>NC_090024.1:49218360-49537526 GCF_037176765.1 Anolis sagrei | reverse complement strand
CTAACACAAATTTATGTTTAGCCCACTTACTCATACAAGAGATTTACTGCTAAATCTGTGATTTGGATTGCAATATAAAGCAGTTCTAAATGAAAAGGTAGCACTTTTCCAGCAAGTTAAAAAAAACAAAACAAATGGTCGATGAGAAGGGAAAAATCCACAATTTCCCAATAACTTTATTAGGACCAACCCAAATGCCCCAAAAGCTTCCACGTACTTATTATATTTTTGTTGTTGATTAGTTCAGTCACTTCCAACTCTTTGTGACCTCATGGACCAGCCCACGCCAGAGCTCCCTGTGAGCCATGGCCACCCCCAGCTCCTTCAAAGTCAAGCCAGTCACTTCAAGGATAATATCCATCTATCTTGCCCTTGGTCAGCCCCTCTTCCTTTTTCCTTCCATTTTCCCCAGCATCATTGTCTTCTCCAAACTTTCCTGTCTTCTCATTATGCGGCCAAAGTATTTCATCATTGCCTCTAATATCCTTCCCTCCAGTGAGCCGATGGGCTTTATTTCCTGGAGGATGGACTGGTTTGATCTTCTTGTGGTCCAAGGCGCTCTCAGAATTTTCCTTCAGCACCACAGTTCAGAAGTATCTATCTTCCTTTGCTCAGCCTTCCTTATGGTCCAGCTCTTGCATCCATAGGTTACTATAGGGAATTCCATTGCTTTATCTTTATATATCTTCGTTGCCAGTGTAATGTCTCTACTCTTCACTATTTTATTGAGATTGATTATTGCGCTCCTCCCTTGAAGTAAACGTCTTCTGATTTCCTGGCCACAGTCTGCGTCTGCAGTAATATTTGTCATTCTTTTAAAAAAGTATTCCATAAACCATTTTTCCAAGGTATTTGTGGGGAAAAAAATCTGTTAATTGTTCCCCATGTTGCTAAAATCAAATTTGAGGGAAGCCATTTATGTATTGAAGCAGTGTCTGGTGTCAGTTATGGAGTGGATCATAGAATCATAGAGTTGGAAAAGACTACACGGGCCATCCAGTCCAACCCCTGCCATGCAAGTACAATCAAAGCATCCCCGACAGATGGCCATCCAGTCTCAGTTTAAAAGCCTCCAAAGAAGGAGCCTCCACCACACTCTGAGGCAGTGAACTCCACTGTTGAAAAGTCTTGCGGTCAGCATGAGAGCAAATAAAGTGAAGCTTAATGCAGATAAGACAGAAGTGTTCATGGTCAACTGAAAGTAGATCAGTTATTCAGCTTGCACTGGGTGGTTTACACTCCTGCAGATGCAAGTTCATCCCCAGAGTTTTCATTTATTTGATAGCACACTCTGTTATCAGATAGAGATGAGACAGATTCAAACCCAGTGTGAAAGAAGGAGTCTACTTCTTAGTGGAAACTGTTCTGAGTCTGTGACTTCTGCCTCTTCATCCAGATTCATTTGATTCACTGGAATCCGGGGCTTAGCTGTGTTGGCAGCATAACAAAATACAATAAAATCTACAAAATAAATGATGTCTTTATTGGGCCAACCAAAAGGGAGAAAATCCATCACATCAGCTTTTCAAGTTTCACTGGCTTCATCCTTTGGCAAAGATGTCAAAAATAGTACAGAAGAAAAGTGATGAATGTTAGAGCCACAGGCCTACATTTTTCCTAAACATTGGTTCACTGTCTGTTCTGGTTCTTTAAAGGAGAACAACAAGAAAATGCAAGGCAAATGCAAGTGTTTTCTCTTGTATCTTGCATGAGAGATAAAAAGACCATAAATAAGGTAACTGCTTAGAATAGTGGTTCTCAACGTGTGGATCCCCAGATGTTTTGGCCTTCAACTTCCAGAAATCCTAACAGCTGATAAAATGGCTGGGATTTCTGGGAGTTATAGGCCAAAACACCTGGGGACCCACAGGTTGAGAAACACTGGCTTAGAAGGTCCTCTTAGCTAAGGAGTGGATTCATTGAGCATAACCTAAAAGATCCTGTGTTTGAAGCTGGGCAGTGGTTTTGGTGCATCAGTAGTGTAGGCTTTGGAGTCACTCTTTTCATGGTTCTGCCTCTCACATCAGAAGACAGGTGTAACTATGGTTGCTGCTGGGCTGTTGAATCCCATGTTCTCCATCTGCTTCATGGCTCTTTGGTGTGAGATGGAGATGCTGATATGAGGTTCCAGCACTTCCTGGAGCTTACAGTCCTTTGGCCGTGATGGTGGCTGCTTCTCATCCTGCTGGCTGGTCACTCGGCAAGCATCACATGTGAGGGAAATGATTCTATTCTTGGTTCTTTTCCACTGCAGCATGTTTTTCCTGCAGTGGTTTGACACACTATTCCCTAATTATTACCTCACTTTTCCTACAGCATGAAAAGTTATTTCTTCAGGTCAGTTTTGGATTTTTTGGTGCACTGGAGTTCTGAGGGAAAAAAAATCCCATACCCATGTTGTGTTTGGCAATGCATGTCTGATTTACATAGAAACAACTGCCATATGGCATGTTGTATGTGTTGTCTATTGTATCAATGTGTTCTGTGTTTATCCAAAGACTGCACTAACCTTACAGCTTCCCCTCCCCCCACTTCATTCCACCTCTCTATGACATATATTGGTAACAGAAATGTGTTTCTAAAATAAAAGTCGCAGCCTTCTTTTCATTGTGGGCAAGTCTGGTTTGTATTTTATACAAGCTGGACTCGTCATTTTGGTATGTTAATATATGAAGTTAGAACCAAATGTTTAGCAGGCACTGTCATATTGAAAGATGTCTTTGTACAGTGTTTGCTGTTATATCAAAAACAATTTGGCTGAGGGATTGTACTCAAAAGTAATTAAGAAATTAGAAAGTTGTTGTCCCAAGCAAGCTCAGGAAATTAACCAAGAAATTTTTTCCCTTAGCATTTTAAATATTTAGCACAGGGTGACAAAATGCTGGCCTTGATGCAAAAATAAAGAAGAATTTTCCTGAATGCCTCAATTTTTGCCCCAAGTGCCTTCTGGGAATGTTTTTGCTGAGGGGAAGGGTATTTGGAACACAGAAATAACCTTTAAAAAAAACGAATGAGTGAATATGACATGACTTTTGGGTTGTTTCCGGTTCTATGGAAGGATTCTTTAGCTTAAAATGACCCACAGGTGCCCAGGAACATGGGAAAAATGCTCCACATGCTCCTAGAAGACATTTGACAACATTTGGGATCCAAAAATAGCCTGTAGCAGTTGTCTCTCCAAGGTTTCCTGGGGATCCGTAAGAGTTGCACATCCCTGATCTTGTTCTACAGTTTTGAGATTTGACACCAATATGAAGTAACACTATGAATTTATTTGTTGAATTTTTACATTGTGGGTGGTAAATGTTCCATATTGGAAACCAAATTAAATTCATGATTTAAATCAATGAAATATATATTCATGAGAAGGAGTTTGAGTGTTACCATAGGCAAAGTAGACAAGTAACTATCTTACCTCATATTCTTGGTTTCTATAATATGGGATGGAAATGCACATTTTCACTATATGAATACAGAAGGACTTCTGATTGCTTCTCTGTAGGCTTCCTGAGGCCCACTGTGCAAGTGACATGCTTGAAAGTAAGTGACCACTTTCCTCAGAAATCCTGTCTGTTGCCAGAATCTATAGTTAGTAATTAAATTGGGATGATTGATTCTGGTTCTAGATTATAACAGTATTACAATCGCCTAAGAAAATACAAACATAATATCTTTGTTATGCTAGGTGTGCACTAGTTCAACATTGGCTGTTTCAAACACGAAGAACAGGAAAAGCAAGGTAATTGTGCAGACCAGCATTTGTAAAGTCAAAGCCACTGCATTTGTTTAGTGATATGCAAGTAAGATATTGCTTTTGCTTGTCAGTGGTTCTTATTGACAATTTGTAAACAAATGATATTGTAATAAAGGTTATGCTGATTTTATTTCTTACCTGCCTCTCAAGGAGGGTTGCAACATTGCTAAAACACATCTCAGAGCTCTGGGATATATGGCCTGAGCCATATATAACTTTATAGGTTGTAACCAACCCTTTGAATTGTGTCCAGAAACAAATGGCAACCAGTAGGACTGTTGCTACTATGGAGATGTGTTCTTCCTGTAGCTAGCTCCAGTTAGCAATCTGCCTATAGTTCTTTGAATCACAAGTTTTAGAAGTGTGAAGATACTCATGGCCACTACACAAACATGGCCCTCCAGGTTCAGTGCTGAGTCTAGAAGGATGATGATGATGATGATAATGATAATGATTTTCTCACATGCCTCTCAAGGACGGTTACAACATTGCTAAAAACACATAATCATCTTTAAAAAAAAACCCTATAAAGTGCACATATTAAAACATTTCTACAAAATACATATTGAAAAACACAGAAGACATAAAGTAAGTATAAGACCCAAGTTTAAAATTTGTGATTAAAACTGACTGGCCTGCTGGAAGAGATAGCTCTTCTGAGAGATGGTCACATCAGGCTCTGGCAGGTTGGAGTAGACCCCCCCCCCCCCAGGACCTAAGGTTTGGGGCGGATTGGACAGGAACAGGCGATCCTGTAGATAACCTGGACCCAAACAATGTAGGGCTTTAGAGGTCAAAACTAGCACTCAGAAACTGGTAGCTAGTGGAGTGACTTTCGGATAGGTGTAATACGCTCCTTAATGTTCCTGTAACCGATCTGGCTGCCGTATTTTAACCCACTGGAGTTTTTAAATTTGGTGCAAAGGTAGTATAATGTAAAGCACATTGCAGAAGTCAAACCTTGAGGTTTCCAGTGCATGCACTACCATCTTTAGGTCCTCCAAATCTAGGAAGGAGTGTAGCTGGCATATTAGTCGAAGCTGGTAGTAGGCACTCCAGACCGTCACATCTGCCTGTGCTGACATTTGGAGAGATGGATCCAGGAGTACTCCCAAGCTGCAGACAGTCTTTCAAGGGGAGTACAACTCCATCCAAGTCTGGTTGACACACCTCCACCCCAGATTAGGACCCTTGATAGCAAGCACCTCTGTTTTGTCTGGATTCAGTTTCAATTTGTTTTGCTTCATCTAGCCCATTATCTTCTCCAGACATTCATTCAGAGGAGATATGCTATCCTTAGCTAAGGCTGTTTTTGAAAGCATGGAGAAATGTATTTGGGTGTCATCTACATATTGATAGCACCCCACCCAGTGCTTCCAGATGATCTCTCCCAGCAGTTTCATGTAAATATTAAAAAGCATTGGGGATAGAATGACACCTTGTGAGATGTATTCCAGAAGAATACCATAGTCGATGGTACTGAAAGCTGCTAGAAGTATGCCCCAAATATGAACCTGAGTCCAGAAGTACACTCCTAATGTCAACCTCACTTGATGCATGCTGAATCCCTTTCCCATAATCTGCCTTCCCACTGATCAGGAGCACCTTTGTCTTGTTTGGACAGAGTTTCAATTAGTTTTCACTCACCCAGTCCATTAATGATGACAGGCAGAGTTTTATGACCTGGGCTGCCACCTTGGCTTGAGGTGGAAAGGCGTAGTTGAGTATTATCTGTACTATCATAACAAGTAGCTATGAATTCATGAATTTTCATAATCCCCTTTCAGAACAGTGGCCATGACTAAGTCTTGGGTGGAACATATATAATCACCTTTATGAGTAATAGGAGCAGCAATCAAGGAACTTTATAGGGGGTGATGTAAGAGGCAAAAGGTGAAATGCTACTTGGGACACAATATTTTTACTACTTTTATGCTGAAGGTTGCATAGGAATGCCGGAAGGATACTGAAAGGGAATGATTAGATACACAAGACTGTCTTATGTGGACTGTTGCTTAGATCATGTTCTAGATAAATGGCTGAAGATGGACATGAACCACGAGGAAAACATTTTGCAGTGGTTTCACAGACACGATCAGGATGACTCAAAATGAAAATGATTAAACACCAGAAGATGATATGACAACAAAAACTAGACACTGGCCTCTCCTCTTGGAACATATGCTGTGATCTGCATGGTGGTTCTGTGTTCTGGACTTCTCTGAATCACTTTTATGCTTCTCTGTCTTTTTCTATTTTTACAGTTTTAAATTTGTCAAAACCTCTGTGTATTAAAGTGGAATATAAATATTTAAATAAAAGTGTAGGAGAGAGGGACACATTGGCTTTTAGGTTGGTGTGCATGTTTTAAAATGCTTTATAGATAGGTGTGCAGACTTTATGCAGTTGCTGAATACAAGAAATATTTTCTTTGATTAAAATATGGATTTTCATTTGTGTGATAGATTAAAACAGTAAAAAACAACCTTGATGGAACAAGCATTTTCTTACAGATCCCTCACCACCATTCTAACAATGCAAGCACTATGATTTTATATATGGCAGAAATATATGTATGTTGTGTCAAAAATTATATCTCATAGATGGCATCCAACACTGTAGCATCATGTATAATATATAAAGGGCCCTTTCATGATGTTTGCTCTTTTCTATACGACTGTGTATATACACATATACATAATATAAGCACACACTCAGTGCAGTGATTCCTCAAAAACAGAACCATTCCTGTACCATCTCTGTGTGTTGAAATCAAAACAGTAGACGTTTTCCATGAGCTTTACTATATCAAGATCCATGATACTAAAGAAAGAGCAGTTGACTGAAAAAAAGCATATTTGAAGAAATTTAATGGTGGGTGAGATTCTATGGGTACCAGAATGTGAGAAAAAGTGTTCAAGAAGGATGTTTTAAAAGCAAGACAATGAAAATATAATCACCATGTAAGAAAGAAAGAAATAATAAATTTAAAGGATGGTAAGTAGTAAGGAGCCACCGGTGGCACAATGGGTTAAACCGCTGAGCTGCTAAACTAGATGACTGAAAGGTCGTAGGTTCGAATCCGGGAAGCGGCGTGAGCTTCTGCTGTCAGCCCCAGCTTCTGCCAACGTAGCAGTTTGAAAACATGCAAATGTGAGCAGATCAATAGGTACCGCTCTGGTGGGAAGGTAACGGTGCTCCATGCAGTCATGTCAGCCACATGACCTTGGAGGTGTCTACGGAGAACGCCGGCTCTTCAGCTTAGAAATAGAGATGAGCACCAACCCCCAGAGTTGGATACAACTGAACTTAATGTTAGGGAAAACCTTTACCTAAGTAATAAAAAAATGAGATATTTTAAAAAATGAGCACAAGGCAGCAAGACAACCAGGTCAGTGCATCTTACCCAAGCGTCAGAGAACTGGTACGAATAAATTTGCCCAAAAAAGAAAAGAATTATATTTTTAAAGGACCTTACATTATTTCATTTAGGTATTTTATTTTTAAATTTTCTGGTGGGCTTGGACAATACTTATATTTGTGGACAAATTTCTCTCTGGTTCTGAGAATAATTATTACTGGTGTTTGGATATCACATTACAGACACACACCACATTTAAAATTCATGTGATTCACTTTCCTGTTTCTGTTGTATAAAATATCTGGGATCCAACAGACTAGCCCAGCTGCCACTGTGCTTTGGAAAATTCAGGCTCACAAGATTATTTTGAGGATAACATGATGCATACCTCAAGTCCTTCAGAAAGAACAAATACAATTTATAGAAAATTTATATTTATTATTGCCACTGTTTAGCATTTTTATTTATAAAAGGTGAAATTAGAAATTTAATAAAATATTTGATATTTGAATGTTATATCCAAAAATGATACTATTCTGATAAAGCATCAATCTATAAATAAAAAGACATTGCAGTAATTAAAATATATATGTAGTATAATTATATTCATATATGACCAACTTGGGTTTAAACTGGATTTTATTTCTTGCAAATTGTAATATCTAGTGTTGATCTTTCAGACATAAACTGCATGTTCTCAGTAGTCAGAAAATAATATAGAAATTCTATACATCTGCTTTACTGTACACAACTGAGTCATGTGAACTTGGAGTTTTTATTGTTGCTTTCTGATGTTCTGTTATCAGTTGTCTTTGTCCGTCCTCTGAACTTATCCATAAAATGGAAAGATCCCACATATTCTCCGGCGAGAAAAAACATTTTCGCTGACAGTATACTACAAAGAGAAGAGAAACAGCATGAACAATTGAATGCTAAACCTTTAAGATATACCAGTATTTACTTGTCATTCTTAAAAAAGAAAGAAAAAAAAGAATTGTTTACAGAAACAGTTTGGCAGATAATTAAAATGGCAATCCGCAGATAATCTAGAGTGGCCAATAAAAGCCTGCCATAACAAAACAGTTTTAACCTGATAACCACAAAAGAAAATTATGACCCTTGCTTGTTGAATAGAAGTCCTTAACCCAGAGTGCGCTTGGAAAACCCTCTCATATCTTTGATCTGCTTGAATAGGAATATAGCTGCTTCCCCATTGGATTTTAAGGCTTATGTAGGATGAAAGGAAGCAATCTGAGTTATCCTGGGCCCAAGCCATACAAACCATAGTAAATAGCCAACATTCTCAAGTCTGTCTAGAAATGTAACCAGTGCAGCCATTCTAAAATCAGCATAATATGCTGCTTACTACTCTGGACAAATATGCACATGTTGCTTTGTGGACCAAATCTATTTTTCACATACTTATCAGAGGTGGCTCCATATATAGCAAATATCACTATGCTTGGGTCCAGTTCTTTTGCAGTCAAGTGCAATTAGCACACCAGCATAAGGTGGGTAAAGGGTTTATGTTTTCAGCCCTGCATAATGCTATGGGTCTCTACAATTTGGCATTGCTTACAATGGGATGGAAATCCTGCAGCTATTTAGTTATCATCATCATCATTACTATTATAATTATTTTGTTGATTTGCAACAAGTGTATCCAGGTCAAGTGGGCCCTGTTCAAATGGATCCTGGTCAAAGTGGACCCTGGTCAAAAAAAGGCTTGGGAACCACTGCTTTAGAACAAGTGGGAATGAGAAAGGGATGTAAAAAGGAAAATGTCACGATTACCTTTTAAGTGCACTGAAAAAGTATATGCTCCGTGGAATATAGACATACACCTGATCCCGCAGCACACCAGAGACTATTTTTTCAGCTGCATACTCTGCATCTAGAATGGGCAGGACACGTGGCCACCTGGTAAGAGACATTACAGAAGCACAGTTCTGGATGGTCAGTCTTTTCCCATTTTCACTACTTTCAGATAAGAGGTCATAAATGTTCATAAAGTACACCTGTTCAACTGACAGGTTTTCAAATTGAAATTTTCTGATATAAGGAACATCCCATTACAAGACCTGTGATAGTGGCGTATTCAAGTTTTTTAAGAGAAATATTTCATACAGTAAATACAAATGTTTATACATGAATTATTACCTGCCTCTTCCTGTGCCTCGTGCTGTCTTCCAAAAAATAAGTTTGGTGACAAGCTACATTCTCTTATTGACAATTTTGCATTTTTGTAAGAATTGAAATTGAACCTGACCACATTAACCCAAGAAAGCTATTTGCTTATCTCAATTTGATTCATTATTTCAGGTGCCATCCCTCCCACAAAAGTGTTCAGAGTTCATCAACATTTTTGGTATTTCACCCTCTTTATTTTTGAAAACCAAAAATAAAGACGTTTTTGTGTTAAGTTTTTGTATTAAGACTCTGCAGAAAATGCTTCAAGAGTCCTCCACAAAAATGAAAATCAGCCTATTTTATATATCCACGAGGGAATTCATTAAAGATTTTCCCTGACCCACTTCTATTTATCATAGGACACTGAAACGGCACATGTGTAATGATATAAGTCTCTATAGGTTATGTGCCAATGTACAACTCAGAACTGGTAACGGTCTTGATTTACAGGTGCTGAAGAGGTGTGAGGTTTGATAATGGACCTAGTGGAATACAGAGCAGTCCTCAAGTTCCTTTACGTGAAAGGCCGCACACCAAAGGAGACATTCAATGAGATGAAAGATTTATGGTGATGATTCCCTGTCATATGATGTACTCAAGAACTGGCATTGTCAATTCAAATGTGATCGGACTTCAGTGGAAACAGCTCCAATTCCAGGGCAATCCCACTCTGCTATTGATGAAAACACCATCCAGCAAGTGGAGGTTGCCATTTTGGAAAATCTCTGCTTAACCATTCGCCACCTAGCCCAAAATATCAAGATTAGTGTAGGGTCCATGGAAAAAATAATCCAAGTCCATCTTCACATGCATAAGGTATCTGTTTGCTGGTTCCCCCAGCTGCTCACACCTTTCCAGAAGCAGGAGTGAGTCGAATGCTCTCAGGCTCTACTGACAATGTGCCATGGAAACCAGGAGGACTTTCTCAACAGAGTGATCACACAGGATGAAAGCTGGGTCCATCACTATGATCCTGAGACAAAGTCCAGTCGATTTAATGGAAGCATCATGACTCACCACCTCCAAAGAAGGCATGTGCTTAACTCTCGGCAGGCAAGGTCATGCTCACAGTATTTTGGGACAAGCACAGAGTAGTATTGATGGATTTCCTAGGAAAGTGTACCATGATCACTGAGGCAAACTATGCTTCACTGCTGTGGAAATTGCAGGAGGCTTTCAAAACCAAGAGACGTGGCATGCACACTAAAGGTGTCTGCCTTTTGCAAGACAATGCACCAGTTCACAACTCACATGTTGCCAAAATGGAAGCATGCTCTTGTGGCTTTGAAATTCTACTGCATCCCCGTTATTCACCCAACTTCGCACCATTGGAATTCCACATCTTTCCAACAAGGAAGTTATTTTTGAAGGGTAAGCATTTTTCAGACGATGAGTCTTTGATTTCCGAAGTCACAACGTGGTTTTTGAAGCAACCTGTTGACTTCTACAAGTGAGGTGTTTACAGTTGCTTATAAAGATATGTGTCCCTAGGTGGCACCTATGTAGAGAAGTACTAATAACTGTTCCAAGTTTAATTTCTCTCAGTCTACAGGAAGTGGGTCAAGGAAAATCTTTAATAAAGACCCCTCACACAAAACATTCTCAGGGTAAAAGGGGTTGCAAGTAGAAAAAAAGTTTAAGAAACCCTAGGTTAAATTACCAGTAGTCAACCTGTGGTGAAAATGTATTCCAAATAACTGCTAAAATGAAAACAGAAAACACGCACTCTTACTCAAAATGTTCATATGCACTCACCAACATATGCACATATCAGTTAGTCAAAATGGACTTCTACAACAACCTGAGAACTACTAAAGCGCCATGGAAATTCCTGTTACATTTCAATTCATCTTCATTACGCAATAAATAATTTTAAGGTGTTCAGCCTGAAAATATATGAAGTTAACTTACTTTGTTTGACAGCCATCAAACATTCCAGTGTTAATAAAATATGGGCAGACAATTGTAGATTTAATACCAGTCTTTCCCATTGTCAACATTTCTACAGCCAGAGATTCAGCGAAGCCAACTGCTGCAAACTTACTTGCACAGTAATCTGTAAAGTAAGAGGAGAAAACCAGAAATATTATAGCAGTACAAGATTTGTGTAAAGCAAGATATATTTTTTCCTACTGGAAACCATTTAAATTTGTCACTATCTTAGGACACATAAATCACACAGGTGGCTGACAGTGAAAGTCTTAATTTTCTTTTGCAACTTAATTTAAAAGCTGGTAATCCTTTTCACAATTTATATTGTTTAATATAGCATTTCCTGAAAAAATTACAATCTTCATTGTCCTTCGCAATCAATCTGTAATTCACTTCAACTTTTATTTTTGTCCTTGCTGCAACAACACATCACATCTTAACACTGGCACAAGAGTGAGAATGCATCTAAGAATTCCTTCTTTAGAGAAATGTATGAACCTACTGTACTATAGTTACAACGTGTTCAGCAAAAGTACTTCTGCCACCTATTCCTTTATGTCTCCCGTTGTATTCTATGATCTGGTTATCAATACTATGTACAAAAAGATCTATTGTTTTTCCAACTAATTCAAAAACTTTGGCAAATGCTGCAGTTTCCTGTCATGAATTTGGAATATTATTTGACAGATTAATTTATTTTCACAGCAGATTTTCCATGGCTTTTTTGCCTAGGAAGATTATGCTCCTAGCAATTGCTTATATCCCAGCTGACTAAAAACATGACATGCTTTGCAATGTTGGTACCCCCATGCAATAACATACTGAGTAAAACCTCAGCAGCCCAATTGTCTTTTTAAAGTCCTTTTCCATTTTACCAAACCAATTTCTGTGAAAATATTATCGCTTAATTGCTTAAAATGTACTATCCAAATTGAGATGGAAGTCTGGATCTTGATGCCTTAACCATGAAGAATCTATCACAGAACACAGAAGGAAGACTTTCTGATTTATGATGGGGTTAATTTAATTCCAGAGGATCTAAATAAATCTCCCAGAAATATTAGGTTAGTTTCAAGGGCTCTTAGTTAGCCTTCTCCAACCAGGTGCCTTCCAAGCATGTTAGCCTATAACTCTCACTAACTTCAGGAAGCTGAAGTAAACTACTTGACAGAACTAAACGCATCCATGGGTTGCTGTATGGCCATGTTCCAGAAGCATTCTCTCCTGACGTTTTGTCCATATCTATGGCAGGCACTCTCAGAGGTTGTGAGGTCTGTTGGAAACTAGGCAAGTGGTTTTTATATATCTGTGGAATGTCCGGGACTGGTGAAAGAACTTGAGGCAAGTATGAATGTTGCAACTGGCCACCTTGATTAGCATTTAATGGCCTTGCAGCTTCAAAGCCTGGCTAGTTGCTACCTGGAGGATACTTTGTTGGGAAATATTGCCTGGCCCTGATTGATTCTTGTCCATTTTTTGGGTGTTGCTCTTTTTTTTACTGTCCTAATTTTGGAGTTTTTAAAGATACTGGTAGCCAGATATTGTTCATTTTCATGGTTTCTTCCTTTCTGTTGAAACTGTCCACATGCTTGTAGATTTCAATGGAATCAATCAGGGCTAATTGCAACATTCACTCTTGCCTCAAACAGACAAATAGTTTTTCTCCCACCTTGAACATTCCACAGATATATAAACCTCACTTGCCTAGTTTCCAACAGACCTCACAACCTCTGAGGATGCCTGCCATAGATGTGGGCAAAACGTCAGGAGAGAATGCTTTTGGAACATGGCCATATAGCCTGGAAAATTCACAGCAACCCAGTGATTCCGGCCACGAAAACCTTCGACAACACATTAAAGGCATCAGGTTGGAAAAGGCTGTTATAAGCTGTAAGGAACAATGATGACACCATTTGCACACTATAAAATTATTTGGAACATCTTATAATGCTGTACTGGATGTTTCCTACTGGAACATAAACTGCATTTCTAGAGTACTGGAAATGGGCTCAGTTGAAATGCTACGGATTTCAGCGACTAGGATTTCAGAAGTAGCATGTGAACTTCTATTGTTTAATTCTGTGAAATGACATTGACACTGGTAGTGCTATACAAATGAATAATAGTGCTAATTATAATTCCTATACACCATGTACATAAATGAAGCATTACAGACGTCTTAAGTACATAGGTAATCTATGAAGCCTGCCTAATGAAACACTGGAAGCAATTTGGGCAGAGGGAAAGGGTAACATTCACTCAGTCTTACTCTTCCGTCACTGTTCAATGTCATGGGTTTTGATTCTGTAATTAAATTATGGCGTATGAGTCTACAACAACCTTTCTCAACCTGGGGGTCGGGACCGCTGGGGGGGGGTCGCGAGGGGGCTTCAGAGGAATCACCAAAGACCATTATAAAACAGTATTTTCTGTTGGTCATGAGGATTCTGTGTGGGAAGTTTGACCCAATTCCATTGTTGGTGGAGTTCAGAATGCCCTTTGATTGTAGGTGAACGATAAATCCCAGCAACTACAACTCACAAATGATAAAAAAAAATTCCCCCCAACCCCTCCAGTATTCAAATTTGGGTGTGTGGAGTATTTGTGCCAAATTTGGTCCAGTGAATGAAAATAGATCCTGCATATCAGATATTTACATTATGATCCATAACAGTGGCAAAATTACAGTTATGAAGTAGCAAAAAAATAATTTTATGATTGGGGGTCACACAACATGAGGAATTGCATTAAAGGGTCACGGCATTAGGAATGTCAAGAACCACTAGTCTACAAGATACTGCAGCAGATTCTACTAATACAACCATTCCTCTTGAAATCTTCCACATTTATATTGACATTAATGTGGTACTGTGAGGGTGCGTCTACACTGGAGTATTACTGCAGTTTGACACCACTTTAACTGCCATGGCTCTATGGCAGTGATTTTCAACCTGTGGGTCCCCAGATGTTTTGGCCTTCAACTCCCAGAAATCCTAACAGCTGGTAAACTGGTTGGGATTTCTGGGAGTTATAGGTCAAAACACCTGGGGACCCACAGAGTGAGAACCACTGCTCTATGGTATGGTATCCTGGGATATCTAGTTTGCTTTGGCATCAGCACTCTTTAGCAGAGAAGGCTAAAGACTTTGAAAAGCTACAACTCCCATGATTTCATATTGTTGAGCCGCAGCAGTTAAAGTAGTGTCAAACTGCATTAATTCTAAAATGCAGACACGTCCTTTGTCTCACCAACAAGTAAGTGCCATATCAAGTTAATCCTTTGATTTAACATCTGGAATGCAACTGTCTCCACATATCCTTTCCAAAGCATGGGTAGGGGGGTGCAGCTAAAATAGTGAAAGTACTGTGTTGTTTGTACTTCCAACACAACTGCTATGTACGAACCTGCTAGTCCAGTGACGCCAATTAACCCAGCTGAGCTTGCAATAGTCACGATGTGTCCATGATTAGTGGCTATCATTGCTGGAAGAAAGGCCTTCACAGTCTAGGAAGAAAACACAGGAAGTCAATCAATGTATTGAAACAGAGGGACACGTGTTTCAACACGTGTGTGCTGCTCTACTAGTTGTGAGATAATAATTTTCCCTGGAAAGCTTCATGAGTCTTATGAGGTAGCCAAAGTATAATTTCACAATCACAATCTCATACTATTTCTTCATCATCAGATAACACTATCATTGTTGATTGAAATCATATTTAATTTAAGAAAGTATTATGAATATTATATCACAAGATAAATTGCCCTCTCTTGTAATCTTCTGGTTACCAATATTAGCTTCTTGAGAGGAGAGCAATGACCAATCTCGACAAAAACAATGAAGAGTAAAGACATCACACTGGCAATGAAAATCCGCATTATTAAAGCAATGGTATTCCCTGTAGTAATCTATAGATGCGAGAGCTGGAGCATAAGGATGGCTGAGCAAAGGAAGATAGACACTTTTGAACTGTGGTGCTTGAGGAAAATTCTGAGAGTGCCTTGGACCACAAGAAGATCAAACCAGTCCATACTCCAGGAAATAAAGCCCAATTGCTCATTGGAGGGAAGGATGTTAGAGGCAAGATGAAGAACTTTGGCCACATCATAAGAAGATAGGAAAGCTTGGAGAAGACAATGATGCTGGGGAAAATGGAAGGAAAAAGGAAGAAGGGCTAGCCAAGGGCAAGATGGATGGATGGTATCCTTGAAGTGACTAACTTGAATTTGAAGGAACTGAGGGTGGTCATGGCCGACAGGTAGCTCTGGCATGGGCTGGTCCATGAGGTCACGAAGAGTCGGAAGCGACTGAACAAATAAACAGCAAATTCACCCATCTACACACAAACACACACTGGATGATTTCTGGGGTATTTTCTAACATTGAGAATTCTAACGTATTTTAGGAAATGAAAAATACCCCTATACTCAAACACCCAGAACCAGCAAACATATTTAAATAAGACTAACATTTCTGCTCTTTGGTTGACAGCTTACTTTGGTGTGAGTATTTGTATGTGTATTGGAGTAACCAATATACCAGTAACTCATGTGTCCAAAACACTACCATTGTAATTTCCAACTGGGAAAAAAACCTTTCTGCCATCTAGTGTCATGACTACAGCCTGCTTGGTCTTCTGGCATCCAAAGCTGGCTTGCTAAGGAAATAGCTCCCTTTGGAAAATAGTACTGCAGCAGCATCAGACTTACACTCAATGTTCCTGGTTTATTTGACATATAATGCCAAAAGAGATATTTATTTCTGAACGGAACTCGTTAATGTTGTCTAAAATCCTTCAGTTGATAGTACTGTGAAATATCTATATGTATGTTTATAAAGATTCTGTGACAAAATGACTTAGGAGCATTAAAATGTTCCATCTGCTAGGATGAGCGTTAAAATAGTTTTCATGTCAAAGCATTCTTATTGATAATATTTAAATAATATAGAAGACATTTAGAAAATATTAATATTCACATGTTTATTTCAGTAGGTTTTTTTTGCTAATTCTTAAAAAGATACTAATGTAGACTTGAAAACTCGTATATTATTTTTTTCTTACAATTAACACTATAACCTTTCTTTACCTTGTAGAAGATTTGCTAAGTCTACATTGGATTTTAGCAATGGTCATACTTTACTCTGTTAGCAATTGAAGGAATAATAATAGATGTGGAAACATTTTAAAAACATAATTGCATGGAACTATTACTGGATTCAAAACAAAATAATATTTTGCAAAGTATTTTGAATATTAGAATCATCACGGAAAAAAATATACAAGTTGCCAAACTTTGCCCAGATATTATAAGAAATTCAATAGTGCCATGTTATGTTGTTGTCTCAAACTCTGTAAGAACAATTCAATTTAATATACAGAGAATAAAGCACATCCCTACTTTCTGTATATTAATGGCCCACTAGAGGGCATCAGCACCAAAATTATAAGCAAAGACTTCCTTGCTGCAAGTTCTGATCACTGCTCACAGATTTCTAAACAGGAATATCAGTATAGCTGGCTTGTTTTAAAAGAACTATGTTAATGAGGAGTATTTTCCAACACCCACCAATGTTATCTGTCTAAAGCTAAATTTAACTTCTGGAGAGTAAAAGAGACAGATTTACTACAGAACTTTTTTTTTTGTTATTCTAACAAAATCCAGGATTTTGTATTTTACCTATACTCAAGAGTACAGGCAGTCCTTGAGTTACAAGCATCCAATTTACAAATGACTCATAGTTAAAAATCATAGAGTTGGAAGAGACCTCATGGGCCATCCAGTCCAACCCCCTGCCAAGAAGCAGGAAAACTGCATTCAAACACCTCCGACAGATGGCCATCTAGCCTCTATCAGAAGAAAGAGCCTCCACCACACTCCAGGGCAGAGAGTTCCACTGGTGAACAGCTCTCACAGTTAGGAAGTTCTTCCTCATGTTCAGGTGGAATTTCCATTCCTGTTGTTTGAAGCCATTGTTGCGCGCCTAATCTCCAGAGCAACAGGAAACAAGTTTTCTCCCTCCTCCCTGTGACTCCTTGTTATGTATTTATTAATGGTTATCATGCCTCCTCTCTGGGAGTGAAGACAACAGGAAGTCAGAGAAACCTATCCCTTGGATGGGAAATTCACTCCTGGAAGAGTTGTCATGGGGAAAAGGTATCACCACTGAAGTTTTTTCCCATACAAACCAAATTTTTCAAAATCAAAATATCACAGGGACAAAAAGTGAGGTGAAATCTTCTGAACAGGGCACAAACAGCAAAACAAACACCACAAGGGTGTTAATCCTTCCCTATGCCATCCAAAGCTATACAGATAGACAGACAGATCGATAGGCTGGAGTTACACTAAAACTGTACCTGTTCCAACTTACATAGAAATTCAACTTTAGAACAAACCAACAGAACCTATGTTGTTTGTAACTTGGGGATTGCCTGTACTTTGCAAAAAGTCCTATGAAGAACAGCTTGACAGACTATATCCCTATGTGGGATTCACCTTGCATCAACACAACCCGCTCACCTCACTCGAGATTGGCTAAAAAACACCTTAATGGACCATTTTGAGGAACGGGCAGTATATGGCTCTTCAGATATTGAACTCCAAAGAAGCAAAAGCCAAACCAATGAAAGTGAGGCGACGTCAACACAAGCATAATTAATGTCAGAGGGGTTTTTAGAGAAGATGCCCGCACTTTTGTTTCACCTCTCAATTTTTTCTTTGATCTATGTACTGAAGCATTTTTGCTTCTTTCTCTCTGAAAAGGTCACTTCCCACTTCTCCCAAATGCGAAGGGATGACTGTTGATCATAAGTTAAACATGAACCAGCAATGTGATGCAGCTGCTATGAAGATGAATGCTATTCTAGAATGCTTTAATACAGTGGTTCTCAACCTGTGGGTCCCCAGATGTTTTGGCTTTCAACTCCCAGAAATCCTAACATCTGGTAAACCTTTTTTTGACCAGGGATCACTTCACCAGGGACCATTTTAACCAGGGATCACTCTCCAACGTTAGTATCAAAAGGGTTTACGAATCAGTTTTTGGTCAACTTTAAATATGTTTTGGTTATTTGGGGTGCTGATTCAGAAAACTGCATTGGATAGACCACATCGTCTCTAGTTTCTGATACAGAACATATGCCATCCAGTAGTCACCATCTGCTTGCCCACAGAAAACCATATTTAATAAGCCTTGGCGCTATAAGAGGGTATTGCGAAACCAGTCGTTTTAGTTGCAATGGTATAGTAATGGTGAGGCTGCGGACCATATTTTAGTTCTTGTGGACCCCTGGTGGTTCACGTAGCACAAGTTGGGAACCACTGTTTTAAATACTTCCAATACTACAATAAGGAGTATGTTACCTTATAGGGTAGAAATAGATTAAATGGTTTTAAGTTACAGGAGGATAGATTTCAATCAAATATTATCCTTTTTCTCAGGATGGGGATCTGGTGAATTAGGATAAAATGCTAGAAAGCCTAGCAAATTTGCACCATATTATGGGCAAGTTAATTCCAACCTCTTTTACCAAAATACTTAAGATACCCTGGATGCCAACAATGGCAGATTTCCAATTTACTGTGAGGAGGCTTATTTTAAAGATTTTTCCCACCCAAATCCTTAAATTGTTAGAGACAATAACTCTCCAAAAAAGGAAATGCCATTCTTTTCTAGCTACCTTTCAATTTAGATTACTTACAACTGTCAGGATAAATCTGTTTAAATTCTGTAAACCATTGAATGCTGTATCTATTTTTTTGTTTCACACCTTCTGTGTGATAGGAATTTACATATCAAAATCCAATCCATATTTGAATGTACTTCTAGAGTTAATTTCAGATCTGTTACCCAGAAGTGTGCCATGATGTTCACTTCAATGGTTTTCTCTATCAGCAAGTCTGGAGAATCCAAGAATTTCTTCCCTGTTACAACGCCGGCATTGTTAATCAGGATACTAACATCACCAACTTCCCTTTTCACCTAGAAGAATGATAGTTGATCATAATGTGTGTCAAAGACATTTTAAGCACATGCACAGTTAAAAAGGATAGCAACTGATAACCAAGATCAGCCCCAATCTAAGAAATTGAAAACAGTAACATGATATTCTTGCTCTCAAATTTCTACTTTTTTGTTGAATTAGCACCACACTCTGCAGTCTAATTATAAGCGCTGTTCCTTTGATTTTTTTTAATTATGTCAGAAGCGCATTGAGGATACAATTATAATACATTAAAAACAAACAAACAAAAGTTAAAAGACTTGGCATTATGCTAAATTTCCTTTGACCAGAAGCTGGCCACTTCGAATGCCTCTGGTGCTTCCGTAAGAAGGTCCTCCATTGTGCATGTGGCAGGGAACAGATTGCATTATAGTAAGTAGTCTGTGGTTTGTTCTTCTCCATACTCACATGTCGTGGACTCCACTTTGTAGCCCCATTTCTTAAGTTTGGCTCTGCATCTTGTGGTATCAGAGCACAGTCTGTCCAATGCCTTCCAAGTCGCCATGTCTTCTGTGTGCCCAGGAAGGAGTTTCTCATCTGTTATCAGCCAGTGTTTGAGGTTCCTGCTACTTTTGGACTCTTGCTTGCTGAGGTGTTCCTGTGAGTATCTTATAAAACTATTTCTTGATTTTAGTCGTTGGCATGCTGGCTGATATCTTAGCAGAGGATGGGCCGGTTGCTACTTCCCAGCAGATGCCAGGTGGTGCAATCCTGGCTAAACAGTATAATTTCTCCAATGGTGTAGGGCATACACATCCTGTGATAATGCAGCATGTCTCATTGAGAGCCATATCCACTGTTTTAGTGTGGTGAGATGTATTCCAAATTGGACATGCGTATTCAGCAGCTGTGTAGCAAAGCATAAGGGCAGATGTCTTCACAGTGTCTGGTTGTGCCAGTAAGGCTTCCTATGATGTTATTTTTAGCACACATTTTTTGCTTGATAATCAAACCGTATAAGTCAGAGCACGGTCCAGAGTAACTCCCAAGAATTTTGGTGTGCTGCAATGCTCCAGTATGATTCCTTCCCAGGTAATCCTCAGAGCTTGAGATGCTTGTCTGTCGTTAAGATGAAAAGCACACACCTGCATTTTAGATTGATTAGGAATCAGCTGGTTTTCCCTGTAACAGACAGTTAGAACACCTAAAGCTTTGGAGAGCTTCTGTTCAACCATTTCAAAGCTCCCTGCTTGAGCAATGATGGCAAGATCATTAGCATAGATGAAACTCTATGTCCCTTCTGGCAGTGGCTGACCATTTGTGTAAACATAGATGAAACAAGAACCCTGGAGCAGGCAATTCTGTCTTCGCCATCTGCTTCTCTGGCCCTGGAACTCAACAAAACGCTCCTGTTTTGTAGCACATTTCCTATGAAGCGGATAAGGTGGCAAAACAAGTAGTGCACAAATAAGAAACAATTATAACTTGTAAGCTGCTCTGAGTCCCCTTCCGGGGTGAGAAGGGTGGCATATAAATGTAGTAAATAAATACATAAATAAAATTCTTTGTGCTATACTAAATGTTCCTTTGTGAAGAAGTGGTATAAAATAGTCATGTGAGTTTTTAAAAAGGCTTTGCACAGAGTTTATGTGACAGCTCTTAACAGGGCTGTAGCCAGAAAAAAAAATGGGGGGGGGGGGATGACGACGACGACTTTTTTTAGCAAATCATAGAATCACAGAATCAAAGAGTTGGAAGAGACTTCATGGGCCATCCAGTCC
This sequence comes from Anolis sagrei, assembly GCF_037176765.1. Classification (NCBI taxonomy): domain Eukaryota; kingdom Metazoa; phylum Chordata; class Lepidosauria; order Squamata; family Anolidae; genus Anolis; species Anolis sagrei. The sequence continues at coordinate 49,516,564 of NC_090024.1, read as the reverse complement.
AACCCCCTGCCAAGAAGCAGGAAAATTGCATTCAAATCACCCCTGACAGATGGCCATCCAGCCTCTGTTTAAAAGCTTCCAAAGAAGGAGCCTCCACCACACTCCGGGGCAGAGAGTTCCACTGCTGAACGGCTCTCACAGTCAGGAAGTTCTTCCTTATGTTCAGATGGAATCTCCTTTCTTGTAGTTTGAAGCCATTGTTCCTTGTCCTAATCTCCATGGAAGCAGTAAACAAGCTTGCCCCCTCCTCCCTGTGGCTTCCTCTCACATATTTATACATGGCTATCATATCTCCTCTCAGCCTTTTCTTCTTCAGGCTAAACATGCCCAGCTCCTTAAGCCGCTCTTCATAGGGCTTGTTCTCCAGACCCTTGATTATTTTAGTCACCCTCCTCTGGACACATTCTAGCTTGTCAATATCTCTCTTGAATTGTGGTGCCCAGAATTGAACACAATATTCCAGGTGTGGTCTAACCAAAGCAGAATAGAGGGGTAGCATGACTTCCCTAGAACTAGACACTATGCTCCTATTGATGCAGGCCAAAATCTTCCATCATGAAGAGTAGTTCAATAACACAACAACAACATTTTTAATACAAAGTATGCAAGGTTAGTAAGGCCAAAAAATAGTTGTTTTTAAAACACCCCATTCCATTTAAAACAATGGAATTATTTGAGTGCTCCTTTGCTGATAAGAAACTGCTAAGCAAGAGAAACATTTGATAATGTGGAAAATCACAGTGATACAAAACATATGGAATGCTACAAGTTAGAATAGGGGCCATGGTATAATCTACAAGTACCATGGTAAAATCTGGGATATGGGTCAGTGGCTTCATAAAAAAGTAGTAATTAATGGATAGATGTTTGTTTGTGTGTGTATATATATGTGTGTGTGTGTGTTTTTCCAACCTACTTGCTTTTTATGTCCATCAAAATTTGAGACCAGGAACATAAAAGCAACCATTATCCAAGGGATACGTCTTGGTTTTTGCTTCCAAGTCTCAAATCTTGAGGAACAGAAAAGCAACTTGGTTTAGAGAATATAAAAGCTCTGAGTCGAGGATTCATTACATCCTTCTTCCTACCCATGACTTTTCTTTAAATTTCACCCTCTCTCACATTATAGCAATTGACACTGATTTGTGCTCTAAATATATAGTAACTTTTTCACAATTAATACAAGCAAAATAGTTCTGCAGTCTTATGGATCACTGATGAAGGATAGAATATATGTGGAGTTTGTTTCCAAAAGGTACCAAATCATTCAGGTGGCAGTACATGGTTGGCTAGGAATAGAATAACATGCACATATCAAAACTTTCAAAATATAACATTAAAAAGGACATTTTAACCAGAGATAAATCATTACTATGGCAAGTAGGCTGCGTGCTTTAAAAAGAAAACCAAAGTGGCAGAATTGTGACAGTGATTTTCTTTCTCTCATATTTCAAGAACCAGAACTGCATTGTTATTTAAATGGAAGATGTGAATGTGAGGGAATGGCTTTGTGGGGCAGAGAATAGTCTTCCCATGCCCTTCCCCTCTGTAGACATTATATTTATTGTTTCATCTCCTGAAATATTTAAATGCCACAACAGCATACCTCAAAGTGCATAATGACCAAACAAAATGTTATGCAAATTACAGAGTTACCTGATCTGCTGTTCGGTAGATCTCTTGCCTTTTGCTGCAGTCACAAATGTAATCATGTACTCTAGAAGCTCCGTTTTTTCTTGCCAGCCTGGCAGTCTCTTTGTTTCCTTCCAGGTTGATATCCCAGAGAACCAAAGTGGCTCCAAGGCGAGCAAATTTTAAAGCCATAAGTCTCCCGATTCCACTGCCAGCTCCAGTTATAAGCACTATCTCACCAACAACATTCTTCTTACGGACAGGGATAAATAATAAAACGACAGCCTCCAGTGAGAAATATATATAGAGGACAATGAATCTCAGTGTTTCCAGGAAAAAATTCATGCTGAGGAAGTTGTTTTTCCAATTACCTGTTGAATAGTGACAAAGATTAGTTAGACCAATTCCTGGCAATGAATGGTAAAGCTATATATCCATCCCAATTAAATACCGGCATTAAATACTGAACACTGTGACCTGCAAGATCAAAAAATAACGGGCAGGTTGAAATCTTAAAGGTCACAGTGACCCTGTTTAAGTCTGACTCTGAATTTCTCTTATCAGTTACAATGATTTATCTCCATTAGGAATTCAGGTCAAAGGATTATGTCACAGCCACTCCAGGGAACTGCAACACTTTCTACAGGTAGCTGCAGGTTCTGTGGGTCACAGCCAAGAAGAGCAGCTAGTTTGGTAAGTGACCTGTGCTTTTGCACCTGCCCAAAAAATGCCCCCAACTTGATAGCATGATCACGTTTTGTAAAAGTAGAAATGGACAAAGGAGAATGTAGGAACGTATTTGTTAATATACATGGAAAGCTATGCTCATACTTACTACTCGTAGCCCCATGCCCAAATCTCCAATGAACACTCCTGATACAAAATAGGAGAGTGTGTCACACCTGCATTCGTATTTCCATGGTACCCACGGTACACTTATGAAACCCACAATGTCAAAGAAGGAGCAAAATCACCCACTTTATGTTCATTTTAGGAAAGTGAAGACACATGAATGCCGGAACACAGATTATGGAGATGCACACAGAGACACACATACCAGGACATGTTTTGAAGCATCTGGACACACATGCAAGCCTGTGGGTGTTTCTAGTACATATTTTGTACTAGTGTTGTTTGGAGTAGAGTACACATTAGAAATTCCAAGGATCTCTCTAGGTCAGTAGTTTCCAACCTGTGGTCCGTGGACCACCAGTGGTCTGCAAGAACTAAAATATGGTTGACGGTCTCACCATTACTACACTGTTGCAACAAGAGTGACTGGTCTCTCGAAACCCTCTTATAGTGCTGAGGCTTATTAAATATGGTTTTCTGTGGGTGAGCAGATGGTGATTACTGGGTGGCATATGTTCTGTATCAGAAACTAGACCTTATGTGGTCTATCCAATGCAATTTTCTGAATCAGCACCCCAAATAACCAAACTGAATCTAAAGTTGACCAAAAACTGATCTGTAACCCTTTTGGTACTAATGCTGGAGAGCGGTCCCTGGTCAAATTGGTCCCTGGTCAAGTGGGTCCCTGGTCAAAAAAAGATAGGGAATCACTGCTCTAGTTAAAGCAGCCTGACAGTATGAAAGGCAGCTCACATAACATAGTGCAAAGTGCACTGCTCTCACAAAAGGAAACCCCCCTCTCAGCCCACAGGGTTTTCCTGGAAACCAAGGCTACACAGAGATGAAATCACCAAGGCTTCAATATCTAAATTCTCCATGCTTACATTCAGCAGTTTCATACTTTCCTTTTGACAATGTGCACCAATTGTTTATGGAAATAATAGATGAGGCTGGTGCATCAGCTACTGTGAGTTTATGAGAAGAGACAAGCACAGCTCCATCATGCCTTTGCCCAGAAGCAGTTGAAAGACCTTGCTCTCTAACCTCACTGACTTGGCCTCAGAGGAAAAAAGAAGCAGGTATAGCCAGCCCTCTGCATCCACAGGTTCTGCACTTACAGATTCAATCAACCACTTGAAAATAATACTAAACAATTCCCAAAAGTAAACCTTGATTTTGCTGTGCACAAAGCAGCATGCTGATGTGTAAGCATATCCTGCTATTGCCCTCTCACCAGTTCACAGATCCTTAAGTCTCTGCAGCACCTGTTTCCACCATTTTGTATAAGGGACATCATTATACTATCCCTATTTATATAACGGCACCTGAGTACCCACAGATTTTGGTATCCACAGAGGATCCTAGAATTAAAGCACAGAGGATATCAAGGGTCTACTGTATAGTTCCATTATGCCTAGACACAGAAGCAGATGAAATGCTCTTCTTAATCTCAACTGTCATCGGCTTGACCTTAATGAGAGAAAAAAAGCAGGACCCAAACCTGTCTCACACTACGAGACCCTTTTCCTTTTGTGTTATGTCTTAATTAGATTTATGCCTCAGGGCAGAAAACTGGTCTTTACTTGTAAAGAATCATGTACAGCAAAAGTGCTATATAAAAGATGGTGGTGATGATGATGGGAGAGACTGGTTAGCATTGAATACAATTGCCTATCCTTCTATAAGGAGTTTTTTTATGTTTCTGTCTCTTATACTTCTGGAACTATTTGTGTGTTGCATCCTAAAACTATGGAGCCCCCAATGGCGCAGTGGGTTAAACCCCTGTGCCGGCAGAACGGAAGACCGACAGGTCTCAGGTTTGAATCGGGGAGAGCGTGGATGAGCTCCCTCTATCAGCTCCAGTTCCTCATGCGGGGACATGAGAGAAGCCTCCCACAAGGATGGTAACATATCAAAACATCTGGGCATCCCCTGGGCAACATCCTTGCAACTTCAAGCTGATCATGGTTTTTTTTTTTTTTTTTGCTTTTTATGGTGTTATGTGTCCAAAAATAAAATCTTTCTGAATTTTTGCAACTTGTGATTCACCAGTATGCCACAATAAGGGCAAGGCATGACCAATTTCCCTAAAGCACCCGAGGTACTCCCCAGAGGATTCATGGGAAAACAGTGGTGCATGCACCATAGGTAGAAATGGCTTCAGCCATAGAAGAAAAGCTGGTATTATCAGCATTACCGCCACTTGGTCTTTTTTTTGACAATATAATCCTTGCTGTATTTTCCCTGTGGAAAATACAGAGCCACACCCTGACTGTTGCCTTTAAAGTTACTAGCATGGCTATATGAACAGTGCAGCACAATGCTATACCCAAATGCCCTGGAAGTGGACACATACTCTTTCCCTAGAGTAAGGGATTCTGGGTAGAGGTGGGCACAGTATTTGTTCCATTTGTTTCATTTGGGTATTTGTTTTGTACCATCCATTTGATGGCACAAAACAAAAGAGCCATTTTTGGATGAAACAAAAGACAATTCGAAAGAGAAAGTTGCATGGTTCCCCTTTCTTTGTTTGGTTTTTAGGTAGTGTGTCTTTCCTCATGCGGCCCAGGCAGTTCTTCCACATGCGTCAGAGGAAGAGGAGAAGGTGTTTGGGCCAATCAGAGCCCAAGAAAACAGTGACATCACAAGGCTATAGGTCTCCTCCACATAGCCAGAGGAAAACCTCTCGGAATCAGTGGTATCTTAAGCCCTGCCTTTAACCTCAGGGCTCCTCTGTAGATCGAGAGGAAGAGAAAGAAGTAATGTTTTTAAGGAGATTTTATTTATAGAAAGAAAAAAAATCCCTAAAAATCAGGGGATGAGCCAAATGTTAGAAAACTTGGTGGATGAAGAGTGGTCGATGTGCCCTCTATGTGTGGTGCTTTTCACCTCTCTAGTCCTAAAATTGAGGGGAAGGGGAGCCTGGGAAGGCTGGCCATGTTGACCAATGGTTAGAAAATGTTTCATTCAGATGAAAGAAAAAAAAAAACCAGCTCGTTCAGACAGGCCCCCGTTTTTGGAAGCAGCGCTTGAAAACGAAAACAGGGACATACGAATGAAACAAACCAAAACGGATAGCTATTCTATAGATTAAAGTTTACCTTCTTGCAAATATAATGTGAGAGGAATAAATACATAAACATCTTGCCTTAAGCAGTTTATTCTTAATTCCAAAAGGCAACATTACATTCTTCACGTTTCTAGAAATGAGGTTAAAGTGTTCACTAGACCTGTAAAACTCATGACCTCTTCCTCTTTCCTAAGAACTTCCAGGAGTAGCCAAAGCAGCAGCACAACCTGCCGGCCAAAGACAGCAGCAGTCTGCCAAGGTCCCAGTAAAAGCAGGCTGAGGACTGCAACAGATGTTAAGTACAATGCCTTGGGGTAGGTGTCATTTACTGCCAGACGCTCAGCATTTCCTTGGCATATGCTTGTCTTAAATATTACATTAACTTTAGTTTTTGGCTATACATACTTGCCAGTTGAAATGCCTTTCCTTGCTCCAAAGGAAGTAAATGCCTACCACCCTTCTGGCAATTTGAACACATTTTTGGGATACCACACATGGTCTCCTTGATCTGTGCATGGCACCTTTGGAAGACTATTTATTTTGTTGTTTTGTTGTTGGGGAATTTTTTGTATTAAGCTTTAATTTTATTGTTATACGTACATAAAAAAATATTTCTGATTGTTTTGTAGTGACAAGTGTTGTCTAGATGGGTCTAACAGATATTAGGACAAGATAATGGGGGTTGACCAGGAAGAGGGTGACTGTGATGGTGGCACCCAGAACTAGTCAGATAAGTAGATATGAAGGCTAGAAGTGAAAGAACAAGAAAAAGCTGGGGAAATTTAGGGGACACCCCCCCCCCCAATATTTCTGCTCATTTTTTTTGAGGGGAGAAACTTGGAAAAAATCCTGGATGTTTCCAAGTGTTCATGGCCTTCACATCTCTAATTACAGCACGTTATAATCTAACAATCTTTGATTATAAGACTCAACTGGATTACAAATTAACATTTTGTAAGATGGAAATGGATTGGGTGACTTAGGCAAGTCACACTTTCTCAGCATCAGAGGAAGATCCTCTGAACAAATCTTGCCATCAAACCCTGTGACAGGTTTTCCTTATGGGAAATCACTTGAAGGCACACAACAACCTTTTCACGCTCTTGGCCTTGTGCTTTACCACTACCACAGGCAAGGCAGTTGGGGTACCAATAGTGCCATCTGGCTATAAAGAGGCAACCACTTCTGTATCACTATCTGTTTTTCTATTTGTGCCCCAAATTACTCCTGTGACTTGCAGTGATGGCATGGTTATACCCCTCGCCTTGAAGCTTTATAGGTTTTGGCCCAATTCCAGCAGAAGTTCACCTTGTCCTTCAATGCAGTCTCTCTGTCTTTGTGAATACATAGATCCCTCTTTTCCGCATGTTTCAGGCAGCCTGTCAAAGCTGTTGCACCCCTTTCCAGATCAAGCACCCGTCAATCTGGGTTATTGAGTAGATCCAAGCCACATGTCTTCCTTCCTACTTTCCTGTCATTGTGCTTGCCAAGTGTTGTAATACAGGCAGAAAGAGGTGGTCTTGTGGCTTCTGATATAACTATCTGTGTAGGACCTTTCTGGGGAAGGAGATTTCAACCGGTCAGCTTAGATAGCAATACTGTGTGAAGTTTAGTTAAGTCCTTAGTTGCTTGGAAATCAGAAGCTAGGTATATCCTGAAATAAAGGGCAAGATCTTCCTTCCTTGAGTTATGCTGATGGTTTATTCTGTTTTTATCTCTGCTTTGATGTTCATGCATACTCAGTAAGGGATTTTGAAGGAAGCTGGGGTTTTTTTGTGTTACAGGGATACACACAGAATTACAGAATGGTGGAACCTCTATTTAAGAGCATCCCAACTTATGAGGAGCGGCTTAAGGAGCTGGGCATGTTTAGCCTGAGGAAGAGAAGGATGAGAGGAGATATGATAGCCATGTATAAATATGTGAGAGGAAGCCACAGGGAGGAGGGAGCAAGCTTGTTTTCTGCTTCCCTGGAGACTAGGATGCGGAACAATGGCTTCAAACTACAAGAAAGGAGATTCCATCTGAACATGAGGAAGAACTTCCTGACTGTGAGAGCCGTTCAGCAGTGGAACTCTCTGCCCCGGAGTGTGGTGGAGGCTCCTTCTTTGGAAGCTTTTAAACAGAGGCTGGGTGGCTATCTGTCAGGGGTGATTTGAATGCAATATTCCTGCTTCTTGGCAGGGGGTTGGACTGGATGGCCCACGAGGTCTCTTCCAACTCTTTGATTCTATGATTCTATGAAGAAGTGCCGGCGTGTTTCAGCCTCAAGGTATGCAGGTAATGATAGTAAGAACAACCAATTGACTGAACACAGAGATGGGTAAAATTTACAACAGTTAAAAACTGCTTAAAATATATGTTGGCTAAAAACATAGGTAAAAGACTACAAGAAGTGCCGGTGTGTTTCAGCTGCATCTCAAATTGGGAAAGTTTCTTTCTGGCTGCCTCAGAAAGAAACTTGGCAACCGCCAAGGTCACGTGGGGAAGATTATCACTAAGTAGAAACTTCATATAAAATTTCACTGAACTTTGTTGGTAAATTCCTTAGTAGGGGATTGATTATGTCTGCTTGGGCCTGTTCATATGAGGGTTGAATGAAAAGTAATGCCTCCACCTTCGTTACTTGGGTTTGGATGGGAATATTTTAAAAAATCAAACGTAGAAATAATCCTTAGAATGTGCTCTTTAACTACAACTATTCATTTTTCCACATGATCACCAGACAATTGGATACATTTCTGGCAACGATTAACAAGTTTTCTGAAGCCATCACAAAAGAAGTTGACACTCCATTTCCACAACCCATCATGCACAGATCTTCCGATAGCCAAGCAAAGCAATAATGTGACCCACACATTGTTGTGAAATGCTGATTATGATTGAAATTTCTCTCTGAGTGATACGACGATTGTCCTGAATCAATCTGTCAACCTTTTGCTTGGGAAACTCAGTGGTTGCTGTCACAGGACGTCCAACTCTTTGTTTGTCATGCAAGTCAGATGTTCCCACCTCAACATCTTTAAACTTACTCGCCCAACGACGCACAGTACTCACATTAACACAATCACCATAAACAACTTGCATTCTCTGATAAATCTCCTTTGGGGTGACACCTTCTGCTGTCAAGAATTCAATGACTGCACGTTGCTTAAGTCGCACTGACTGCCTGCGCAGGATTGCATACTTCACATTTTAACAACACAACTGTTCAATGCTGAGGCTTCCCGCCAAAATGAAACTATAGAGGAGCGCATACTGAACAAGCCAGTACCTGCCGCATACCAGTACTGCCATCTGTTGAGGAGTTACGAAGGTGGAGGCATTACTTTTCATTCAACCCACGTAGAAACTGCATGACAGTAGAATGTGGTAGATGCACTCTACTTCCTGTTTGTTACACGGGCAGAGTCTTTCTTCTATTTTTTTTTACTTCTTTTTTTGGGGGGGGGGGGCAGAGTCTTTCATTATATGAGGTACCTGCAAATCAGCAGGAATTCAGACGGGAGCACATTGCACCTTGCTTTGGAAAGTAAGCAGCGATATTTGGCTACCGTCAAGTTCTTTAGATAGTTTGCTGCATGAAAAGGCAGCTAAAGACCTGATAAAACTACAAGGATCTTCCCGTCTCTATGATTCTCAGCTGTTCTATGGAGATTTTGGAAAATTGTGCCCATTAATTATAAACATATAGGAGAGAAAGCTTTCTTGCCCTATTTTCAGGATCTTCACAAATTTGTGACACTAGATCTTAGAACAGACGGAAATTCTACCAGTTTATAATCTGCCTGCTACTTGATGTGTCTGAACAACTTTTATAGTAAGCTAACATCCAATTTAGTAGAGCACCTATAAAAGTGCTAAGTATTCATTAACAGACGTTCTCGCTAATAAAGAAAAATGAACTAATTTTGTGGCTTTGCCATCAGCATTGCCAAGTTACATGCACACCATGATAGCATAATCTCTCCAATTGCCCTGGAACTGCTGTTATTTTGCCTGGGTATAGCACACAATGAACTCAGTACACTGTTTCCAACCATGAACTCAGTACTCTGTTTCCACCCATGTCCCACCTCTTGGTCCTTTATCTTCTGCAAAGAAATCTTTGCTTATTGTTGCACAATGCCTGCCAACAATTGAGGAAAACAGATGCAGGGTTAAAGTACATACTACCGCGTGGAGCCGCACTTCATTTTCTGTCTTATTCCAAAGTAAATATGCAAAAGCCTGATTCTGACTTGGGCCACTGTGCATGGCTCAGGAAGCCTTAATTCTTAGCCTTTTAACCCTAGTTCTCCCCTCCCTGCATAGAAGCTATTGGAAATGGTTCCCATTGATATAATACAGGCATGGGCTAACTTTGGCCCTCCAGGTGTGTTGGACTTCAACTCCCACCATTCCTAACAGCCTCAGGTCCCTTCCTTTTCCCCCTCAACCGCTTAAGCGGCTGAGGGGGGAAAGGAAGGGACCCGAGGCTGTGAGGGGGAAAAGGAAGGGACCTGAGGCTGTTAGGAATGGTGGGAGTTGAAGTCCAACACACCCAAAGGGCCGAAGTTGGCCCATGCCTGATATAAAATGACCACATCCCTCTAAATTATGTGTGATTCTTACTGTGTTCAGGAGGGAGGTTGAAGCTTCCCCTACTTTTGTGTGTGGCAGGAATAATCTAGATTAGGTTCACGTGCAATCTGGATTACAAAGGTCACTGACGCTGAGTCTCACATGACAACAGAGCTTTCCAAACATTTCATGTTGGTGACACACTTTCTAGACGTGCATCATTTTGCAATACAGTAATTTGGTTTTACTAGCAAGCGGCAGTTACTTCAAGAAATACAGACACATACATAAATGTCATAACAAAATATCTAGAGACACAAGATAGCTCATGAAAACCTTTCATTTGTATTTATTTTTGGAGCCCCCAGTGGTGTAATGGGATAAACCCTTGTGCCAGCAGGATTGCTGACTGAAAGGTTTGAATCTGGGGAGGGGTAAAGGGAGTGAGCTCGCATCTGTCAGCTCCAGCTTCTCATGCAGGAATATGAGAGAGGAATGAGCTTCCATCTGTCAGCTCCAGCTTCTCATGCGGGGATATGAGAGAGGGGTGAGCTCCCGTCTGTCACCTCCAGCATCTCATGCGGGGATATGTGAGAGGGGTGAACTCCCATCTGTCACCTCTAGCTTCTCATATGGGGACATGAGAGAGGAATGAGCACCCATCTGTCAGCTCCAGCTTCTCATGTGGGGGCATGAGAGGAGGGAGAGCTCCTGTCTGTCAGCTATGAGAAAGGGGTGAGCTCCCGTCTGTCACCTCCAGCTTCTCATGCGGGGACAAGAGAAGGCTGAGCTCCCATCTGTCAGCTCCAGCTTCTCATGCGTGGACATGAGAGAGGGGTGAACTCCCACCTGTCAGCTCGAGCTTCTTATGCGGGGACATGAGGGAAGCCTCCCATAAGATGGTAAAACATCTGGGCATCCCCTAGGCAACATACTTGCAGACGGCCAACTCACTCATACCAGAATCAACTTGCAGTTTCTCAAGTTGCTCCTGACACCAAAAAAGCATTTTAAAAAAACATATGATTTATTACTTTACATAGACTCAGAGGTTTCTCTTTACATTTGCATAACACACTGCAGTCAACACTAATATGTCACAACACACAATTTGCAAAGCTCTGCATTACATATTTAATGCAAACATAGTTTAGCCCAGAGTCATCATAATCCCAGAAATTTCCAGCTAATTAATGTCTTCCTGTTTACAGCAAAGAATTATCTGAGTTTCCTCTCCATTTTTTAAAAATGTCCTATCGAATTGGCAGAGCCCAAGAATGCAATTATACATACGCTGATGCCAAGATTGCTATGAGATCACCTAATCAAGGATTCCATTTTAAGAAAGAGGGTGACACTGCCTAAAAGTTAATCCCCTTTATTGCACAATCTTAGAACTGTTTACATAGGTAAGGCTTTATGTGGAGTAAGACTTCCTCTCCTTAAGCGTCCTGATTTGGACCCTGATCTGACCAACTGAAGAAGGCAAACAAAATGCAAAATGGTGGGAGGTGGAAAGTGCAGCCCAGTTCCACAAAACACAGCAGCCTGAAGGCCCCAGATTTTGTCTGATCTTGGAAGAGAAGCAGGATCAGCCCTGGTTAATAATTGGATGAGAGCCTTCCCAGGTGCTGATGGCTATTTTTTTGGAGGAAGGAACTGACAAAACCACTTCTGAGCATTCAATGTCCGAGAAAACACTATGAAATCTGGGGAGGTGCCATAAATCAAGGTGACGGTGGGAGGCAGGTACACAAACACAAGAGGACTGCCACTGAGAATATGTAAAGATGTAGTAAAGGCATATCTATGACTCCAAGTTGCCACGGTCAGGTGAAGTACATCCAAGAATACACACATATGTGTTGTCAAAGGCTTTCATTGCCGGGATCACTGGGTCGCTGTGAGTTTTCCAGGCTGTATGGACATGTTCCAGAAACATTCTCTCCTGTCATTTCGCCAGCATCTATGGCAGGCATCCTCCGAGGTTGTGAGGTATATTGGAAACTAAACAAGGGAGGTTTATATATCTGTTGAAGGTCTCTTGTCACCATATATGTGTTATGGCGACAATTTTTATGCTTATATTATTTTGTTAATCTTATGATTATGTTGTTTACTCTGTATGTATTGATGATGTTACTTGGAAACCGCTCTGAGTACCCTCGGGGAGATAGAGTGGTATATAAATAAAGTTGTTTATTATTATTATTATTATTATTATTATTATTAGATGGAAGAAATAATACTTGTCTGTTGGAGGCAAGTGTGAATGTTGCAATTAATCACCTTGATTAGCACTGCAAAGCCTTGCAGCTTCAAGGTCTGGCTGATTCCTGCCTGGGGGAATCTTTTGTTGGGAGGTGATTAGCTGGCTCTGATTGTCTCATGTTTGGAATTCCCCTGTTTTCAGAGTGTTGTTCTTTATTTATTTCCTAATTTTAAGTTTTTTAAAAAATACTGACAGCCAGATTTTGTTCATTTTCATGGTTTTCTCCTTTTTGTTGAAATTGTCCACATGCTTGTGAATTTCAATGGCTTCTTAAACCCTTGTACCAACATGACTTAAGACCAACAAGTCGCAGGTTCGAATCCAGGGAAGGTTCGGATGAGCTCCCTCTGTCAGCTCCAGCTTCCCATGCAGGGATATGAGAGAAGCCTCCCACAAGGGTGATAAATCATCAAAAACATCTGGGTGTCCCCTGGGCAACATCCTTACAGATAAGCCATTTTTCTCACACCAGAAGCAACTTGCATTTTCTCAAGTCGCTCCTGACACACACAAAAATGGCTCCTCTGTGTTGTCTGACATGGTAGTTGTTAGAGTGATCCAGTAGTTCTGGACACAGCATATTATTTGAGAACACAGAGCACATGCTAAAAACTACCATGTCAGACAACACAGAGAAGCCATTTGTATAACGGCACCCTGGACATTCCACAGATATATAAACCTCACTTACATAGTTTTCCAACCGATCTTACAACTGAGGATGCTTACAATACAGGTGGGTGAAACATCAGGAGAGAATGCTTCTGGAACATGGTCATAAAGCCTGGAAAACTCACAACAACTCAATAAACACATACTTCTACAAAATATATCCGTAACACTCACACAAATACGCCCATGATTCTACAAAGTCCAGAACATCCACCAACACAACACAGACACAAACGGTTCTGCAAAACATATCCAGCAACCTGACAACTGAAGTCAGGTCTACAAAATACATCCAGTAATTTGACACTCATACAGACTCACTATTTTGTCCCTCCGGGGGGATGCCAAGAAAGCTTGATTGACTGCGTTTCCCAACAGCTGGAGTCCTTGTCGAAGGCTTTCATGGCCGGAATCAATGGGTTGTTGTAGGTTTTTCGGATTGTTCTAGAACAGTGGTTCTCAACCTGGGGTCCCCAGATGTTTTGGGCCTACAACTCCCAGAAATCCCAGCCAGTTTGCCAGCTATTAGGATTTCTGGGAGTTGTAGGCCAAAAACATCTGGGGACCCCAGGTTGAGAACCACTGTTCTAGAAGCATTCTCTCCTGACGTTTCACCTGCATCTATGACAAGTATCCTCAGAGGTTGTGAGGTCAACCCAATTTTCCAGTTTCCAACAAACCTCACAACCTCTGAGGATGCTTGCCACAGATGGAGGTGAAACGTCAGGAGAGAATGCTTCTAGAACACGGGTCCTCAAACTAAGGCCCGAGGGCCGGATGCAGCCCTCCACAGTCATTTACCCGGCCCTCGCTCAGGGTCAACCTAAGTCTGAAACGAATTGAAGGCACACAATAACAACAACAATCCTATCTCATCAGCCAAAAGCAGGCCCACACTTCCCATTGAAATACTATTAAGTTTAGATATGTTATAATAGTTCTTCATTTTAATTATTGTATTGTTTTTGAGGGGTTTTTTGCACTACAAATAAGATATGTGCAGTGTGCATAGGAATTCATTGATGTTTTTTTTCAAATTATAATCTGGCCTTCCAACAGTTTGAGGGACTGTGACCTGGCCCTCTGTTTTAAAAGTTTGAAGACCCCTGTTCTAGAACATGGCCATAGAACCCGAAAAACCTACAACAAACCAGCTGGAGTACTTCCTGCAGCTAAGTCAGGTATGAGCAAACTTTGGCCATCCAGGTGTTTTGGACTTCAACTCCCACAACTCCTAACAGCAGGTAAACTGGATGGAATTTCCTAAGTCCAGGATAGAAGCCAGTTCCAAAGGATAGAAGCCAGTTTCCCGCAGCCATGTTTCCCTGTTTTCAGAATCATGCCTCATTATCATGGGGTGTCTGCACCCTACACCACTGGAGAAACTATACTGCCTAGCCGGTACTGCACCACCTGACATCTGCCAGGAAGTAGCAACCAATAGTGAAAGGACCAAGGCAGTGACATCTCCAGCCCACCCCCTGTTTGGATATCAGCTAGAATGTCAATGTCTTAAATCAAGAAATAGTTTTCTAAAATCTACAGAGACACTCGCTGGGACACCTCAGCAAGTGAGAGTCCAAAAGTGGCAGGCTCAAACCCAGAACCTCAATCAATGGCTGATACCAAATGAGAGACTCCCCCCTGGGCGCACAGAAAACTGGGTCACTTGAAAGGCGCTGAACAGTCTGCGCTCTGGCACCACGAGAGGCAGAGCCAACCTTAAGAAATGGGGCCACAAAGTGGAATCCACAACACGCAAGTGTGGAGAAGAGCAAACCACTGACCACCTACTGCAATGCAACCTGAGCCCTGCCACCTGCACAATGGAGGATCTTCTTATAGCAACACCAGAGGCACTCCAAGTGGCCAGCTACTGGTCAAAGGACATTTAATAGAATACCAAGTCTGCACACTTTGCGTTTTAATGCAATACAACTTGTTCGCTCCTGACATGATAAATAAATAAATCTGGGAAACAACACCAGTCCACCAGCCTTGCCGCCCCACTCCAAACCAAGTGTGTATCCACACTGCAGAATGAATGCAGCTTCAAAACTTCATCATCTGGTTTCTGCCTCCTGCAGAACTCTGGGGTTTGTAGTTTAGGGAGGAGCCTTTACCAGCCTCACTAAACTACAAAACCCAGAATTCTGCAGGAAGCAGAAACCGGATTTTAAGTGGATTCATTCTCTACACCAGTGGTTCTCAACCTGTGGGTCCCCAGATGTTTTGGCCTTCAACTCTCAGAAATCCCAACAGCTGGTAAACTAGTTGGGATTTCTGGGAGATGTAGTCTAAAACAGCTGGGGACCCACAGGTTGAGAACCACTGCTCTAGAGTGATGAAGTCTTTAAACCTCCACGGCTCAATGCTATGGAATCAGAGGAGCGATAGTTTGTGGGGGAGGCACTAGCACCCTCTGGCAGGGAAGGCTGTGAAAACTACAACTCCCATGATGCCACGGCACTGAGCCAAGTGGTGGCAAACTGCCTTCATTCCACTGCGTAGGTGCCCCTTCTCCCTTTCTATGAACCCAGATCTGGGGAAGGAGGGGGGAGGCGGGGTTGAAGCCTGACATGCAAAGAGGACCCCCCCCAAAAAAAAAGAAAAAAAAAAGGACATGCGCTTCGGAGGCGCTGCCTCTCCCTCCGGCGGTGGAAAACCTGCAATTTGCGGCTGGCGAGGCGCTCGTCCCCGCGCTGCTCTTCCCCGCCTTCGTCCCTGGCGCTGAGCAAGGCTTGCAGGCAGAGCTGGCCTTCCTGGGCCTCCAAGGGAGAAGGGCGATGCCAGGCCCAGGGCCACAGGGGAAGGAAGCAGGGAGGGAGGGAGGGATGGGGGGAGGGAGGGGCCCCCTCTCCGCCCCGCCCCTCCCCTTTGGCCCGGGGCAGTGCCTTGCTTTGCAGGAGGAAGGACAGGGCTGAGGCTGGAGAGAAGCCGTGGCGCATCTGCCCTGTGGGAATCATAACGCAGATGGGCGCTCCTTTAACTGGCATGGCTCAAGGCCGGGAGCGGTCTCTCAGAAGCCTCTTTTATGCCCTTACAAAACAAGCCTTGTTTATGGATTTATTTATCGGATCAGGAGCGAGTTCTGCAACAGATGGTATAGAACTCCAATATGCTGATGACAATGTCACCTCTAGATTGGTCACCTCTAGATTGGATTACTGCAATGCGCTCTACGTAGGGCTGCCCTTGAAAACGGCTCAGAAATTCCAACTGGTCCAACGGGCAGCAGCCAGGATGTTAACAGAGAGAGGTCAACCCTCCTGTTACAGAGAGAGGTCAACCCTCCTGTTCAAGGAACTCCACTGGCTGCCGTTTATTTTCCGAGCCCAATTTAAGGTGCAGGTGCTTACCTACAAAGCCCTGAACGGTTTGGGACCATCCTACCTGCGTGACCGCATCTCCGTCTACGAACCCACGCGTTCGCTTCGGTCATCTGGAGAGGCCCTGCTCGTGATCCCGCCTGCATCGCAGGTGGGGACTCGAGACAGGGCTTTTTCTGTGGTGGCCCCCCGACTCTGGAACACTCTCCCAAAAGATCTTAGACAGGCCCCTACATTGGCAGTCTTCAGGAAGAACTTGAAGACCTGGCTGTTCCGATGTGCCTTCTCAGATTAGGAATCTCCAATACCAAGTCCTAGAAGCACTTTAGTAGAACTAAGATTGCTGCACACTGCACACTGCACTTACTTTATAATCCTACATACCTCCTGCCACATCAGCACTTTTAATCTTGTACCCATTTCTCTGGCCCGGCCCAGTTTTATAGTGTCTTGATGTATTGTTTATTGTTTGTTGTTTATTCTGCTTAACTGTTTTTAATTTGCTTTAGGTATTGTATTGTTATATTGTGTTTTGAGGCCTTGGCCTATGTAAGCCGCATCGAGTCCTTCGGGAGATGCTAGCAGGGTACAAATAAAGTAATAATAATAATAATAATAATAATAATATAATGTCACCTATGCACACTCAGAAGAAGACCTACAACAACAACAACAACAACAAAATACCATCTGCCTGCAACAAAGAACCAGTGGGATCACAAGCCGGAAGAAGTTACAGAAAATGAATACGTCAAACTCCTCTGGGACTTCCGAATTCATACAGACAAAGTTCTGGATCACAATACTCCTGACCTCACGATCGTGTTAAAAAACAAAGTATGAATTGTTGATGTTGCAATCCCAGGTGGCAGCAGGATTGAATAGAAACAACTGGAAAAGCTGACACGATATGAGGATTTAAAGATTGAACTGCAAAGTCTCTGGCACAAGCCAGTCAAGGTGGTCCCAGTGGTGATCAGCACTGGGTGCAGTGCCTAAAGACCTTGGCCTGCACTTAAACACAATTGGCGCTGACAAAATTACCATCTGCCAGCTGCAGAAGGTAACCTTACTGGGATCTGCACACATTATTCGCCGATACATCACACAGTCCTAGATACTTGGGAAGTGTCCGACGTGTGATCCAATACAACAGCCAGCAGAGTGATCTTGTCTGCTGTGGATTTATCTTGTGTTTCAAATAATAATAATAATAATAATAATAATAATAACTTCTTCAAATCTGAGCAGCTAGTGTGCACATTATGCACATTATTCCAAATTACGCAATCACTAGTTTGCATTCTAAACAGGTGAATTAGGCTCATTAGTTATTGCTTTCTCCATTTACTCCTTTCCAGTATTCAGTTTCAGTTGACCTAAGGGAACCAGTATCATAACATATAATGTGCTGGACTTGGAGCAGGGACACCCAAGTCCAATTCTCCATCCACTCTCAACAAACTATTCCTCTTGACTCTCCTACTCCCTCCTTCACCTCATCTCATGTCCTTGGTGTTTTTTCCTGGCACTCCCTCTTACTTCCTCACCCCTCTCTACTCTTGACCTTGCTACACACACACTTACGGTGTGTGTCTCGCTTGCTTCCTGCACCTTTTGCACTTCTCTAACACCTGAAATTCCTGGATGGCCTTGTTTCTTGCAGAACATTTTGACAAGGAAATTTCCACATTCTATAGTGATCTCTCTCTCTCTCTCTCTCTCTCTCTCTCTCTATATATATATATATATCCTGCGAGGAGGCTTCTCTCATGTCCCCTGTCCGGATATCAGCCAGCACGCCAACAACTTAAATCAAGAAATAGTTTTCTAAGATCTCTCTCTCTCTCTCTCTCTCTATATATATATATATAATCTGAGCCAAATAATGGTCCAAACAGGCATTAGGATGTGTTGTCGAAGGCTTTCATGGCCAGAATCATTGGGTTGCTGTGAGTTTTCTGGGCTTATAGCCATGTTCAGATGCATTCTCTCCTGATGTTTTCCCCACATCTATGGCAGGCATCCTCAGAGGTTCTAAGGATGCCTGCCATAGATGTGGGTGAAACATCAGGAGAGAATGCTTCTGGAACATGGCCATACAGCCCAGAAAACTCACAGCAACCCAGGTGCCAGGATGTCCAGAATATAGGTAAAAACCATTTCCTGCATGCAAGACCATCACTTTTTAGGGAAAGTGTATTTCTTATTAGTTTTGAACCATTTTGAGGCTGGAAAAGACCCAAAAATAAATGAGGAGAAAGAGCACCAAAGGCTGCAAAAAGGAAGTTGCATTCACAAACTAACTACACTTTATCTGTTGTTTCTCTAAGCAGTATTCAACCTGCTAGGGTAATTACGTAAAAGGAAATGCAATCAATCGTGGCTCTCTTGCTTCACACTTGTTTGTTTTTACCACAAAACTGTGACAATATGATAACACTTCAACTCCACCAACCTCCCTGTAGCTTAGCTTAAAAGAGGCTTACTTCTGCATGTAAAACTATCAGTTATCGTTTTCTGGCTTCCTGAACTGGTTTTTAGTGGTTGTTTACTCAAAATTGTATTTCACTGTATTTTTTTAAAATTAGTTGTTACCTATTTTCCCATACTATACTAACACATCCTGCTGTTCCACATTCCTTTGAGGTCAATAGTTCATAAATAGAGCAATCCACACAGACATATCAAGGGAGAATAACCCACAATATCTGCTTTGAACTGGGTTATCTGACTCCACACTGCTGTGTAATCCAGTTCAAAGTAGATAATGTGGGATTTTATTCAGCTGTGTGTAGGCCTGTAGCCTGGGTGGGGGTGAGGTGGGGTGGGTGGGTTTAGGGGTTCACCCCCCCCCCCCGAAATTTTTCAGGTTAAAAAAAACCTGGTTTACTCATGAATTTTAACTGGTTAACCAAATCCCCATGCTAAGTCTATGAGACGCAAAAAATTAAGAGTCCCTCCAGAACTGCAAGCACTATCTCAAGCAAATATTGACAATTTATTCACACTGTCATTACTTGCAGCAATAGCCGATGTAGCAAAGCAACCAAGTTGGGTATGTGTGTGTTGAATGTTCTCATTAAGGAGGCCAGACTTGGTGGAGGTGGTTGACAGGGGCGGAGCTGCAGGCTATTGGAGGCTGCTCTGCCCCCTGCTATGCTCTTTGCTTCAGTGTGAGGTAGGAGGCAGGTTTCAACCCTCCCCCCCCTGAAATTATCAACCCCCTCTGAAATTTTCAAAGCCCCCCCCCCCTTCTTCTCTTGCTGACTACTATGACTGACAATGAGGATTTTGACATTTCTCAGTTCATTTATCCAAACGTTTGCTACAAATGTGAGAACCTTCTGCGGCCACCAAACATGGAACTTGTCAACAGCTAAAATATAGGTCAAAACCCCCAACCCATTGTCATTACAGTTGTCATAGTAGAAAGTCATACCATCAGATTCAGTGAACCCAAGAAAAGATTTACAGTAAATAATGCAAAGGCATGCATTATACCTACTTTATATCTGGAGGTTAACTGGAAGTCAGTTCTTAGAAAGTCTGACCAATCTCCTTACCCATCAACAATGAAGCTTCTGTGTCAAAGGAGTCATTTAAAACATCACAGTTTTGTTGTTTTCTCTTATGTCATAAAAATGTAAGGAGATATCGTATGGAAATCAGGTCTATCTCAATTCCAGACAAACGGTTGCCATCAGATTATACCATTATATAAAAATTCTAGCTCTTATTGCTGCCTGTCATTTTTCAAGCAAAGACAGAGTCCTCTTATCTGTGATTTAGTTGCACAGCAGTTGCACAGCAATTGAGTTCAAGGCCACGACATCTGTTGTGCAATTGGCTGTGCTGGTGTGTAGTTATACTATGCTAAAAGTACACAGGACCTTGGTCAAAGGAACCAGTCATCTATAAGGTATCTTGCAGCTGTCATTCATCATCTGGTATTTTCTGTTTTCCTGTATAGGGTTCTTATGCTGAAGATGCTTATGATTTTTCATTAAAAACAGAAAAGTGCTGTTAAAGGGGTTGCTTGACTAGCAAAATAATTCAGATGCAATTCAAAGTATTACCCCATTAACACCATATCTACTCCAAATAAATGGGACTTAAAATGTATTGAGAGCCACGCAATCCCCATGTCCAATCCTCATATTTTAAATACTCTCAAAGCTATAAATCCCAATATTCATTAGGATGCAGCCATGGCAGGTAAGAAAAAACTTTAACTGTATAGTTTGAAAGAGCTCAAAGATTACAAATAAACTGTGTACACGTGGCCTTGCAGGGCTAGGCTACATATAGGGCAAGGGTTATAACGTAAGCCTCTTCTGTTTGTCTTTTGCGCTCCACCTTCCATTAGTATTCTCGGAGTTAATTAGATCAGGATCTCATGTTTCCCTCACAGCAACTAGTTTGAGCGTAAGAAATACAACCCTGAAGCCAAGGTGGAAATGCAATTTTTACAGCACTTTTTACAGTGCTTCTGCCCGTCCCAGAGGCTGACAGGATTCCAGGATGATGACAGAACAGCCCCAAGGATTTCATTTTTCCTATTGCTTGGTAGCCTTGTCACCACTGCCTTTTTGCATGTTGCATAGATGAAACAGAAAACAGCCTTCTGTCTGAATCAGAAAACAAATACAAGGCACTGATGCAGAGATGTATTTGAGCAGAATCAGCATTTTATAGTGTTTGAACTGTGACTCTGGAGACCAATGTTTGAATCCTCACTCAGATATGGGAACCCACTAGATGACCTTGGGCAAGTGAGATTCTCTCAGTTTCAGGGGAAGGCAAAGGGAAACCACTGCTGAACAAAACTTACCAAGAAAACCTTGTGATAGGTTTGCTTTAGGTGTGCCTTAATTCAGAAATGAGGGCACATAGCAACAGCAAAACATATTAGAGCAACATGGAATAAACTCTGGGTGAATTTAGTGATCTACTTGAGCCTTTTTTGTGCGCGCCCTCTCTCTCTCCTCTGAGGTCTACCAACCAACTATTGTGTGACTTCTAATAATTTATGGCAACCCTATCATGGAGTTTTCCTTTGAAGATTTATTCAGAAAGGGATTACCTTGCCTTGATTTGAGGCCGACAGGATATGACTTGCTCAGACATTGTTTCAATTGTCCTCAAAGTCTAAACCAGTGTTTCTCAACCTGTGGGTTGGGACCCTTGGGGGGGGGGGGGGTGGAGGGGAAGGCATGAGGGGGTGTCAGAGAGGTTGCCAAAGATCATCAGAAAACACAGTATTTTCTGTTGGTCATGGGTTTTCTGTTTGGTAAGTTTGGCCCAATTCAGTGGGTTCAGAATGCTCTTTGATTGTACGTTAAGTATAAATCCCAGCAACTACAACTCCCAAATGACAAAATCTATTCCCCTCAAGCCCAGCTGTATTCAAATTTGGGCGTATCAGCTATTTGTGACAAATTTGATCCACTGAATGAAAATACATCCTGCATATCAGATATTTATATTACGATTCATATAGCAAAATTGCAGTTATGAAGTAGCAAAGAAAATAATGTTATGGTGGGGGGTCACCACAACACAAGGAACTGGCATTAGAAAGGTTGAGAACCACTGGTCTAAACCAACACCCAAACCACTACATCATATTGATCATCAACCCAAATGTAAAATAATAGGAAATGTTAGTCCGGATGAAGAACATTCAATCTTCTAAGGAAAGACTGCATGTGTCTAAGCTCATGCTTACACATTTGTTTTCATCATCATGTCTGAACTCACAGTTCCTTCAAACAAACAAACAAGAGCACTCCTAATTTTCCCCTAAGGCCTTTTAATTTCAGCAGCCTAATTTGTTTATTTTTAATTAGCTGTTGTGGTTATTATGCAACACAGTCGGTAGCTCTTTCTGATCTTACAAATAGATCTAGATCTACATTCTGCTTGTTCCTGTTTTAGGTGGCTGAGAACCCTTCTCTACAGACCCCAAACCTGTGACGGGTTGCGTGTTAACCTGAGACATCATTTGGACACCTCAGGTTAACCTGCAACCCATCATGGGTTTTGGGTTCTTCCAGTTTACTCACTAGGATTTCCCAGTTTACTTCGGATTAATAAAACTCTTGGATAGATCCAGACCTTACTGCAAGGCCCAGATCTTTCCGGGCATTGGGCCTATGGGGACTGTCTCTTAGGACCGCCTTCTGTAACCTGGGGGTCAATCCCTATTGCCATCCTGGTTCTTTGGATTCTTAAGGGCCTGAAGGAGCTGAATGCCCCTCCCTTCCCAACTTGACTGCAACTTCAGGCTCCTAGGAGAAAGCTCTGGACAGCAAGGTCCGGATCTTTTGAGGTGCTGGGCATGTGGGGATTGACTCTCAGGACTCTCAGGACTGCCTTCTGCTATCCTTGGGGCCAATCCTTATTGTCACTCCAGTTCTTAGGGCTCTGATTCCCCCCTTTCCTCTCCAGAACTCCTGACACGTCATTTTGAGTCACCAGGTGCTTTTTTTGAGGGGGCTAAAGATGCAGCCAGACCTGTCCTGTATGTTTGGAGTGACTAAGGTTCCTTCTACGCTACCATATAATCCAGTTCAAAGCAGATAATCTGGATTTTATATGACAGTGTAGAAGGGGCCTAATACATTTCGTATTTGACCAAGAACACATTATAAACTTCAGCACTGAACTCAGTGAAAATGGCAAATAGCCAATTATAGTAGCATGAAAAGAAGAGCCTGCACCAGGGCTACAGGGGAACAAGGTTCAAATGCCAGTTTAGCCATAGAAACTCCAAATAACGTCTTGGGTTAATTTGGATTAACCCAAGGATTTTGTGATTTACTCTGGATTAAAAAAAACCTTCAAAACATCAAGCCCTTACTGTAAGGTCCAGATCTTTCCAGGTATTGGGCCTATGGGGATTGACTCTTAGGACTTCCTTCTGTGATCCCAGGGGCCAATTTACAATGCAATCCCAGTTTTTTGAGCTCTAATTCCCCTCTCCTCTCTAAAGCTATGTCATTTTGACATGTCAGAAGCTTTCTCCGAGGGGCCTGAGAACACAGGAAAACCCCTCCGGTAAGTTTACAGAGGGAATGGGGGGCTGACTGGATGCCCTCCCAGGTTGATCCCTTGCAACATCCTGAAGGTTGTGACTTCTGTGAGGCCTCAATCCCAAAAGAAACTGGAATCCCAGTTCCTTTCGGGATTTTGGTCTGTCTGGAAGGGCTGGATCTACACTACCCTATATCCCAAGAACTGATTCCAGATTATCTGCTTTGAACTGGATTATATGGATAAACACTTCCAGATAATCTGGAATAAGAAATCTACATTAGCCTACATCCCAGGATCTGATCCCAGATAATCTTCCTATCCTAGATTACCTAGCAGTGCAGATGTATATAATCAGTTCAAAGCAGATAATCTGAGATAAGATCCTGGAATATAGGGCAGTGTAGATCCAGCCTAAGAAAAATGACTTTTCCAAACTTTTCAACCTTCTTAGTTCTGTCTAGTTGCTCCATGCACTGAAGTTTTGCCTCCCCCCGCCTCCCTGGTGTGGTTGTTAGTGGCAAGCACTATTTCACTTTGCAAAATAGAATGACATTTGCTAATTGCTTGTTCTTGATGGAACCTGGCAGAGATGTGATGTTTTCCAACAAGTGAGGAAACTCCCTTTTGATAAGACTTAATTATTGACTATTGATTTGACTATACCAGGAAGTTTATCAAATGCAATTACATTTAATTATCTGCAGTTTGCAGATCTTGGTCTCACGGGTCCTATACAATCCATTGGACCTGGTTGACACAGTGTTAATTTTCCCATTTTCTTCCGTATGTCTCACCCCCTTCCTTGCCAGCTGAGATAAAATTCCCTTCTCTCATTAATTATGTAAATAAAGCCATCATTCAGTAGCATACAAATTGCTGATACTGTCACACCCAATTTGGCTATTTTTATAATACCAATGGCACTGGAGTGGAAATAATGAATGGGTAGGTTTGAGTGACTACACCTAATGTTTTTGTGTCAAAGGAACCTCACTCCTTATCAAAAGAAGTCAGATAGAGGCTATTGTATTGTCACATAATTAACTCTCAGGCTGGATCTACACTGCTCTATATTCCTGGATCTGATTCCAGATTATCTGCTTTGAACCGGACTATGAGTCTACACTGCCAGGTAATCTGGGATATGCAGAAAATATGGGATCAGATCCTGGGATATAGTGTAGATCCAGCCTTGGAGATAAATTACTTTTCTATAGTACATGTTTACACCTTTGAAAGACATATGAATGTTCAGGTACCAGTACAAATAGTTCTGATTTCTGGGTTGCTATGAGTTTTTCAAATTGTATGGCCATGTTCCAGTAGCATTTTCTCATGACTTTTCACCTGTATCTGTGGCCATCTTCTTCAGAGGTGTGTTGGAACTGAGGCAAGTGGAGTGTATTGCCTCATTTCCAACACACCTCTGAAGATGCCGGCCACAGATGCAGGCAAAACATCAGGAGGGAATGGTACTGGAACATGGCCATACAGCCTGGAAAACTCACAGCAACCCAGTGATTCCGACCATGAGAGCCTTCAACAACGCAATTCTGTTTTTCTTCTGTTTACCAGCCAAGCCTTCTGAAGCTGAATCTATACTGCCATATAATCCAGATTATAAAAATAAATACTGTATATACTCGAGTATAAACGAGTTTTCAGCCCATTTTTAAGGCTGAAAAAGCCTCCCTTGGCTTATACCTGAGTCAAAGTTATTATTTTAATTTATTATTGTTATTATTACATTTACATTGTTTTACTCTATTATTATTATTATTATTATTATTATTATTACATTTATGTTTTTACTCTATTATTATTACGTTTATTATTTTACTCTATTATTACTGTCACTTCAAAGACGCCATTCATCCATCTTGCCCATTTATTATTTTACTCTATTTTTATTGGAAGGATACATAAGCACATTTACATTGAAGAAAGTTAGAATAATGGTTTAATCAGAGTTGGGCAGTCTTATCTTAAATTACAGTTTTATGCAAATATTCAAAACATTTAACCTACTGATGCCTCAATTGATGTAATTTTATTGGTATCTATTTTTATTTTGAAATTTACCAGTAGCTGCTGAATTTCCCAACCTCAGCTTATACTCGAGTCAATACATTTTCCCAGTTTTTTGTGGTAAAATTAGGTGCCTCAGCTTATATTCAGGTCAGTTTATACTCTATATACCGTAATCAAGATTTTCTGCTTTGAACTGGATTATCTGAGTCTACATTGCCATATAATTCAGTTTTAAATCAGATAATCTGGATTTTATATGGAGATATAGATGGAGCCTAAGAGCATGGCAAAACCAGGAAATTTACCTGGAAGGGCTGATCCTTATTGGCATTTATCAAAGTTATTTTTATTAGAATATCATAATCATAACAATAACACTGTTTGCTTTTTTAAACAGAACAAAATGTTGGAAAACACACTGAACTTGTTCTTATAAGAACTGAGGTTCAGCAAAAGAAATACACACAATTTAAAGAAAGGACTATGGCATCTTCAGAAGTTGTGAGGTCTGTGGAAACTAAGGAAGTGGGATTTATATATTTGTGAAATGTTCAGGGTGGGAGAAAGAACTCTTGTCTGTTTGAGGCAAGTGTGAATGTTGCAATTGACCACGTTGATTACCTTTAATGACCTTGCAGCTTCAAAGCCTGGCTGATTGCTGCCTGGGGGAATTCTGAGGTTGTGAATTCTGTTAGAATGTCCAGGGTGGGAGAAAGAACTCTTGTCTGTTTTAGGTAGGTGTGAATATTGCAATTGGCTACCTTGATCAGCACTGAATGGCCTTGCAGCTTCAAAGCTTGACTGCTTCCTGCCTTGTCATGTTGACGGGGTTGCCTGGGGAATCCTTTGTTGGGAGGTGTTAGCTGGTCCCTTCAGCCCTCAACCCCATCAACATGACAAGGTCTTGTTTCCCTGAACAACAAGAACACATCTATTACAAATGGTGGGGGCTTTTAAAAAGCTATTATTTAGCATATATAAAATTAGAAACAAGTGTAATTAAAATAGACTGGTAGCATTCTGTGAGACGGATATCAGCAATTTAGCTATTTGAAGCAACCTGTTGTTTATTCGTTCAGTTGCTTCCGACTCTTCGTGACTTCATGGACCAGCCCACGCCAGAGCTCCCAGTCGGCCGTCACCACCCCCAGCTCCTTCAAGGTCAAGCCAGTCACTTCAAAGACGCCATTCATCCATCTTGCCCTTGATCGGCCCCTCTTCCTTTTTCCTTTCATTTTCCCCAGCATAATTGTCTTCTCTAAGCTTTCATGTCTTTTCATGATGCGGCCAAAATACTTCATCTTTGCCTCCACTATTCTTCCCTCCAATGAGCAGTCGGGCTTTATTTCCTGAAGTATGGACTAGTTGGATCTTCTTGCAGTCCAAGGCACTCTCAGAACCCTCCTCCAACACCACAGTTCAAAAGCATCTATCTTCCTTCGCTCAGCCTTCTCTATGGTCCAGCTCTCACATCTGTAGGTTGCTATGGGGAATACCATTGCTTTTACTATGCGGATCTTCGTTCCCAGTGTGATGTTTCTACTCTTCAATATTTTATCGAGATTGGTCATTGCTCTTCTCCCAAGAAATAAGCGTCTTCTGATTTCCTGGCTGCAGTCTGCGTCTACAGTAATCTTTGCACCTAGAAATACAAAGTCTGTCACTGCCTCCACCATTTCTCCCTCTATTTGCCCGTTATCAATTAGTCCCGTTGCCATAATCCTGTTTTATATATATATATATATATAACTGCAACCCAGCGTTTGCACTTTCTTCTTTCACCTTGATTAGAAGCTCCTCAGTTCCTCCTCGCTTTTGGCCATCAAAGTGGTATCATCTGCATATCTAAGGTTGTTAATGTTTCTTCCAGCAATTTTAACCCCAGCCTTGCTTTCATCAAGTCCTACACATTGTATGATGTTTTCTGCATAGAAGTTGAATAGGTTGGATGAGAGTATACAACCCTGCCGTACGCTTTTCCTAATCTTGAACCAGTCTGTTGTTCCATGATCAGTTCTTACTGTTGCTACTTGGTCCTTGTACAGATTCCTCAGGAGAGAGGCAAGGTGATTTGGTATGCCCATACCACCAAGAATTTGCCACAGTTTATTATGATCCACACAGTCAAAGGCTTTAGAATAGTCAATAAAACAGAAATAGATGTTTTTCTGAAACTCCCTGCTTTTCTCCATTATCCAGCGGATATTGGCAACTTGGTCTCTTGTTCCTCTGCCTTTTCTAAACCCAGCTTGTACATCTGGCAACTCTCGCTCCATGTATTGCTGGAGTCTTCCTTGCAGGATCTTGAGCATTACCTCACTGGCATGAGAAATAAGGGCCACTGTAGGAAAGTATGAGCAGTCTTTAGCATTTCCCTTTTTTGGTATGGGGATATAAGTTGATTTTTCCCCAGTTATCATATATCAAATCTAAGAAAACAGCGGCCTCTACAGGCAGAGAAGTGTAATAGCTGAGTTGTTTTTCTTTTTAATATAAAGATCTGCAGCTTCAGCACAACTCTGACTTGATCTACACTGCCCTATATCCGAGGATCTGATCCCAGATTATCTTCTTATCCCAAATTATCTGGCAGTCTAGGCTCAGGGTCCTTCCAGACAGGCCCCTATATCCCAGGATATGATCCCAGGTTTTCTGCTTAAAACTGGATTATATGAGTCCCCACTGCCAGGTAATCTGGGATAACAGAAAACATGGGATCAGATCCTGGGATATAGGGCCTGTCTGGAAGGGCCCTCATATAATCCAGTTCATATCAGATAATCTGGGATCAGATCCTGGGATATAGGGCAATGTAGATCCAGCCTCTGTGGACAACTTCCACTGGAACAATGAAGGACCTAGGGATTCATATCCGCAAAGGCCAAATCCCCGATATGGGGGCTGACTCTATAGGAATTCTCTATTATCTTGTAAATTTTATTAACTTCTAAATTCCTTGTACCTTCTCTATATTTTCCTGTGCTCATGCAAAACTGTCAAAGTTTCAGTTTAATGAAGGCAACATTGATATATGACATTTTTGAACAATAAACAACTCGCATCAACGAGGATCCACACATTTATCTAATCTGCCACTGAATAGATTTCTTCCCTTTTGCGTTAGCCACACTTGTAGGTATGAACCATTAGATTTCCATTGGAGCTTGGCTGTTCCTTTGTTTGTCAATATCTCAGGGAATGAGAATGGAACCAGCAAGTGCAAAATTTGGTGCAAGCTCTCTTCTAATCCCATTCGTTGATCCTTTAACAAGCACTATTTTCCCAGCAATGTTTTTTGAACACAAAAGAACTTTAAAACAAATGCCTCAAAACAGCAATAGATGAACAAAACTAATAGTATCCAAGATATTCCTTATTGAAAAATGATGCTGTCAAAGATATTTCTTTTTTTATAATATATTTTTATTAGAACTTTTCAAAATACAATTAAAAGAGGGGGAACATATGTGGTGTATAGAAAAGTGGGAAAATGTGAAAGTGGGACAAAAGAAGTAGGATAGGTTTGAGAGTTTGGGGTAAAATGGGTAAGGGAGGGGAAGGGAATTTGGTAGGGTAGGGTATATATTTTGACTTCCAGTCTTCTTCACTTTAGGTATATTTTTCTTCCTTTGTTCATAAAGTCTCTCCTGAAAATATTGGCCAGCTCCTTCTTGTGTTCTTTCTTAGGAGCATTAGGTATTTATTTTTTATCTTATATCTATTACCTATTTCAGTTTTTCTTGCGTTATGAAGTTCTTTACCAGTAGCCAACCTGTTTTTGATATCTTCGTATTCTGCTTTATACTCATCAGTTGGGTTAATTTGTCCATGTTCATAATGTCTATAATCTTCATTAGCCATGGTTCTTGTGTTGGGATCTCTTTTGTTCTCCACACTCTTGCATAATTTATTCTGGCCACTGTCACCAGATAGTTAAAAAGTTTATCCTTATTTCAAAGTCAGTTATTCCTAGAAGGAAATATTCTAATTTTAATTATATTTTTATATCTAATATCTTTTCTATTTTTTCGTGAATATTTTTTCCAATATGACTTAGCAATGTCCACCACATATGATAAAGCATGCCACATTGCTCTTCGCACTTCCAACATCTATCATTGACTTTCGGATAGCATTTAGCCAGTTTCTGAGGTGTAATGTACCACCTATACATCATTTTAGCCAGTTTTCTTTTAAATCAAATGCATCTGTATATTTTATTTTCTTATTTCATATTTTCTCCCAGTCATCTACATTAATTGAGTGTCCAATATTTGCAGACCATTTCACCATGCAATCTTTAATTAATTCTGTCTCTGTGGCCCATTCTAATGATTTCTTGTAAATTTTTGTTATCATTTTACTTTCTGAGCTCAATATCTTGTCCCAAAATGTTTCTTTGTGCAATAAGCCATTTTTTATCCTTAGTATAATATTCTCTGATTTGTCTATGTTGAAACCATGAGATTCCCTTGTCCATGATATATAGCTCTTCCTGTGATTTAATTATGTACTCCTTATCTTGCTGTCAAAGATATTTCTTAAACAATTGGCAATGTTCCGCCAGTATCAGTTCTAACCTTAAGTGGAGTCTGGCTACGATGATTGTGATCTGGGAGAAGGAGACTATTGGGTTCATGGTAACATCATACAGGGTTAGTCAAAATGAATAGGCCAATAAGAAAATTAATTGTACCCGAATTGGCCTATTCATTTTGACTAACCCTGTATTCTGAGGCATTCCTGCACCCAACTTAGCACTAATCATACCACATCTATTTTAGTTGGGTTGGCTCTGCCTAGAAGCTGTTTGATGTAGCTGTTTACTTAATTAACAGCACAATACATGACAAAATGAAAAGATTAATAATTTTGTTGAGCCAGCATTTGTACAGTAATACTCTCAAAATTTATTTGTATCTGTTTTAATTTTTCTAACCCTCCATGAGACTATAGGTGGGAGAGAACAGAATAAAATAAGAGAATTAATACATTTATGCATACATTCTTCTGTTTATACCCAGAAGAATTTAACTATGATTTAGATATTTTGTTCCTAGGCACTTCGAAAAACCAGCTGTTGCTACTCCAACCACATGTGAATTCAAAATCGTCAGTGGAGTAACATGGCTCAAAACTATACTCTTTGAAACTACTTCTATGGCCACTTAGGCCCCTTCCACACAGCTGAATATAATTCCACATTATCTGCTTTGAACTGGGTTATATGGCAGTGTGGAGTCAGATAACCCCGTTCAAAGCAGATAATTGTAGATTATGTGCCTTGATATTCTGGGCTATATGGCTGTGTGAAAGGGCCCTTGGAAACTCCTTTGCCTTCTCCATAAAAGGAAGGGCCCTTCCACACAGCCCTATATTCCAGAACAGAAAGGCAGAAAATCCCACAATATTGCTTTGAACTGGGTTATTTGAGTCCACACTCAGATAATGTGGGATTTTCTGCCTTGATATTCTGGGAGTTAGGGCTATGTGGAATGGGCCCGAAGTGAAAGAGGAGTAAATTTGTCCTGATTGAGATCCTGGAGCATATATTCTTCTGCAAATGACATGTTTATTAAGGAGTTAGGTTGACCCTGAGCGAGGGCCGGGTAAATGACCTTGGAGGGCCGTTTGAGGACCCCTGATCTAGGATATCACCTTGGAATTATATGTCTTGCTAGATAAAACATTATCATGCTTTTACAGTGAAATGAAGACAAATGTCACCAACCATGTATTTGATTTGATTTAACAGACTATCTAAAATTCCAAGTAGCATCTACAGAATAAGCCAAAGCCAAAAGCTGGTATGGAAGAAATATATGAAGCCGTTGATCACCCGGGTATAAAATCTACCAGCTTTTAAGAAGTTGATTTATCATTTAAGATACAGTATAGCATTTCTCAGTCCTCTGCTTTCTGTAACATGACCTTTGAAGTGATTTAAATTATTGAAGAGTCCAAACACTCTAAAAGAAGGAAAGCCACTTTTGTATGCAGAAATCTGGAGAGAAAATTATACAATGTTTTTTGCTTTAATAGCATAGCTAGCATTTAATGTAGCATCTAGATACGTGGTCTGGACGAAGTGTATGAAGCAGCAGATCATCCAAGTATCAAGCCCACCAGTTGCCAAGAAGAAGAATCCTCAGTTAAGATGTCACTGAAGAGTTCAAATAATCTATGAGAAGGAAATCACTTTTGTAGTCAGAAATCTGGGGAGAAAACAACACAATGCCCCTGGTTAATTCTGGAAACAAAGATTATTTTGGGGACTGGCCAGGATTTTCTTCTTTCTATCCCAAAGCTCAGGCTGCAAAAGTAAGGAATTACATTTGTTTATTAGAGCATGAGTTAGAGAATTTCAGATACCTTCCAAGGATTACTTTTTAAAATAGCGATACCCAAAGTGTTCCTTTTTAATGTTTCCCCTCCCTTGCCTTCCCTTTTCTTTCTTTCTTTCTTTCTTTCTTCCTTCCTTCCTTCCTTCCTTCCTTCCTTCCTTCCTTCCTTCCTTCCTTCCTTCCTTCAGTCTGTATGTTTTTAGGAGTGAAAGGGAGTAGCACAGTATTTAGTGGAAGACTGAAATTTAAACAGTATATTTTTTCTTCTGCTTTCAAGTATCCTTTTTGTCAGGACCATATTTTGCCAAAGTTTATTTGAAGGAGAGCACTTATGCATTACAGGGAGATGTAAATACAGAAAAAGGAGGCCATGCTAAAAAAGGGAACCTGGGGGGGGGGGGATGTTTTAGTTTTTCCTCACTACTACAAAAATAAAATGCAGTACTCACCTTTGAGAGCATCCTCTCTAAGTATTGTATTCTACTTCATTTTGTCCACTTCCTTCTGTAAATGTGTCAAAATTCACCTGACAATGTGTGGAACACCTACTAATTATTGTTTGTCTTTAATGTCAGATACTTTCTCTCCAGAAAGAGTAACACTCAGACCTTGGAAAAGACACTTACTTCTCCCTTAGATGTTTAAATATTTGAGGAAAGTGGGATGTCATTGTCGTCGTTGTCATCATCATCACCATCATCATCTTTTCAGATGATAATTGTGAAAAGGCTCAACTGCCTAAAATTTTCACAAAAGATGGTTTTGAAGCAAAACAGCCATTGTTTATACAAAACCCAATGTTTATACACATAATCATTACAATTTGACTCAAAGCAGCTTGCAGTTTTGAAAGAACAACACAATTCAAATATTAAAAGGGCATACCAGTAAAATAGAATGTAAGTTTAAATAATAGAAATCTTTTAAAAACTGTTCAGTTACAACAATACAATGCCCACTTCATCCAGGGTCCTGCTAATTGAGTGAATGTGGGCATGAATCTTTCCTCTGAGTCCATCCCAGCAATAGTGTGAAAGCTGTACTTTTACACAACTTTTTTATTGTGTCAGAAGCAACTTGAGAAACAGCAAGTCACTTCTGGTGTGAAAGAATTGGCTGTCTGCAGAGATGTAGTCTGGGGATGCCTGAATGTGTTACCATCCTGTGCCAGGCTTCTCTCATGTCCCCGCATGAGAAGCAGAAGCTCACCCTGTCTTGTGGATTTGAACCGCTGACCTCAGGTCAGCAGTTCAGTTGGCACAAAGTTTTCACCCATTGTGCCACTGCAGCTCCTTGTTGGCTTTGAGTATCTAACCTTTAATACTGTTCACTTGTAGTATATGTGACAGACAAAGCAAAATATCACAGAAATACATAAAACAGTAGCTCACCAAACGTTGAAATATTCCCAATGTCTAGAGAAGACTTCTCAATTTTCCTTTGTTTTCTGTCCTCTTTTAGGTTCACCTCTGAAGTGATCAAAAAGACGGAAGAGACCAAGATATTCTGCAAGAAGGTAAACTATTTTCTTAGGAAAAAATCTGGGGAGAGAACAATGTAGTACTTTGAAATAGTTAAATCTGGGAAAAATGCATATTTATTCTTAAAGCATGTCAGGAAGCCCCCCACCCCCCTGCGCCATTTCAACCCAAATCTTAGGCTGTAAAATCAAAGAAATCCATTTTGCATATGGCAGATGAGTTGAACAATTTCAAATAACGACGCCTATATGAGTAAGAAACAGGAGCACAATCAGACTATTTCTATATACTGTAAATATTTTCCAATCTTTCTTATTTGAAACATATTTTTCCTGCTGCTTTCTTGAGGTGGTAGGTATCTCCCTCTATTAGGGCCACCTCATGCCATATTACATCTTACAATAAATCTGAAGTGAATTGTGAATTGAGGCCCTTCATGATGGAAGAGCATTGAGGCCACTGTGTGAAACTATCAGCCAAAAATTGCTCACAGGAGTTACTTTTTGAATGAAAGAGAAGTTTCTGACTTTATTCCTGCCTTCCATAGCTAAGATATAAAATATCAATTTCATATTGTCCAGTATTTTCACAGGTGAAAACCAGGAAATGTGTAAAAATGACATCAAACTATGGTGAAGATTACTACCATTAATAACAAAGAAGAACAAATAAACCAGGAAAGATTGCAGGAGATTGCATTTTTTTGTGCTTACTGAGAAGGGAAAGAATTTATTCCTTCTCTCGCTCCTGCTGAATTTACTGAGTGCAAACTATTTTTATACTTTGAATTCAACTTGCAGCAACTGAATTAAGCTGTGAATAATGGAGGTACTTGGGAGTAAGAATGGAATAACAAAACTCATAACAATAGTCTAAACACAAATATTCTTTGAAACAACTTCTATGGCCTCTTGCAAACTCCCTTGCCTTTGCCATGAAGGGAAGTGAAAGAGGACTAAATGTGTCTCAAAATGTTTAAGAGTGATATTTAATAATTAAAGACCAAATTAGGTATCTGAGGACACTTCCACACTGCCCTTTATCCCAGGATCTGATCCCGGATTATCTGCTTTAAACTGGAATATATGAGTCCCCACTGCCAGATAATCCAGGATAAAGAGATGATTTGGAATCAGATCTTGGGATATAGGGACAGTGTCGAAGGGCCCAGAGAGAATGCAAATTCCCTACAATTCCCCACACTTCTTAACAACTTATTTTATTGGAAATTGATTATTTAAATGGATATGCTTAGAACATTCAAGACCTTGTGTTCAGGTATGCAATAGCATACATAAGATAGCAATTTATCTTTTGTGTCAAACAAGTCTGGAACAAAATAGCATTATTGTAAAAAGGTGACTAAAAATAGAAAATCTAGATATGACCTCAGGTAAGAATTTCGCAAATTTCAAAGCTGCATTTCAATTTCACTTCCTACATATTACAATGAAAAGTTTTTCCTTACATTTAGATGTAACAAATTAGAAATGTTCTTACATTTTAAGAACGAGGAGTCGGGCATATGATGGCAAGACAAGATAAAGTTTCTCTTTCAGAATGGCATCCACCATCTCCTTTGCAACGTAACCTGCATCCAAGATAGGAAAAAAGAATTCCCTCCTAAAGGGGAGATATTTAAAAAGTTGACTTAATAAACAGAAAAAATATATTTCTAAGAAGCTGCATATTCTCTACCTTGCAGGAATATATAACCAAGGGCACTTCACATTGGGCTTTAATCTGCTTCGGAGAGGGTTAAAGAAACTCTCTCTGAAGTGGGTTTATGTCTCCACGGGTGCCCAAAAGAAGTGGGCTTTCCCGGGAATTGTCTCCATTGGGCCACTCCAACCCTTAAAAACCTTAAACTAAAAACTTACTGGGTGACCATGAGGCTGCTCCGGCAGTTCTCCTGATGCGTAAAAATGACACACCAGTAGGTGAGGGGTGCCAGGAGCAATTTGCACTCCCCTGCTGCCTCCTGGCATGTCATTTTTATGCACCAGGAGGGTTGCCAGAGCAAAAACAGTTCCAGGAGTCTGTTTCTTGCTTTGCCCCAGATTTGCTTTTATTGGAGGCATTGTTTGGGTGCCTCCAGTAAAAGCGTGACAGGGCCTGCATTTTGGGGTCTGTCTGGAAGGGCCCTAAAGTACTTTTGGAAATGCCCATCCAATCTCTGTTTAAGAAGGAGAACCTGTCACCCTTTGAGGAGTCTATTCTACAATTCTTAGGACACATCACTTTTTCCAAAAAAAATTGGGATGATCTTTCTTTTAAAAAGGTGGATTCAATGAACAGGAAAAAAAAATAATTTCCAAAGAACCACACATTTCTAGCAACATGCTTCTGGTTCACAAACCTATGTTGGCTTTCACTTTCATTGCAAAAGCAGTTCCTGATCCCATAATATCCCAGTTTTGTGCTTAGGTACTAATTTAATATCTGTGAATAAATTGCTACTTGAAATTTACTACTTACAGTGTTTGTGCCCCAGTAATTAATTCTGTGTCCACTAAATATGGACAGACAATGGTGGTTTGAATGCCTTTCTTTCCTGCATCTTGCAGTTCAAAAGCAAGGGCTTCCATAAATCCAAATGTTGCATATTTACTTGCAGTAGTAGCTAAAAAAAGCAAGAAGATGA
This sequence comes from Anolis sagrei, assembly GCF_037176765.1. Taxonomy (NCBI): domain Eukaryota; kingdom Metazoa; phylum Chordata; class Lepidosauria; order Squamata; family Anolidae; genus Anolis; species Anolis sagrei. The sequence goes on along the minus strand of NC_090024.1, from coordinate 49,480,633 downwards.
CAGAAAAGGATGAAATCTACTAAAGTATGAATAAAATACTTACATAAATAATATTAAAAATGAGATTCAGATGTCATTTTTAAAAACCATAGTCTCAAAATCTAGACTTAAACACAATTCAGCAAATAGAAAATTATGACTGAATGTAACAAATGTTGTAGTAGCAAATTATTATCATATTTATCTGTAATTTTTAAAAATGATTTACATCCAGAAATTCTCGGTAAACTGGTAACTCTTAAAAACAATGAGACAGAGGAAAATAGGTTGGCTGATGGCTAGAGTGTTGGTGAGAAGAGAAATCTCTATGCATGGAACTTACAAGCACCATATAACCGATTGTGGGCCCTTTCAGAGAGGGCCCAAAATGCGGACCCATTCAGACTTTTACCTGAGGCTTACAAATGACTCCTCAGGTAAAAGAGGATAAATGGGGCATGGACCCTGTGAGGACTCACCCCTGGTAATCATGGGACTAATGAGGGGTCAGTCCACACAGCCCAATTTGCTTCTTTGGGCTTGGAGAAGCAAAGAGGCACCCCTTAAAGCAAGAAGAAACTTACTGGGCACCATTACGCATCTCTGACAGGCCTCCTGGCATGTATAAATGATGCATCAGGAGGTGGTGGTGGGGAGCAAATTGCTGTGCACCAGGAGACTGCCAGTACCCGGTAAGTTTCTTCCTATTTTGAGGGCTTTGGGGGTTGGTTTCATGGCCCCATGCCCTCCTAGATGTTACTGGGCAGGCATGGAAACAACAACACAGATGAAAACAAGTTACTTTAACCCATTTTCACCTGCAATAAATTGCTGCCTGGAAGTGCCCTGTGAGAACAAGGATTTTTTTTGCCCTGATGGAAAACTTCTGCGAGGCAATTGTAGGATGTAGAATGTCAGACGGATCTGTCATGTTTTGTGGCTGATGGTTTGTTGAAGTGTTTTGTAATAAAGCTTGACATAACCTTTTATGTGCAGATATAAGCACTTCATATCAAAACATTCTTTGATGCAACTCATCCCCCTCCACTTGAAAACCCAGCCCATCTAGAAAATAGCTTGACAAATTATAGTTTAAATATCTCCTCATGTTTTTGTTATTGTTTGTTTCTTGATTCTTGTTGTTTTCTTGTTTCACGGGAAGTCAAATCTTATACCATGTTATTGATACAGCTGTCATTATTTTCATAAGTGCTTTATTTTGATGTTGTCTATTTGATTGTTTATTATTTGAAATGCTTTATTATGTTAAGTTCCTTAGGCACTGAAAGTCTGCTGATTTTTTGTTGTACACCGCCCTCAGTCCCTCTTGGGAGATAGGGAGGTATAGAAATAAAGTTGTTTGTTGTTGTTGTTTATCACCCATTAGATGAAAATGTTTTCTGTTTGGGGCATTTGTTGCATATGATCAAATATTTTAATAATGCCTCTGCAAAAAAAATGTTAAAAAGCTTTATTCAGCAAGCGATTGTCATTACCCTTCTCTGGGGCTGAAAGGGTAACTTGCCCAATGTCACCCAATGGGTTTCCATGACCCAAGTGGAGATTTGAACCTTGTACTACTGGAACACATGGTAAGACTTCTCAAACTAATGTACCACATCAGCTATCAACTTAGCTGCATATTCTCCTGTTTCTTCCCCAAATTAGATTCTTTGGTTTGCATTGATTCAGTTCCATTTATGATAGTTGTGCTTGAGTCTGTGCCATGATAAAATAGATAAGTAATAAATACATAGGTTACTGACCTGTTAGTTTATTGCTCCCCACTAATGATGATACACTTGCAGTAGTAACCAAATGGCCTTCATTGCGGGCAACCATGGCTGGAAGAAAGGCTTTGCAAGTCTGTGACACAATTGGTAAATTCTCATTAATATTAGGCATATTAAAAAATATTAGGCATATTCTCATTAATATTAGGCATATTGGGCAGCAGGCTTAGCAGCAATCGCAGTTGATGTATGTGAACTGATAATGGACAGACTTTGGACTAAGTCCCTGAACGTTGAATCGAATTTGGATGCGACCATATTATTGTTAATAATGTTTTAGAATATTAGAATAGATCAGGTTGGCAACTGCTGGAAGCCAAGGTGACCAGTACTTCAAATTCCAAACATTCCAAACAGAGACAGACTGACAAGTACAAGACAAAGAATCCAGCATATTCTTTTTTTGAATTATTGCCATCTAGTAGACAGTTAAGGTGACAAAGACAGACTGAGGGCTCTTCCACACAACCATATAACCCAGAATATCAAGGCAGATAATCCACAATATCTGCTTTGAACTGGATTATCTGAGTCCACGCTACCATATAACCCAGTGGTTCTCAACCTGGGGTCCCCAGATGTTTTTGGCCTACAACTCCCAGAAATCCTAACAGCTGGTAAACTGGCTGGGATTTCTGGGAGTTGTAGGCCCAAAACATCTGGGGATGCCAGGTTGAGAACCACCGAATTATAACCCAATTCAATGTGGAATCTATACAGCTGTGTGTAAGGGGTCTGAGCGATAGCTTTTATCCTAGAGCTGTGGCTATGTTGAACTCCATGGTTTTGCATTGATGTGTCATTGAGGGCTTTGAAGTGGTGGTTGGGTGTGGAGGATGGGTGTGTTATTTTTGTGATGTGTGCTAGGGAAGGGATTTAATCTCATTGTACAAGAATATAATGACAATAAAACTATTTATTCTATTCTGTTCAACATGCTAAAGATATAAAGGAGAAACAATACATGTGTCATATTCTTAAGTGCTATGAGGGTATTTTCTTTAAAAGGTTTATTCAGAGGAGGTTTAGCATTACTTGTTGTATCTGTAGGCTCACAATCCATGGATTCAACCCACCACAGAGTGCCACCATCCCTCAATATATTTCTGACATAACATCGGCATTAATGATAATAGGGTTTGTGGCATTCTAATATATCATGTTCAATGTTGGAGTACTTTTCAAGCATTGGGTGTACTTTTTAAAATTCTAGATTTGGACAGTTTATTTATTTAAAGTAAATCTAGAACACAAAATAATTACTGCCATGGTACTATGGAGATTAGTTTTCTCAATCTAAAAACGCCTTAAGTTCTGAAATACACCTAAATTCAAAGTATGAATTTATTAGTAAAAAGAATTCCATGTAGTTTTGTATGAAAAAGCATTACCCAGAAATGAGATGCAGTGTTCACATCTAGTGTTTCTTCCAAATCAGAGTCAGAAAGATCAAGGAAAGTCTTTCCTTTCAGGATACCTGCATTGTTGATTAGGATATCTACATCTCCCACTTCTCTTCTAACCTGAAAAAATAAAAAGTAAAACTTCTCACCCTAATTTATTAACATTACCTATAGCAGAAACAGGCAAAGATTAACACCAGGTCTGAAAGTATTAGTTAGGCTCCCCATGAGTCTCTTTTGGAGCCATGAGAGGGTAGCTGCACATATGGTCCTGACCTAGAAGATGACCATTCCTGATTGCATAGCAACTTAGATGTATTAAAGAAACAATATTTCTTGTGTCATGTGTTGGTCTTGCCAAGATTCAATCACTGACTGCTCTATGTAATCCATGATTTTTTCATGGTTTTTTTGTTTTTGTTTCAATAAATGTATTTTAGATTTGCTTTTTCAATAAGGGACCATTTAGAAGAGAAACAGAATAAAGATTTGAGAATGTGTAGGAGGAAACAGTATGGTTTTAACATAATAATTTGAAATTTTATGAAAAATGAGTCCTATCATAATAAAATAAAATAAACTTTATTTGCATGCAGCTGTATCTCCCCAAGGGGACTCAGGGAGGTTTTCAGCATAGGGCAAAGCATTTAATTACAACAGAAAATCATATAAAATAACGATTAGAAAACCTAAACATAATACTGTTAAAACAACCACTCACATTTCCAGTATTATTCCATCGGACAAGATTCAAACTACTAATGGCCGGAATTTCAAAGTGGTCCTAGACAGCTATGAGAGGGCTGGGTCAGGGCTGGTGCAATGAAGTAACATAGGGCTGGGGAAGTGGATAAGATGTAGGACAGGGTCCTAGCCGATGGCTGTGGTAGAGTTTGAGGCTGATCATTTTCAAGGTCTGCTGGAGTCATCAGGTTTTCAGGAGTAGAGCAACAAGGTAGCATAGGGCCAGGGAGGTGGATAAACTGCAGAACATGTCCTGTTTTTGGACTGAACTCGACTGGAAATTTGCCACTGGGCAAGTAATCATTTTGGAATTGCATTGGAAATGCTGATATAGTGAAGAATACTTACATTATATTGGAAATTGCACATTGGATAAATGATTATAAACATTGAAAATGAATGGCATTCTATCTAAAATTTAGTTAATGTGATTACAGCCTAAAATGATTTGTATCCAAGTACTTTCTCTTATCTGACCTGTAAAATGGTTGTACCTTTCGGTATACCTCCCTCAGTTTATGGAAGAGTCAAATGATTTGCTTTGTCAAATACTTTCATGCTCAAAGGGGCAAAAATTATACAGAATGTACTTGAAGCATAAATAAAAATTTACCTGTTCTGCTACTGCATAGATTTCTTCCCTTTTCCCAACGTCACACCTGTAGGCACAAACAGCTAGAGCCCCATTGGCTTTGGCAAGCTCTCCTGTTTCATTGTTACCTTCTTCATCGATGTCCCAGAGAACAAGGATGGAACCAAGACGTGCAAACTGTATTGCGAGCTCTCTTCCAATTCCATTTGCAGATCCCGTAATAAGCACTATTTTCCCAGCGACATTTTTTTTATAACAAGAAAACTTTAAAATTAATTCCTCCAGACTGTAATAGAGAAAGCGAAGCAAAACTTCAATGGTGTCGAAGAGAGATCTTAACATAGACTTCATTTTGTTGATTCTTTTTTCTAATTGAAAAACTTGACAATTTTCTGGTAATATTGATGTAAACTATAGTTTGCTAATTCTCCTTTGAAAGTAGTTGTTCCTTCTTCTCAGCCTCTCCATAAGAAAATGCCAGTGTCTAATCTATTATGGGGATATATATTTCAAAGAACAACATATTTGAGAGTGTGTATGGGAGTCCCACTTCTCCTCGCCACCCAATTATGTGGGAGTCCCACTTGTCCCCTCCTCCCACTTGCAATTAGATTTATGTATACAAACAACACTCAGACAAGAGATTATGGCTCAAATAATGCACATGACCATCGTGAATATGTGACATGATAGTCATATCCAGTCAGCACTGCCTCGCAGAATACTTAAATCCTACCACTCCTGAAAAACCCACATCAATGTCATTTGCTGAACTTCATATTAAATTTTATACCAAAAGTAGAGCATCCAGTGTTGGATTAGATCTTCCCAGGAAGGCAGCAGGTGTGTGTCCATTTGCTCCTTTCCTCTCCTCCACCCATTTCCCTGGAGAAACAGGTCTTCTAATTGGGCTATATTGTTGTAGGGCTAATTAAAAATATCCACATATTGAACAGATGCTGAATTCACAAGACTAGATGGTTTGTACACTAGTGATAAATCACCTGTTGTTGGGAACATTTGATACAAGGACATAAGATGTGGATATGTTCAAGTATACATCTTTTATATATCTACCATCACTTACCTGTCCCATAGCATACAATATACCATATTTACTATGGTTTATTGACATAATAAGCTTCAGGTTCAAGTTTGGATGAGATAAAGTCAACCATATAAGAGTTTTGAAATCATAATAGCATTATCATCAATATTGTTTTTTTTCTGTAAGGGACCTCACTGCAGTCAGCATGGCAGTATAGGTAAGGTCCCATCCACTCTGAAATATAATCAAGTTTCTGAATCCAGATTATGTGTCTGTTTGGATTATATGGCAGTGTAGACTCATATAATCCAGTTCAAAGCAGATAATCTGGATCCAGAAACTGGATCATATGGCAGTGTACATCCAGCCTAAATAGCCAGTCAGAGTTAACTATTATACAAAGACTTGACCATCAAATATACACCAATGAAAATCTCACACTGAAATCTTGCAACTCTATGTGATATGGTCCACAGCATAATATAAGGTAGGCAACTTTGACAGGAAAATTTATATCTATTGTTCCTAACAATTTCAGGTTTTGACAAACAAAAGAATATGGATTCTTCTTATCTACTGTAAATCCGTAAAAGACCAACTACCAAAGTGGTCTTTTACGGATTTAGGATATAATTAGGATATAAATCTTGACCATCTCAGCTATATGAACAGCATTTTGGGAAAATAACTTTTCAAGAACTTGAAATATTTGTGTGTTTGTGGATATTCTTTAATTACTTTTAGACACACCAAGAATTTGAAAGGTTGACATGTTCACATTAACGCTCGCCCCAAGCTATCACTGTAATGACTTGTTTTGCTGAGTCCTACCATGTCTAAAAGGAGTCTGCATGGTGTACTGGTTTGAGGTTTGACTATGACTCTGTAGAACAGGATTTGAATCCCTGGTGACCCCAGGGAGGTCACATATTTTTAGATTTAAAAAAATGTTGTGATAGGTTGCAGGACTGTCTTACATCAGAAATGGTTTAAATTGACAAAACAACAATGGACCATGATTTTGTAAACACAGTCATAAATATCAATTCTTCTAAAACCTCTCATTGGTGGAGGAAAGCAATAGTAACCCTACTCCTTCTTCACTAGCCTTATTTTTATTTGTTAAACAAGGCACTGTTTCTGTCCTTAAACCCCATATCTATCTTCTTAAAACAAAAAATCATTGATTATGTGCATAGCAAAATCAGTCAGAGTTAATAGTCTTTGTTTTGCTGGTTTAGATGGGAATGATGGTGGGCACTGGATAGAAAGATGGTCCATATCATAGTTGATCGATGAGGCCAGAGTTCCATGAAGGTGTTTTCTGAAAACTGATTTTCTGCTTTGTTGAAAATGGAAGGTTGATTTTTCTGCTAAGAATCCAATCATTAGAAATAAATATTTCTAACTTCTAAATCAGTCCCATATAACACTAATTTAGCAACTAGGTTTTCTTACTGGTAGTCTGGTCTTCCAGTCTTGATTGGGAGAAATCCAGATCTCCACAGTAGGTTTGAGTTGGAATGAGGGACAGGATATGTTTTCGCAATTGTTTTAACTCAATCATTTCAACTTTAGCCTAGCAACTGATATATCTTTCAAAGGGGCAGGGTTCTTGATTGTGTTTTTTTATTATTACAATCTGTTTTCTCACATAAGATGTTTTGAAAAAGTAACTTTTCAACCTGTTTGTCCACTCGAATAAACTCCCCCCCCCCCCTGTATATGCACACCAGGATTCAATTAGATCATCCAAAGGTGTGCATACTGTAAGGAGTTTTACTGCAAAATCATGACTGAAATAAGGCCCCATCTACACTGTCATAAAAAAAAAAATCTTGATTGTCTGCTTTGAACTGGATTATATTAGTTTACACTGTCATATAATCCAGTTCAAAGCAGATAATCCAGATTTTATATGGCAGTGTAGATGGGGCTCAAGTTTCCACTGAATTTTTCATTAGGCCTAAGCTGTACTCATGAAACCCTAAATGAAGTGTTATGTTGCTTCAATTATAGAAATTTTCACTGCTGGGGCAAATTTGTATTTGGGGAGGCAACACCATCATTTGCCCCTGCTATAACCCAATATTTCCACTGAGAGATATTCTGTCAGAGAACCTTGAAAGAAATGATTCCTCCATCCACAGCACCTGAATAAATTGTCAGAGCAGAACCTAAGTGGTGTAAAAGCTGTGTGTGTCAACTGAAATGGGAATGAAACAAATTCCTGGAACATCTATTACTGGATGTGACATACTTGGATCCTGGCCATGATGCTTCTGATTTGGGAAGAAGGTGCAAGCTAATGTTCTCACGCTCTGAGGAATGCCTCCATCCATCTCGGAGTTCTTCTTTTGAAGGTGAGCCAAGCTTTACTCCAATCTCACGGCATCTGCTTCAGATGGCTTAGCTCTGCCAAGCAGTTCCCTAATGCAGCTGTTTACCTCCTTTTCAGGACAATCCTGTGGCCAGAAGGAAATCAATTGTGTTCAATAGTAAGTACAAATAAGATGCCAACTTAAATCAATATATATGTTTTAAAAGATGTATGTACTTTCCTATTAAAAATAGGAAAATTTATTAGGATCACACATTACTAGAGGAAATTTCCTTTTTATTTGATTTTTTTCATGTTTTCTAAGGTTCAATCAGAGTCAGAAACACTTCCAAATGAGCAAGCCCAAAAGGTTCAGGATGCAAATGGGGACTCACCTCAGAATAGTTCTGGGTAGTCCTGGAATTACCTGGGGGAATAGTCCCCACAGGCCCAATAGCCCATTAGATCCACCCCTTTCCAGAAGGCCCGGATCTAATGGGGTATTTAATCAATTTGGAATAATCAAGGTTATTCCAAGTTAAATCGTTTTTTTCTGGGGCATTGTTTGGACGCCTCTGGTAAAGACCCAGACAGGTCTTTTAAGGCCTTTCTGGATGGGCCCTTTTTGTCTTAGGTTTCCAGGTGTTGGTCCTGTGAGGATTGTACCTTGGGATCGGTTCTTCAAGCTCCTTCCCACCTTCTGATGTAATTTTTGGGTGTTAGCAGTACTGTTCTGACAGCAGATTCCACTGGTACATTTGGGGGGGGGGGATGAGGGGCTTGAGGGGGTTTGGGGGTGGGAACTGAAACCTGGAAAAAACACACTTTAACACACTTCCTCCTGGGTTTTAGGGATGACTAGAAGGGCCCTAGTTTATAGAAGAGTCAGATTATTCTCTTATTTTTTCTTATCCAACTTGTAAAGTGGTTGTACCTTTCTGTAGACTGCCCTCAGCTTACAGAAGAATCCGATTATTCACTTTTGCTCAAAGGGGCAAAAATTATATATGATGTACTTGAAGCATAAACAAAAGTTTAACTTTTTTGCTACTGTATAGAATTCTTCCACTTTATACCTACAAGTGTAATGTGGGGAAAGGGGAAGAATTCCATGCAGTAGCAAAAACGTTTATACCTACAACGGCTACGACCCCATTAGTTTTGACAAACTCTGCTGTTTTATTGTTATCTTTCCCTCACACCAGAAGCAACTTGCAGTTTTTCAAACAACTTCTGACATGAAAAAAATCAAGGTACCAGAGAACAAGAATGGAACCAAGATATGCAAAATGTAATGCAACCACTCTTCCAATTCTATTTGCTAATCCTGTGATAAACACTATTTTCCTAGCAACTTTTTGGATGATAATTTTTCATTTTCCCAACAACTTTTTGGATGACTTTTTTCATGTCAGGAGCAACTTGAGAAACTGCAAATTGCTTATGAGAAAATTGGCTGTGTACAAGGATGTTACCCAGGGGCGCCTGGATATTTTTACCATCTTGTGGGAGGCTTCTCTCATGTCACCACATAGGAAACTGGAGCTGGCAGATGGGAGCTCATCCCACTTGTTGGATTCAAACCAACCTTTTGGTCAGCAGTCCTGACAGCACAAGGATTTAACCCAGTGGTTCCTAAACTTATTTGACCTAACCCCTGGAAATAATTTTTTCTAAATCTTCTCTTCTTTCTTTTATGCTTTCACCACACCCTTACAGTTATTCATCTCTCCCAAATGCACCTGTGGCCATTACCGCCCCCCCCCCCCGATCGCTGCAGCACCCACCTGGTTTAACCCATTGCGCCACCGGGGGTTCCTTTTATGGATGACAAAAAAAACCCCTAAAATTAATGCCTCAAAACTATAATAAACAAAATCATAACTTCAAAGATGTCGAAGAGAGTTCTCAATATAGACACCATTCTGTCGAATATATTTTCAAATTAAAAAGCTAGTTTATATCAGTATAAACTATGATTGCTTTTTTTCTGAAAAGTTTCCTAATGCTCCTTTAAAAACTTTGAAGTTGAATCTTCAGTCTTAGCCTCCCAGTAGGAAATGTTATTGTCTAATCTATTGCAGGGTATATATTTCAAAGAATTCTGCATGTTTGAGAATGTATGTGTGAGTTCTCCTTGTTCTCTCCTCCCATTTCTGTAACAGTACCACTTGTCCCCTACACCTACTTATAATTAGATTTATTACACAAACAAAAGCAAAAGATTGTTGACTCTAATTTAGCAGGGTTATGCGACAAGACAGTCAAGTCCAGGCAGTTGTGCCTCACACAATACTTAAGTACTTCTGAGTGGAAGGTCCTGCCACTCCAAAAGAAAATACCACATAAAAGTAATTTGTTGATTTTCTTATTACATTTTATACCAAAATTCGAGCATTCAGCACTGGATTAGATCTTTCCAAGTAGCCAGGAGGATTTGTACTCTCTTGCTCCCTCTCTTCGCTCCACCCATCTCCTGAATAGAACTTTTAATAGGCCTGTATTTTGCAGGACAAAGTTATTAAAATATAATATTGAGTACCTCAAAGTTATGAGAAGGCAACCCTAAGGCAATCCTATCATTGCGTTTTCTGTACACTAGCGCAGAACAATGGCTTCAAACTGCAGGAACACAAGGAAGAACTTCCTAACAATGAGAGCTGTTCAGCAGTAGAACTCTCTGCCCCAGAGTGTGGTGGAGGCTCCTTCTTTGGAGGCTTTTAAACAGAGGCTGGATGGCCATCTGTTGGGAGTATTTTGAATGCGATGTTCCTACTTCTTGGCAGGGGGTTGGACTGGATGGCCACGAGGTCTCTTCCAATTCTATGATTCTATGATTCTATTCACCATGAACATAGGAAAGTAATACTGAAGTTGTAGTCTGTTGTTCTACTATGATAGATGAGCGCGTTGGTGGACATTGTGTAGAACGTTAGCCCATAGTATGTAGTTGATGAATGGGTCCAGCTGTTGGAGCTCAGCCTGTGATTGTGTTTCAGGATCTGGGTGCTTTGGATGTGGGGAGTGATGTCAATGGCAAAGGTTTGGTCAATGATATTGATACAGAGAATGACCTGGAGACCCCTGTTCAAAGTGTAGTTTCCCATGAGAATGTCCCTGAAGGGTATGGGGATGATGGTATACTCCCTGAATTGCTACCAGAGAGTTACCAGGATTTGGGGTTTGAAAACAACTTGACATCTGCAGTAATTAATGAGCAAATAGATAGACGGGATGAGATTAGTCAAAACAGATAGGCCGAACAGTGCCTTCGGCGTTCTGCCAGACTTCAACAGAAAAAGATAAGGGAGTCCCAAGTAAAGTGAAACCAATTCCCGAGACTTTGGAATAGCTTAATGAAAGGATAAAAGTCCCAAATATGGGAAATGTAGCCAGTTTTACTTTCAGGGCCAGAATTTGTATTTGGAGAAGCAACCGCCCCCCTCCCCCCCAAATTTGTCTCCCACTTTATCCCGATACATCCATGAAAAAGTTCTGTGAGAGGATCATGGAAGAAATAATTCATCCACCCACAGTGCTCTCAATTCTTATTTGTTTGAGGAAGAAATTGCATGGGGTGTGGGACCAACTTCTGGAACTTCTTATCATTAGATGTTGTACACTTGAGTCCTGGCCATAATGCTTCTGACCTGGGAGAAAGAGATTATGGGTGCAAAGTAATACTACTATGCTCTCCCATGCTTCAACCCAACTGGAATTTCCTCCAGCTTTGGCAGAGTGTCAGACTGAACTCTTATTATGCAGCATTTCCTTCAGATGGCTTGGCTCTGCTTAGCGGTTCTCCAGTTGTCTGATGCAACTATTTACTTAACTTCCAACTCCGTGTTTGGAAGGCAGTTGAGTTTATGGTGAATACAAATAGTGTAGCAACCTAAATGTGTATGTACATTTTACGCTTATCTGTAATAAAGGAGTTTACATACATTCATATGTACATTTAGGAAATTTGTTAGTAGAAGGCATCACAAGCTCAGTTATTGGGAATGAAAGAGCTGCCTCTTGATTACGGAGCATCCTACCCAGGGAAGTCAGAATGGCCCTCTTTCTGTTGTCCTTCTGGTGGAAGGCTAAAACCTTTTTATTCAGGCAGACTGTTAAAGAAAAAGGTTTTTTAAGATCAGGTTCGGGGGGTGCTGTGCTTTTAGCTTTGAATACATTTTTAATCCATTTTATGTATTTTAACTGTTAATTTTTTAAAATACTGTTAATATTTACAACTATTTTAATGTCTATATATTTTTAGGTTTTAAATTGCATTGCATTGGCTTGACTGTAAGGCTCTTTGACACTCTTTTGTAGAGAGAAAGGTGGGGGAACAATAATAACAACCTTATTTCATTCTGACCCTTGTTGTGTTGTCACTAACCTTCTTTGATGCACTGAGGTGTCCTTTATTATTAAGCGTGAGACAATTTGTATTTTTTTTCACCCCCTTCATTTACACTTGTTCCTGATTCCCTTTGAAAGAAGTTTGATCCTTAGCTGAGGGATGGAAGGCTCGCTGTCTTATGTTTTGTCAATCTGATTCCAGCTAGAATTCTTTAGGCCTTCCCATTTTGATCATTTCCTTCTTTCTGAATCTATTCACTCTTCAAACCCAGAAGCGCTGCAACGTCTTTTTCCCTGCTGAATATAACCACTGAACAATTGTACACCTCTTAAGAATTTGGAATTTTTGTGCCAACCCTCCACTTGTTGTCATTCAATGTACATGAGGTTGCAAAGAAGTGTAATGAAATCAGAACTGAAACAGTCTCAGATATTACCTCTTCAGTAAGGGAATTTGAATCATGCTGCTGTGATGTGCTTTCTTTCAACCTGAGAAAATAGCAGCCTCTACAAGCAAGGAAGTGAATATTCCAGTTATCATAGAGAGCCAGTGTGACTTAGTGGATTATAGCTCTGGACACCAAAGTTGAAATCACCAATAAAAACCCACTAGATAATTGGGTAAGTCACACACTCTCAACCTCAAAAAACTGTTGCTGTAAATTGGAATAATAACAATAACAATATTTTTATGTTTATTTGTACCCAGAATTTTTCTCAGAACTGAGACCCAAGATGGCTCATAACTTTAAAACCATAAAACCATACAAAAGGGAAATATTAAAACAGAATTAAACATTACAATTAAATTACAATACTATTAAAACAAATGATAAAAATATATTAAAAGCAATTCATCATTCATGCAACATCCCTTGGCTTGCTCTTAAATATATTCTTTCAAAATCCTGCCTGAATAAGAATGTTTTGGCCCACTGAAAGGAAGATAGCAGAGAGGGGATCATTCTGTCCACCCTGGAAAGGGAGTTCCAGAGTCATGGGGCAGTTACCAATAAGGCCCTCTCTCAAGTCCCCATTAACTGTGTTTGCAATGGTTATAGCACTGAGAGAAGGACATTTCCTGATTGTTGAGATTTTAGCTAGTCCCGCGGATAAAGAGGTTCATACCTGGAGAGCTTTTTCTAAACCAGATCAGTCCAGAATGAGAACAAGAACTCAGGGTTGAAGGCAAAGCTACAGAGGTTTATTACGATTTGGCAAAGAACAAGCAATACTCTTCAAAAGGTATAAGCACAAATTCATAGAAAAATACATGACATCTTATACATTTCTGGCAGCTATTCAGACTTCCTGTGCTCTCCCGTGATTGGCTGAGAAGAGAGACAGGCTAGAATCCATGCTGGGATTGCCCCAGGATTCCCTTATGTTGCAGTCTGCAGGAGGAGATTCCCATGACAGGAGGACCAATCTTTTGCAGGGATGTCCCCTGGGAGGGTGTGACCCTGGAGGAAATGGTGATGTGAATATGCTGATGGGTTTTTTGTTAACTCAAGTGTCCAGTTCTGTGTGAGACAAAAGGGTGCAAGACCCAAAAGACAAAGCTGGTAATTCCAGACAATCAAGGGCTTGGCTGCCCATTCAGAAAGTTAACAAACTCATATTTGGTGCACCCCTTATTTTGTGGGAGTGGCATACTCTCAGCCTCAAGTTGAATGAACAAACATCCTGAGCTCATCCTGATGACAAAGAGAATCTGTCTGCACACACACAAACACACAAAGGTTTTGATATTTATCTGTCTTGGGGAATAACTGGAGGGACCATGGCCATGTTATTCTTTCCCAAGGGATTATGAAACCTGAGGGCATGGAGAGGTAGCTGCCTTCAAGATACATTTTGATACATATACTTGATACAGTTTATATATTTAGGAATTGACACAATACATAAATGATATAAGTTACACATAAAACTCAAATTGGTACATTTATTGAAGGGTTAGATTTGATAGAATTTTAGGGTACAGCTGCTGCTAGGTCTATCCCGGCGCCTCTAGCAGCTTTGATATTTTGCAACTTTGGAGTCGTGGAAAAGGTTTCAAAAATAAAACAAATACATATCTTTATGTTCTATAAATAATTGGGGAGGGAGTGCAGTGGCTTGACAACATGATGATATCAGAGCCTGGGCCAGTTGATACAGGAAGATACAGTCTGCCAAATTGCTTGAACATGAGCCATAAAGAACTTTAGAGATCATAGCACAGCACTACTCATAGTCACTGTAGCTGTTGCAACAAGGGAGTGGAGTGCTCCCTGTTGAGTGTGTTATAGCAATCTAAATGAGATGTAATAAAGGCACTTATTACTATGGCTAGATCCAGCATCTCAAGGAACAAGCACAGTTGGTGCATAGGTTTTAAACTGTGAAGCCATTCCTGGCCACCATAGAAACCTGGGCCTTCAGATTCAATGTTGAGTTCAGGAGTATATCCAAATTGTGAACCTGTTGTCCCTAGGTTTCTATGGTGGTCAAGAGAGGCTTTGCAATTTAAAGCCTATATACCAGCTGTGTTTGTTCCTTGAATCTATAGCTTTAAATTATGGTGGCCAGACAACAGACTCCCACAAAAGCATGTGAAAGAAAGCTCTTAATGTGCACCGGTGCTCTGTAGTTTGTATAATCACTATCTGGGACTCAGAGTGGTTCCAGGATTTCCTATGTGATCATCTGCATAGTAAAAACTCTTTCTTCAGTACTGGTTGAAAATGCATCATATGGTCAGTGATGATAGGGTATATGGAGCCTATGGCTCCAAAGTAAGAGGTAATGAAAGTACACCAAAACACCTAAGGGTCTGACATTTTGGAAAGGTCAGAAGGTTCCAAGTCTTTGACAAATGCTGTGTACTTGCATGTTTCTGTAGGGATTACGACTGAGACATAATAAATCATCTACTAGGTCTGAGCTGGGAACTATCATTAGCTTTCCCAAGTCCCAGTTTGTTTTCACAAATGTGCCACAAATGGGTGTATCGAAAAGTCATTTGTCCAGGGGCTAGGAAACCTCCTATGAATGGTATATTTTGCCATGCATTTACAGTAGTATAAAGACAATTGTCACCAACAGTACCATTTTACTATTTTTAACATAGTATCTAAAATTTGAAGTTTATGCAGCTATAGGATAAGTGAATAATATCAACTAGTCTAGTAGAAATATATGAAGCAGAAAATCACCTAAGTATGAAGTCCACCATTTACCAAGAAGAGATTTCTCATTTAGGATACAGTACAGCATTTCACAGCTCTTTGTTTTATGTCCTCTTGTAATATGGTATTTGAAGTGATTTAAATTCCCTGAAGAGTACCAAAACTCTACAAGTAGGCAAAACCACTTTTGTAGGAAGAAATCTGGGGAGAGAACACACAGCATTTCTGGTTAGCTCCAGGAGAAAATGTTGTTTTTAGGATTGACCTCAAAATTGTTCACTTCATCCCATCCCTGCCAATGAAAGGAAGGAAGTGCACTTTATTAAAGGATGAGCTGGAACATTTCAAATAAGTTATTGTGATCGAGTGAAGGAGACATAGTTTTAAAAGGGATTTTCAGAGATGTCCCCAACGCCCATATATCATGATTTACTGCTACTTAACATAAAATGTTAGGGACCTATAGGATACATGACAGACTAAGAACATTTTTAGATAAGTAAGAAGAAAAAACAGAAGATCAACCAAGTATCAAACATACCAATTGTCAAGAGGAGGAATTCCCATTTCTCCCTTTGTGATCTCTCCTCTTTGAACTTCACCTTTGAAGTGATCTAGATTATTGAGGAGACCAAGATATTCTACAAGGAGGAAAACCACTTTTGCAGGAAGAAATCTGGAGAGAGAACAATGTAGTATTTTAAATTTAGCTCTAAAAAAACCCATTATTCTTAGGGCTGGTCAGGTAGCCCCCATTCCTTCAGACTCAGACTGTAATAGTCCTTTCTACATATGAGAAATGAACTTAAACATTTCAAAAACATCCATTTGGTGAGAGATTTACAACCTCATTACAAGGGGCTTTTTCTGCCGGCATATGCTGGTTGAGCCCTAGATGATCCACAGAATCTGCTGGCTCCCATCTCATGACGCACAATGTGTGGTGATTCTGGCAACCCATGTGACATGGTCACTCATTACATTAAAAGAGATTTACATTGATAGGAATAAGAAACACCAGAACAATCAAGCTGTTCCTTTTAAAACATCTCTAGCTTTTTCTTGCTTTGAGCAATTTTCCCTACTGTTTTCTTGTAGTGGCAGGTATTTCCCTCTGACAGGGACAGTTCATGCCATATTACATCTGACAAGCAACCCCAGGTGCATTGTAAGATGAGGTAGTTATTGATGAAAAAGGATCAAGGCCATTGTGGGAAAGAATCGGCTCCAACAGTTCAACTTTGAAAAAAAAAAAAAGACAAGCCTCTGAGTCTATTGCCATCTTCCAATACCATAAAATAGAATATTAATCTCATATTGTTCCAATTTCATAGATGAAAATCAGATCAGATTTGGCAAAATGATATTAGACTATGGTGAGAATAATAAAAGTTAAAAATGAGGATTAACAAACAAGCTAGGTGTGGTGATAACTGCTATTAGGAAAATGGGAAAAAATGTCCATTTGCTTCTCTTTCCCCTACTGAATTAACTAAAACTGGGACATTTCAACAGTATGGTGAAAAAATATGATGAAAGAGTATTTATTTGAATTTTCCATTTTAAATAGAAGCAGTTTGATTTCTCAACTTCGAAAGTCATAAAAAGTGTCCCACTCTACTCCATTTGGGTCATTTCGTTTTGCACGAGTTTCAAAGTTAATCTGAAAATATTTTGAGCATCCCTAATTATTTTAATGCCAGTTACCATCCATTCAAGGCAGAAGCAAGCAACTCCTGCAAGTTTTGTGGGCAACTCCCTAACTATAGGCAAACTTCGTGTCCTGTTTTTCCAAACTTGTATTTAAAAAAATACTGAGAGAGTGTCATTCTCTAATGGCCTGGTTTGACCTTTTCCTGAAGTGTACTTTAAAGATGTGTATTTTTGGGTTCTAAAGAAAACTTTTCACAGATTGAGAGGATTCTGTTTAAAAAAATATATTGATTGGACAATGAGGCATAGCATATTTGTCTTCTATGGTCCAAATGTGGACCTAGAGAGCACTCATTTATTTTAAAACTTAAGATTTCATATATCTTATAACTTTTCAGTTGGTTATATAATTGCTTTATAATGACATCCTTAGTATTTTGAAACCATTAAAAACTATTCAAAACATTTTCTTTAAAAGCCTTTAATAAAAAGGCATGCTGCTGGAAGGACACCAGGAAGGGGGTCATTTTGCTCTTCTTGTGTCCCAACCAAGCATGCTTCCGTGGATGGTGGTGGAATCAAGAGAAGGGCCACTCCTGAGGACCTCAGGGCCTGGGCAGGTTTACACAAGAAGATACAATCTGCCAAGTAGTCCAGACTGAGCCATATAAGACTTTATAGGTCATAAACAGCCCTTTTAAATGTGCCCAAAAACAAACTGGCAGCCAGAGGAGCTGTTGTCACAAGGGGATTGCGTGCTCCCTGTAGCCAGTCCCAATTAACAACCTGACTGCAGCTCTTCGAGCCACCTGGGGTTTCTATACACTCTTTATAGACAACCCCACACAGAGTGGGTTACGGATGGTACTTCACTTCAAAACAATGAATGACATCTCCCAGCAGTTCCATGTAGATGTTAAATAGCATGAAGGACACAACAGAGCCCCAAGGGACCCCACAGCCAAACAGCCAGACATTTGAACAGAAGTCCCCCAGCACTACCTTCTGGGTGTGCTCGTCCAGGAAGGACAATGCTACTATACACCAGTTCTTCCAAGTTGCGTCTCAGTATGTGGCTCAGAAGGATAACATGGTCGATGATATTGAAAGCTCCCAAGAGGTCCAGGAGAACATGGACAATCTGTTTCATTCAGTTCTCTGTGTAGATAATCCACGAAAGCAACCAAAGCTGCCTCTATCCCAACCAAAGCTGCCTAGGCCTGAAACCAGATTAAAATGGATCTAGATAATCTATTTCACCCAGAAATCCCTGGAGTTAGGAGACCACCATGTACTCCAGTACCTAGCCCAGAATTGGAAGATTGGAGACTGGTCTATAGTTACCAAGGACATTAGAGTTTACTTAAGGTTCAGTAGTTCAATTGACATTGTGGATAGCTCAATCCAGTTTAGGTTTATTTGGTTTTTTTTTAACTAAAAATTCAAAATTTAGATGTGAGTATATAGGGTACATATAAGTGCTACAACAAATTGTAACTTGTCTCGTTTTATATTTATGTTATTTATTTATTGTTCCCCTTTTCTTTCTTTATTTTTATTAACCTCTTAAGACTGTTAAATAGTACTAAGCTGAAATGTGTTGGGCTAACTGGAAATGTAAAAGAATATTTATCAATGCCCTGAGACTATCTTTCTTCTCTGCATCCTTTTTAGTGGGTGTTACCAATCCTTGCTGCTTTTTGCTTTCTAGGAGCATATCTACAAGGCTTGGCCAAGGCTAAAGAAAAGCCTTTTCCATATAAAGGAGTGCTCTCAAAATGCTATAGGGTGGTTTTTGATAATTAAAGAAAAAAATAGGTATCAAATGGAACACAATTGTCACTCCTCCCTTTAAACCACCTCACCATATGGGGCTAGATTTGGCGGCAAATGCCCATTTATTTCTGGTTGCCCATGGAGCCAGTTGGCTCCCATTAGACAACATTGTGCCAGTTCAGTGGGTGAAGAGGGGTGGAATTGGCATGCTGCTGCCACCCTCGCAATACAGGAGGCTTCCTGTGTTGCCATTACTTTCTATAGAGGGAAGCCATGTGCTCCAAGCATGCACTGCGCTTCCCTTGATGGGATGAGCTGCGCGGCTTCCCCATGTCTGGCGGTGAGAGGGAACAATGAGGAATGTTTGTGACTGCTGTGCAAAGACGTCCAAAGCTTCAATTTTACCAATGAAGCTTGTGTTTTTAAAATTCTAATGAAAGGAAAAGGATGATTAAAATGGAATCTGTACAGATAAGGTAAAGCACATACTGTGACAGTCAATATATTTTTCACCAATGGTGTATGGAAGACCCTATGCAAAAATGTGATTTGAGAATCATCACAGAATGGCTCCTCGACTATGACTTTGGATTTGCGTGGTTTTTGTGGTTTTAATTAATTGGTTTTTAATGCATAGATTCTTTTACTTTCATGGTTTAATGAATATGCTTATTGTTTTTACTTGTTTGTTTATACGGCATTCAACTGTTGCCAATTTATAAGCCACTCTGAGTCCCCTTCGGGGTGAGAAGGGCGGGGTATAAATATATGTAATAAATTAAAAAATGAATTTACAACTCATTTCTTATGTACATTTTATTGAAAGTGGACTTTTTAAAAACATGGAAGAATCTTTTCCCTTTTATTTTGAATCTACTTTCAAGCCTCTGTACTTGAAGGTGTACTCAGGATGGCTATCATTATTGATATTTCTATCTTATCCAGTACAGAAGTCTGAAGTAAATTGTAATTTTGAAGAAAACCAAATGACAATTCAAACATATGAGCTCAAAGTTTAATTTAGTAAATGTCAAAAGCTACAATTACATTTCAGGTCTATACATGACAATAATCTCCAATGTTTGGTTGTGTTATTTAGGAATATTTGAACACAAAATGCCTGAAGCAGGGATTCAAACATTGCTCCCTTCATAGTCTGTCAAACTAGGAAGCCACACTGCCTTTCTGCACCATACTGTATGTTTGAACACAAAGATAACAAGTGACAGCAAAGATAAATGCTTACATTTTAAGAAGAATGGTCCGGGCATATGCTGGCACAACAACATAAAGTTTCTCCTTCAGAATACCATCCACAATCTTCTTCGCAACATAGCCTACATCCAAAATAGGAAATAGAAGTGGCCGGCTGTAGGAAGATATTTAAGAAGTTTATTTATTTATTATTTATTTCTTGCATTTATTAACCGCTGCTCTCAGCCCTAGGGCGACTCGTTGAAATAAAATAAAATAAAATAAAATAAAAGTTGACAATAAGCTTGAAAAACAATGCATTTATAAAAACCCACATCATTTTGTTAAGGAGCTCTAAGTTCACAGAATAACAGAGCTGAAAGGGCTGCAAAAGCACTGCCATGCAGAAATGTATAACTAAAGCTTTTCTGAAATATCACATCCAGTGAAGTCTGTTCCACTGTCAAGCAGTTCTTACAATAAAGAAGTTTTACCTATCGTCCGAGTAGAATCTCCTTTCTAGGAAAACATGACTCTAGCGTGTAATTTTGACATTTGTTTTATCAGTGGGAACTTCACCTTGCATTAGGTGGAATCAGGGAATTTCATGATGACTGGCAAACTTGGGAGTGGCCCGTACTTTAAGGCTAGTGTGGACATCTACACTGGCTCTAAATTAAACCAGTCCACTAACCACACAGTCCAGTATCACTACCTCCTTTCCTCTGCACTCAGGGCAGGAAAAAGGACAAATCGTGCTCTCTCATTTATGTCACTGCAACATCAGTAATGACACCATCCGGATAAAGTTTGGGGAGCAATGCCTCTCTAATTAGGGAGGAGCCTTTGACAACCTCACAAAACTATAAATCCCAGAATTCTGCAGAATTCTGCAGGATTTTAAGTGGATTTTTTCTCTAGTGTGATGAAGTGGTTAAAGCTCTTTGGAGCTCCATCATTGGCTGCCATTGTCAGGTAAGGCTGACCATCCTGTGGGGTTTCCCTGGATTTGGTGCGGTCTGAACTTTGGTTGCTTCTGTTCAGAAGCACAGCATTTGAACAGCTTTGTGGAATCTGGGGCCGGTACAGAGCAGAAATCCCAGATTTTGCTCTCCATGTAAACCACTTCGAGTCGCCAGAAGGCTGAGAGGGGCGGTATACAAAGAGAGTAAATAAATGTATATGAGCTCCCACCCTCTGATTACAGAAGCAGTTCCTGATAAATCACAAATCCCATCATACATGCTCCAGCTCTGTGCTTGAACAATGACAACATCTATGAACATACTGCTACTTGAAATTCAGCACTTACGTTGTTTGTACCCCTGTAACTAATTCTGTGTCCACATAATAAGGACAGACAATGGTGGTTTTAATGCCTTTCTTTCCTGCAGCTCTCATTTCAAAAGCAAGAGATTCCAAAAATCCAAATGCTGCACCTTTACTTGCAGTGTAATCTGAAAAATTCAGGGAGCAGAACCAAAAGGATGAAAAAAATGTTATATGTTGAATAAAAATGATTAAAAATAATGTGAAATATATGGAGTCAGAAAACATTTTAACATTGTCTTATTATATCATTATCTACCTAATATTTTTGCATGTTACTTTCAGAAAGTAATGTAAAATAATAGAGATAACCTCAAAAACAACTGGATGAAGGAGAACAAACTGTCTAATAACTAATGAGTTGAAGGGAAACCTCTATGCAAAGATTTTGCATACACATCTCTGAGTCTGAAAATAATTGTGGAAACTTCTGGAAAGGACTGGCAGGACATAAAATGACAGAATGATCTTTCAGGTTGTGTTCTGATGGCTTGTTCTAATATTCAGGAATGATGTTTGTTACAAATTTGCTTGTGCAGACGTGAGTACTTCATATTTGAATCTTCCCCTATATCAGTGGTTCCAACCTTTTTTTTTTTTGACCAGGGATCACTCTTCAACATTAGTACCAAAAAGGTTACAAATCAGAAAATTGCATTGGATAGACCACATCAGCTCTAGTTTCTGATACAGAACATATGCCATCTAGTAGTCGCTATCTGCTCACCCACACAAAACCATATTTAATATTCTAGAGCTGATGTGGTAGTAGTAAACCTTTGTGGATAGTCAGCCTCTCCCCTCACAACATCCCAGTTGCCTAAGCACTATAAGAGGGTTTTGCAAGACCACATGCTACATGGTTTTGAGACAATGGTATGGTAATGGTGAGGCTGCCAACCATATTTTCATTCTTGTGGACCACAGGTTAGGAACTGTTGCCCTATATAATTCTCCCCCCTCAACTTGAAAAGGAAAGAGGTCACAGCATGCATACTAACTGTACAAAAATCATAACATGCTATCTCTTTGTTTCTTTATAGATGTTTCTTTCTTTTATAATACGCAAAATCTCACACATTTTATTTAGATACTGCTGAGATTATTTTCAAGTGTGCTTCAAACCAAGTAAGACTGATATAAATTCTGTTTGGGACATTTATTTATGTATTTATTTCCTATATTTATGCCCCGCCCTTCTCCCCCACATCTGCTCTATATGATATTTCAATTATAATGTCTCTGGGAGGAAAAAAGTTAACAAGATTTTTGTCACTGCCCTTTTCTGAGGCTGAAAAGGACTAGTCCAAAGTCACCCAGAGGGTTTCATGGCCAATGGAAAGATGATCCAGTTTTATTGAAGTCATAATTCAACACACAAACAGTTGCATCACAATGGCTCATTAACCTAACTGTATGTTCCCCTCATTCTCTTCTATATCAAGATGCTATGATTTGCACTGATTAAATTCCAGTTATGACAGTTATCCTTGAGTTTATGCTTTGATAGCATGAATAACAAATAGATATATAGCATACTGACCTGTTAGTTTATTGGACCCCACTAATGCTGATACACTAGCAGTAGAAACCAAATGACCTTCATTGCGGGCAATCATAGCTGGAAGAAAGGCTTTGCAAGTCTGTGATACAATTGGTAAATCATTATTAACACTAGGCATATTTCATGTCACTCCCACATTTGTTTCCTCAGAATCCTGAGATAGAACATTACAATTAAAGGACATATATGCTGACATACTTTTTCACGATTTGTATGACAATTTACTCAATGCTATGAAGTAGTAAATTAAAAAAGTAACACATTATTTGCAATTCATTATTTAATCAACTGATGGGAATTGAATGTAAGTAGTATCTGAAAGGATACAATTAATAAAGTACTTTTCTCTTCAAATACAATATTTGGATTTTTCTATTTTTGTCAATATGAGTGGAGTGAACTGAATGCCACTGAAAAAGAGAGGTTTTCCTTATCATCACATTGTTATGTGGCATGTCATGCATTGCTTGACAGCCATGGGGCTACCACCAAGAAGATCCTGTCTCTCATCCCTGCCAACTGCACCCGTGATGAGGGCGAGACCGAGAGCAGGGTCTCCCCAGAAGATCCTAACAGTCACACCGGGTCATAAAAGGAGATACGTTCGGACAGGTAAACTGGACCGGAATCATTTAGGGATTTATAGGCTAAAGCCAGCACTTTGAATTGTGTTCAGAAGCAAATTGGCAGCCAGTGGAGCAGATGTAACAGGGGCATTGTATGTTCCCAATATGCCACTCCAGTTAGCAATCTGGCTGCCGCCCGTTGGACTACTTGAAGCTTCCAAACAGTCTTTAGAGGCAACCCAATGCAGAGTGCATTGCAAGGACCATCCTTTGTCTTCTTAGAATTTTTCTTTTTCCCTCTTTAGTTTGTGGAAACCCGAGAGGCTTTAATCTTTTTTGCTGTTGTTAAAGATATGTTTGTTGGCCAGGAGGTAGGAGGCTCAGACACCTCGCGCTTCTTTGAAGGAGTGGGAGAAACCAGCACTTTGTCCATTGTTTCGTGGACCTGAGGGGCAGAAATGCCTTCCCCCAACAAGAGACACTTATCTTGCAAGGTTTAACCAAAGGAATAGTCATTAGGCATAGTCAAAATAGTCCATCAATGCAAGGGGGGGGGGGGGAGGAGACAACCTATAGTAAAAACTAGTCCAATTCAATAAGCCAGAAGACAGAAACATCCAAAGTCAGACCCCAGTTAGGTTCCTGAGATTTCCAAAGCTTCTATGATGTCGGCAGAAGACAGAAACAAGAGACACTTATCTTGCGAGGTTTAACCAAAGGAATAGTCATTAGGCATAGTCAAAATAGTCCATCAATGCAAGGGGGGGGGGGGGAGGAAGGAGACAACCTATAGTAAAAACTAGTCCAATTCAATAAGCCAGAAGACAGAAACATCCAAAGTCAGACCCCAGTTAGGTTCCTGAGATTTCCAAAGCTTCTATGATGTCGGCAGATCACAGAAACTAAGGCTTCAACCCCTCCCACTGATCATATGCCTCCCGGGGAGGGTGGACAGGGCTGAAGTTAGAAGGCTTCTAAAGCTATCCAGAAGATTCTGGAGCACAGTGTGCAAGCACAAGAAGTACCATCACAGTGATTTTCACAGATACCACAAAGAAGAAATATAACTGAATTATAACAAACCTTAATATGTAGGTTTACTTGCTAATGCAATGTGATGGAAAGCAATCAAGAGTCAAGTGATTTTACGTCCCTTCCACACAACTGTGTAAAATCCACACTTAATGAACTCAGATGATTCATTTCAAAGCAGATATTGTTCAGGGACTATGTAACCTGTGTCACTGAGGACAGTGTGTTGTTCTGTGGCTCTTGCTAGCAAAGCTCAAGGCCATGTTAAGCAGCCTGGGGTCATGTTAGCCAAAATCACCTCCATGCGAAATGAAGCCACTATGAAGCTGATTCATCCTTGGAATAAAGGGCCAATTAAGATGTTCCCACGATCACAGTGTTTTCTGAGGCTAGTATTGTGTGGTTCCCCCACAATAAACCAGTGGGTTTTTCATGGCAAAGTAAGATTCTCCATGAGATCATACTCAAGAGTTGTATCCAATACTCAAACCACTATTCCACATGTCTACATACAAACCATGCCATTTTGTTAAATAATTCCATGTAGTTTTGAATGAAAAAATAATTACCCAGAAATGAGAAGTAGTGTTCACTTCTAATGTTTCTTCCATATCTGAGTCAAGAAGATCAAGGAAGGTCTTTCCTTTCAGGACACCTGCATTGTTGATTAGGATTTCTACATCACCCACTTCCCTTTTAACCTACAAAAATAAAAATGAAAACTTGTGCAGCCATGTCCAATACTCACCTTGATTTATTAAAACAGCCTATACAAAGGGAAAGTTAGGGCATATTCAGACATGGTGTAAAATTCCCTCCCGGATATTCGCAGGTGGTGTCCAAATGACGCCCCATGAAATTGCAAATGCTTTAGGCAGTTTGTTAGTAGGTTTGTTCTGTACCTTCTTGGAAGGCGTGAACCGAACTCACTATGGCCACTGTCTGGACTGCCCCCCCCCCAAAAGTCCTGGATTTCTGAGGGGACAGTCCAGAAAGCAGTCACATTTTTCTGGATTAAATCAATCCAGAAAACCACAAGGGCACATACCCATTCCTCA
The DNA here is from genome assembly GCF_037176765.1 of Anolis sagrei. Lineage (NCBI taxonomy): Eukaryota > Metazoa > Chordata > Lepidosauria > Squamata > Anolidae > Anolis > Anolis sagrei. The sequence continues at coordinate 49,455,059 of NC_090024.1, read as the reverse complement.
AACCCCTTAAAAACCCTTTTTAAAAAATAAAATGATTTACGGAGCTGGCAATTCCCTGCTGCCGCCCTCTCCTGGTACTTAGGAATGAGGGGGGGGGGTGATTTTCCTCCTCCCCTGCCTTCTTCTGGCATGCCATTCCTCAGTGCCCCAGGAGAAAGCCAGTAGCAGGGAAATGCCAGTTCCATAAGTTATTTTCTTTTCAAAGGGGTTTTAAAGGGGTTCTCTCAGTAGGTACCAGGAGGACATGCAGACAATGCCCATGGAAAGTGTGGGCTTTTGGGGTGGTGTGCATACTACCCGGGTCAACGCAGACTTTTCCACTGTTTGGAGCTGCCCTAAGATTCCTATGGGGCAGCACTAATGGCTCCCGAACCCCTGGAGGTTGCTCACTCCTGTATAAAAACCTAATTGTATTAAACAAAAAGGACTTCATGTGTCAGATCTTAGGCTTACCACAACCAAGTACATTACACACTATGGGCACATCAACACTGACTACTTTTGATTGATATAGAAGTGAAACAGCATAGAGCTGAACTGTGATAATGTGGGGCAAGGTCAACTTAATGTAGCCTTGCCCAAGGTTATCCAAAGTTGGAGGAATTTCAAATCCTGCCCAGAATTTGAGCTTTATGGACAGCAAAAGCAGACGAGGCAGTTTTCATCTGGAAATGGCTGCAAGTGTCCTGACTGCCACCGACTTTCCCCATGTTCGGATGGCCTGTGAAACAGATGGCAGTCTCTGCCCCCTTACCTCCCTTGTTGTATCAGTCCCCAGTCATGACATGGCTCCAATCTTTTCCTTGTCACTCATCCTGACAGCAACCATGGCAACAGGGGGATTACCTCCTCCCCCCGGGCATGTCTGATATCAAGGTGAGTGATGGAGAAAAAGTAGATGCTGTGTACTTGGGCTGGACACCACTGTGATATTGGGGCTGAAGAAGGAAATGCAATTACCCCCTATTGGCGCCAAACCCTATTTGGCACCACAGGTCAGTGGGGATTTCCTCCAACTTCTACAGCAGTAGGGGAATCCTTGTTCAGACACTTTTTGGCCCAACTTGGTCTCCATCATCCAGCACACCAGATCAACCCCAAAGCAGGGATTAGTGTAGATGTGTACAATGGTCTACTTCATGCAAATTTTATGTTCCTATGAAGAATTATAAAATTGTATATTGTTGTTAAGGCACTGAATTCGTTGCCTATCTGTAAGCTGCCTTGAGTCCCATTCGGGGTCAAGAAAGGAGTGATATAAATATAGTAACTAACTAACTAACTAAATAAACAAACAAACAAACAATTATCAATTTGGATGACACAGACATTACCTTCAGATGCTTTACAATGTACAGATATATTGTAGATAATATTAATATTTTTAAAGATGCTAGAAGAAGACTTTGTTTCATTAAATAATGTATTACTTTTTTCTATAAATAGCAGTTTAAGAGGGAGAGAGGGAGAGAGAGGAAAGAGAGAGGGAGAAGATTGTGAGTGTTGGAGGAAACAATGTGAACTAAGGATAAAGGATGAGAGGGTGACAGACAGAAAGACTGATTAAAATTTTAAACTAAACATTTAAGCAAGATAACCTGGAACTGAAATTTGGCCACTGGACAAACAGTCTTTTGTTTACACAGCTATATTTTATTCATTATTGCAAACATTTTGAAGGGTTTTCAATGGCATTGCCATGTTCATATAGGAAAGAATACTTGTATTTGAATCCTCATATAACATTTGTACATTGAGCAAACCATCAATTGGGAAATCAATGAAATCATCCAAAAACTTTAGTTATTATTCCTTCAACCTAATATGTTTTTTATATTTAAAAAATTATCATATTAACTTGCATATCCTTCTGTATGCTTTATATAACATATTTCTCATACTAACGTGTATCCTCCTGTAGGCATCCCTGGCTAAAAGAATAGTCAAATGATTTCTCCACTTAAGTTCTCCAAACACTTGGATGGTTACTTAAAAGGGCAACAGCTATACATGAAATTTTTGAACCATAAATAAAGCTTTACCTGTTCAGCCACTGTGTAGATTTCTTCTCTTTTGCGTAGGTCACACTTGTAGGTATAGACCGCTAGAGCCCCATTGGCTTTGGCAATTTCTGCTGTTTCACTGTTACCTTCTTCGTCAATGTCCCAGAGAACGAGAATGGAACCAAGACGTGCAAAATTTTTGGCAATCTCTTTTCCAATTCCATTTGCAGATCCTGTGACAAGCACTATTTTCCCAGCAACATTTTTTTGAATACAGAAAAACATCAAAATGAATGCCTCCAAACTGTAATAGCAAAATAAAATAAGAAATTCTATGGTGTCCAAGATACTTCTTATGATTAACATGGCTCTGTTGAATCTATTCTCTAATTTAAAAATTAGATAATCTAATTTAAAAATTAGATAATTTACTGTCAACATCAATTATTTTCCCCCCTGAAACGTTAGCTATTCTCATTTAATAACTTTGATGTTGATCCTTCAGACTCAGCCTCACAGGAGAAAATGTTACTGTCTATGCTACTGTGGGGATAAATATTTCTAACACTCTTCTTTTTAAGAATGTCCTTGGGAGACCCATTTTCTTCTCCTCCCACTTACAATTAGATTTGATTATACAAATAACATTCAAACAAGAGGTAAAGGATGTAATTTAGCAGGATTCTGCACATGACCAGCATGGATATGTGACAAGATATTCAAGTTCAACTGGCCCTGTCTTATACCACACTTAAGTGCCTCCAAAATAAAGGTACTGCCACTCCTTAAAAGAAGAAGAAGAAGAAGAAAAGGAAAGACAATGAGGAGGAATAACATCAGTCATTTACTGAATTTCATATTACATTTTATGTGAAAGCAGAACATTATATTCTGGATTACATCGCTTTAGGTAGGAACTCAAGTGTTAAATCACACCCTCCCACGCATCCCCAGGAGAAATAGTTCTTCTAAGTCACCTGTATTATTGCAGGAGAAAGTAATTAAAGTAATTAAAATATACACATGTTGAACAGTTGCTAAACTGGCAAAACTACTAGAGAATTCTGAACAATAGTGCTAAGTCACATGTTCCATGTATACAGGATACAACATATAAACTTCAGATTTGCTCAAAAGTATCTACCCGTGTGTATGTATATGCCTTCACTCATTTGTCACGCAGCATTTCACAATTACTGTATTTATACTATTTGTTGACAGACAAATTTACTTTGATTGCCAAGTATACTTCAGGTACAAACCTGCATCAGATACATTAAAAAATATAATTTATGTAGGAGCGAGGAAACAGAATTCCTCCCTTTGAAACTGTGTTGGATAGCATTATGGTCAGCATTTGTTCTTTATAGAGAATTCTGAAAAGAATACTTATATCTATTGCTTCTAGCAAGCTGACAGTTTTACAAGCAAATGTGAACAATTTATTGTTTTATCTACTAGAGGTATGTTAAATTCCAGATGTTGTTCCAGATTTTGGAAGGTTCAGCTATTCAGACTAATGATCCTCGAAATTCGAACCAGAAACCAAATTCCAAATTTTTCCAAAAATAAACAGCCCCTCCCAAAACATTTTGGAAAGATTCTGAAATTTGGAATTTTGCAGGCTGAAGTTCTGTATTAGGAAATGCAACAATTTTCTTTGCCAGGTGGCTGGATGCATTTTGCCACCGCATGTCTTTTTTTTTTTCACTTGTCATCCAATCAGAGTTTTCTGTAAAGCTTTCTGCAAAGGGGAGGAGCCCCAGGCTCAGCCTCTGTGGAGAGTTGCCATTTGGAGAAATAAGACCTGAGAGCTCTTTTCTTCTCTCTGTGTAGTTACTAGCCTAGCCTTTATAATAATCCCGACTTCTGTTCCTATTCCTCTTCTGCCCCAAACTCCCCCCCCCCTAAAAATTCCCATTAGTTACTAGTGCAACTCCCTCCCTAAAGCCTTTTACAGCCCCCTTCCCTTTACCAATTCTTCAGCCTATGTCTGTGATGTGTGCTGGTCTATGCAATCCCCCCCCCAAATATTTTAAAAATACAAAAAAGCCCTGTGTTCATGTTTGTTTGTTTTATTCGGTGCCTTCTTTTGCCTCTCTCTCTCTTTTTCTGCTTTGTGTTTGCTTTTGCACAAATAGTGCACACAAGCATTTAACACGCACACACATCTATCTAAATATAGATATCGATGTATAAATCATTATATATATTAATTGTAGTGTGGCATGGCTGTGATGTGGGTGGTGATGTTGGGTCTAGTTTCCCTGGCCAGGCTTTGAGAGGAGCAAAAGGGAGAGGGAAAGGTACTTCTGCTCCTCCCACACCCAGCAAAATTAAAAGGACCTCTCTTGGTGTTGCTGCTGAAGGAGCCTCTCAATCTGGGCTGACAGTGCTGCCCATCATTAGTTCCATTGAGCAGTCAGAGGAGACAGAGCTGAATTTGCCCCTGGAGGAAATAGAGGAGATTGCATAGGAGTTGGTAGAGGGGAAGATTTTGAGGTGCAATCCTCCCTGTGTCCTGGCAGTGTGGAGGATGAGGGCCTGAAGGTGATAAGATTTCATCTGCCCCCTCTCCCCACCTCATCTGGTCTTGTTCCTGAGTTTTGGACTAGTTCCCGGTGCATCCTGACAATCACATGCAGGCAGTGTGCCAGCACTGCAGAGGCAAAGTCAGCAGAGGGAAAGACCTCAAGAATCTGTCAATGACTGCATCTTAAGTGGCACTACCCCCTGCAGGTTGGAATGGCTCCTGGATCTGGGACGAGTGGCGACAGAAGCAGCAGCAGCAAGGCTCCTGACAGCCACCAGCTGGCATAAGGAAGAAGAGGCAAGCCACCCTCGAGCAGTGAGGCATGCCCTGGCAAGGACAGAGTGGGTGGCACGTTGCCCACTGTGAGGGAGATGAACCAGCACCTGAAAGAGGTGCTGGCTCTTGACTACCAGCCCTTCTTGATAGTAGAGGAAGAAGGGTTTTGTGACTTGATGGCACTGGTGGCTCCACACTACAAGGCCCCTTGCATACCACCTTTCTCCAGGATGGTGGTGTCATCCCTGTATCACTGCTGCAGGGAACGCATGGAACAATTGCTAGATGGTGCCAGCTGGACATCCATTCACTTCACCACAGACATTTGGTCCAGCTGTGATGGAGGCCATGAATACCTCTCACACCCTGACAGGCGTGTAGTCAAGGGGCTGGGGTGTTAGGTATTCAAACCACCCCTGAAACTTTTCAGGTTGAAAAACAAGCCTGGTTTACTTATGAATGTTAATTGGTTAACCAAATCCCCATGATAAGTCTATGAGAAGCAAAAATTAAGAGTCCCTCCATAACTGCAAGCACTTTCTCAACCAAATTTATTCACTGTCAGTTCCTACCTTTCCACCAATTTACCTTGCAATAGCAGCAATATCCAATATAGTAGAAGTAACCAAGTTAGCCCACCCACAACTGGCAGGCCAAGTCTAAGCTGCTGGGAGGAATGTGAAGGCCCTCATGAAGGGGACCAGACCTGGTGGGGGCAGTTGACAGGGGCGGAGCTGCAGGCTATTTAAGGCTGCTCTGTCCCCTGCTGTGCTTTTTGCTTCAGCTTGAGGTAGGAGGCAAGTTCCTAATGGGGAATTAGGACTTTCCCTCTTTGCTCCCTCCCTTTTTCCAGAGGATAATGGGGTTGCTATGCCTTTCCTCCAAGGATACATCCTACAATGTGGGCAGTTTCTGCCCTTGGCATTTATTGGCAGGGTTTTCCCAGCAAAACATAAGGGCTGGAGGTTTGGGTGGCTGCACTAAGCAGAGTTCCCCTTCTCACCCGGCGACATCTAGCCTTCCTGAGTTGCTTCATGGAAGGCATGTTCCGTAGTGGAGGAGAGTTCCCCCCACCCCTGCTTTTTGAATAAACTCTTAATAAATTCTTGCCTGGATGAGTCATAGACCACTCCTTCCTTCAAAATTATGCTTAACAAATTGTTGTCTAGAGGGACTCACACTCTCTCAGCCCCAGGAAGGCCCAGGCAATTCCACTCATTAACTGTGTCATCACATACTGAGGTTTACATTTTATTGAATGCCTCATGTTAGGAGTTAATTTTTGGTCTCATGTCAGGTGTAAAGCTCTTGCAATTATATTGGGGGCAGGATCTCTTTTGTTTCAAGTCTCATGTTAGGCTTTAAATCTCACCATTATATTGGGAGACCTTCATTTGATTTCAGGGCATATTTCAGGCTTTAAACCTGGAGGACAGCACTTTGTTTTAGGCCACATGTTAGGCGGTAAGCCTCTGTTATTGTATTTGAAGAACTCCATTGTGTTTCAGACCTCATGTTAGGCTGTACACCTTTGGCAGTATATTTGGAGGCATCCATCTTGTTTTAGGCTTTGTGTTCAGCTTTATATCCTTGGCCAGTATATTAGGAGGCCTTCATTTGGTTCACCATCAGGCTTTTATACTTTGCAAGTACATTTCGAGGTCCCAATGTTGTTCAGACCTCATATTGGGCTTCATGCCTTTGGCCTGTTGTTAACTCAGCCTGGAACTGTTCTGGAAGAGGCCACAAGGTCTTCCCCTGTATCTGTGAGACCCTCCAGGTTCTGCCTGGTCAGGCTCATGACCTAACAAACTACAGGGCATCAGATCTGGTCTGCTCTGGAAGCTGTGCAGTCATACTCTCCTGGCCTCAGAGAAAGGCACAGACACACATGGTCACACTATTGTAAGCAAAAAGTTTCATTATGTGGTTGACTGCCTGGTTTCGGGGGAAGAAATCCTGGCTGTGATCTTCAGGGCTGTATTTTTTTCTAATGCTAGACCTCATGTTGGGCTCTTCATAGAAGAGGCTGTTTGCTTTGTTGTCACAGAGGTACCATTTTCTACAGTGTTTGATAGGACTTGCCAGGTTATGCTTGTTCGGGCTCCTAGTCTAACCCCCAAAATGAGCAGAAGTTAAGAAGTCACATTTTCTCAGCCATACAGTAAGATACGCACACTGTGATTAAATATATATTTTCATTATATTTCTTATTTCATTACGGTGAATATCCTGGCAGTGTCTTTCAGGACTGTGCTTTTGTCTTATGCCAAGCCTCTTCCATTTCAGAGATTGTAGTCCCAAAAAACTCCAAAAGAAAAACTTAAATTTAAAAGCAATTTATGATTTATTTTCAGGTATATAACAACTATGATAATTTGTGCTTTCTTTAAAATGTTCAATCGAAATATTCTGAAACTTGGTAGGCTTAAAGAGGTAAATGTGGTTAATTGATTATGTGCATAGAAAAATCAGTCAGAGTCTTCGTTTGCTGGTTTAGATGGGAATGATGGTTGGAATTGAGTAGAAAGATGGTTCATATTCTAGTTGGTGAATGAGGTCAGAATTCCATAAGGTTTCTTTTGAAAATTGCTTTTCTGCTTTGTTGAAAATTGATTTTTCTGCTATTCAATAATTAGAAAGAAATAATTCTAAGATGTGAATCAGTCTCATCTAACACTAATTAATGTAACAGATAGGTTTTCTTATTAGTACTCTGGTCTTCCAGTCTTGACAGGGAGAAACTCAGATCTCCACAGCAGGTTTGAGGTGGAATGAGGGACAGGATAGGTTCTTGCAATTGTTTTAACTTGATCAATATTCCAGGTAGTAGTTAACTTTAGCCCAACTACTGACATATCATTCAAAAGAGTGGGGTTATTGAATGTTTATTTGTTTTTTTTACTACAATGTGTTTTCTCACAGAAGATGTTTTGAAAAAGTAACTTTTCCACTTACAGCTACTGTTTCTCAACTTGAATAATCTCTCTCTCTCCACCTCCCTTCCTCCCTCCCCCTCTATACGTATATGTGCACCAGGATTCATTTAGGTCATCCAGAGGTGAGTACACTGTAAGGAGTTCCGTTGCAAAAATCATGACCCACATAAGGCTCCATCGACACTGCCATAAAAATCATGGGGTTTTTTTTGCTTTGAACTGGATCATAATTCAGTCTACACTATAATCCAGTTCAAAGCAGATAATCAGGATTTTATATGGTAGTGTACAGCAGACCTCAATTTCCACTGAAATTTTCCTTAGGCCCCAAATTATTAGCTTTGTAGCACTGAACGCTGTGCATCCTTCTGTTTGCTGTGTTGATATTCCATTAATCACATTGGAGCCCTATTTCATTTAGAGGCCTAAACTGTGCTTATGAAAATCCTAAATGAAGTGTTACATTGCTCCAATGGTAGAGATTTTCACTTCTGGGGCAAATTTCTATTTGGGGAGACAACGCCCGCATTTGCACCTACTACATCCCCATATATCCACTGAGAAACATTCTGTCAGAGGGCCTCGAAGGAAATGATTCCTCTACCCACAGCACCCTGAAGGAATTGTCAGAGCAGAACCCAAGTGGTGAGAAGGCTGTGTGTGCCAAAGGGCAGAAGTGAAATGGGAATGAAACAAATTCCTGGAACATCTATTACTGGATGTTACACACTTGGATCCTGGCCATGATGCTTCTGATTTGTGAATGAAACAAATTCCTGGAACATCTGTTACTGGATGTTACACACTTGGATCCTGGCCATGATGCTTCTGAGTTGGGAAAAAGAACCTATGGATACGAGGTAACATTCCCATGCTCTGAGGAATGCCTCCACCCATCTCATGGTTCTTCTACTTTTGAAGTTGGACCAGGTTTGTATGCATGTCTTTTTAGACGTATCTATTTGCACATTAAAATACGCAAATTTATTAGGATCACACATTACTAGAGAAAATTTCCTGAATTACTTGTTCAAACTCTTTTAAAAATCTTTCTGTGTTTTCTAAGGTTTAATCACAGAAAGAAACACTTTCAAATGAGCATGCCGTAGATGGAAAACAAGACAAAGATCTTTTCTTCTTTTAGGAATGGCCTTCCTTAATACAGTTGAAGTCTCAAATTTAAGAAAATAACTGGAAATAGCATAGCTTCACCCTTCTTTATCGGCTCACAGCTTGGCAACCTGTCACACTTTGACCCCTGTGCATAACTTTGGCTCACCTCTATGTTGCTTTGTGAGGGCATAATAACACAAGTCAGAGAAACAACCTACAATGTATTGGAACACTTTCCCTCCTGGGGATGGCCATGGAGAAGGGAAGTTTCTTAGAAATTGAACCATGCTTCATTGGGGCTGTTATGACACAGTTCATCTTGCTTTTGATGCACTGACATCCTTTCTAGTGATGGATAAAAAGATTTATAAGTGTTTATTTACATCCTTTATTTATAATTGAAAAGGGTGTGCTAAACTTTGTTTGTTATTCATTTGTATCTATTGTGTTAGTTTTGTATATTTGAACACATATTAAGAAACAGTGGGAGGGGTGGGGAAATGATGCAAAAACTTAAAAATCAAAAGACTCACCCAATACTTTTCATTTAAATTCTGCAAACCTTGGAAGCCTCCCAAAGTCAGTTTTGTTTTCAGCGCAAACAAGTGAGGCTGCCATTCCTCTTTAAAGGAGCTGAGCAAGCTGGGAAGGAGACTGAGAGATCACAGAATTCTGGGAAATGTAGTTTGGGAAGGCAAGGACCCCTGTGGCAGAGAATTCAAAATGCCCTGCCCTAAACTACATTTCCCAGAATTTTACTCAGCATCAGAAAGCCCCAATTAGGCTAGGGGAGAGCTATTGTCCCTCTGAAGCAGCAGGCAGAATTTCAATGAATTATTGATTCTGCAAAGAGGGCTGGCTGAGACTTGTAAGTAAATCTATGATGGTCTGAGAGGAAACCCCTAAATTGAAGTTCTATGGGTTATGCTGTGTTGTGTGTCCTATAGAGACATTCAAGGAGATAGCTCTTGTGGCTTTTTTTAAAACACATTTTTATATAAAAAAATTAAATCCCAACAATCAGTAGATGTGCAAATCTTTCTGAAACTTGTGGGGAATGATCCCCTGTTATCTTGTGTCATAGTATAAATAATTCAAGGAGATAGCTCTTCTAGATTTTTAAAAAATATGTTGTTTGTTAAAACTTCAATAATTTCCCCATGTCACGATACCAGGGCTCTGCCAATATTCAGGCAGAGGTGAATCAAACAAACACCCAGTTTGTATCAAACAGTTTAATTAAAGCAGCACTTCCTTTCTGGCTGTTTTAAAAGTCCAAAATATAAGACATAAAGATAGCAATCAGCTAGGGAAGATTTGTTCAGAGGGCATTTGCCTTATTCTGAGGCTAAGAGGGTGTGACTTGCCCAAGGCCACCCAGTGAGTTTCCTTTACTATGTGCTCATTTGAACTCTGATCATAAGTTACAATATAAAGCTCAAGTCACTGAACTGCATTGGGTCACTAAATCTGAGTCATGTCATCTTAACTCAATTTTATTGTCATTTTAATTTTAATTTTTATGGATGCCTTCTACTAATTTTTGTGGATGCCTTTCAAACACTTTGGATCAGCAGTTTCCTAGGAAGTTCTATTACATCAGAGACTTCTTCATTCTAATTTTGCCTTAATAATTTGAGGGGCATTCGTGTTTCCCCTCAAGAGAAGAATATTTGTTTGAAAATAGTGTTGGCATTTAAATATTGTGTATTCTTGTAGATAAATTATCAGATAGTGTTATTGATTAAATATATCTAATTGGTATTCTAGGCTCTTTGAATACAATTCTATTCTATACAGCTTGGAACCAAGATCTCTAATGTTTTATATTCTCTATCATGAATGTGCATGGGTTTTAATATCTTCAAAGAGGCATTTTCTTCATTCCACCATCCTCATAGTTACTTTTTGCCTAGAAATATAGTAGAAGGTCTTCTCAGGGCCCTTCCACACAGCCATATAATCCAGAATATCAAGGCAGATAATCCACAATATCTGCTTTGAACTGGATTATCTGAGTCCACTCAGTCATATAATTCAGTTCAATGTAGATTTTATACAGCTGTGTGGAAGGAGCCTCAGAGTGGCTGTTCCCAGGCATTTGGACTTCCTTTCTATAAGAGGTCCATCTGACTTGTTCCATGTTGCCCTATCATCACTAGGGACCCCTTTACACATCACCCTGGGTTGTGTTGTTTTGCTGGCAGTTGCTGGCAAAACGGTAGGAACACAGGATGCCTCATGTTGATCTACACACCTTCCTTCCCTCCCCCATCAAATGGGTACAATGGGACAAGGTACCCTGTCCCCATCAGATGGGAGAAAGGGCAGCAATGTGTGTTTCCCTTTTCCCCATCACATGGGGAAAAAGGTCAAAAAATGCAGGTAGCTCAAGTGAAGCTATCCAAAACCCACTTACTTTTCTGTAGTTGCTGAGGAAGCAGCTTGCAATGCTTCCTCGGCACTTGGAGAGTAAATGGGGTGGGTCCTTCTGAGCATCATTGATGGCAGCAGGTCGTATTCCCAAAGTGGTTCAAAGAGGTAAATGTGTGATGAAGTGGCTAATGAAGGCATTTCATTTTTAACAGACCTTTGGGAACTGGTATGGGTTAAGAGCTATTAATTATATGTATTTTTGTTTCTTGGTGAACATGCTTTAATGTTTCTTCTAATCTTTTGATAGCTTAATTGTATTTTAACTCTTATACCTTTTCCACAACTTCAGTGTTTACCTGAAGGAGGATGTCATTTGTCATGATTGAGATGCTGAATAGAGGTCTCCTCCTCCAAATAATATGCTTACTACAAAAGTAATTTCACAGTCTTTCATTGGTGGGGAAAACTAACATGGAGTGAATCTAGCACAAACTGATGTACATAGAAGTCATTTGTCCAGGGACTGGGAAACTTCCTCTGAATTCTATATTTTGCTATGCATACAGTGGTATGAAGACAAAGGCCACCAACAGCACAATTTTACTAGTTTTAATATAGTATCTAAAATTTGAAGTTTATGTATCTATAGGATAAGTGAAAGACAAAACTAGTAGAAATATATGAAACAGAAGATAACAGGTATGAAGTCCACCAGTTACCAAGAAGAAGATGTCTCATTTACAATACAGTACAGAATTTTAGTCCTTTGTTTTCAGTCCTCTTGTAATATGGCCTTTGAAGTGATTTAAATTCCCGAAAAGTATCAAAAACTCTAAAAGGAGGTGCTTTTGTAGGCGGAAATCTGTGGAGAAAACACACAGTATTTCTGGTTAGCTCTGGGAGAAAAAAGTTGTTTTTATAACCAACCTCAAAATTGTTCACTTCATCCCATCTCAGTCTGAAAGTAAGGAAGTGCACTTCTATATTAAAGGATGAGCTGTAACATTTCAGGTTATTTCTTGTGATGAGGGATTTTCGTTTTCAGCAATTGGTATCAGTCGGACAATCAGATTTCCATTTTTTCTTGCTTCAAACTTTCTCCACTCTTTCTTACTTCAGATAGTACTTTTTATTAACTAGAGCAGTATCACAACCCTGCCTTTATTTTTGAAAATTTCATCAATTCTTTAAGTAAAAAAACAACAACAAAAAACCAAAACAATATGTCTTTTCTGTTGCTTTCTTGAGGTGAGGCTGGGGAAATAGCTGTCCTTTTCCATCAGGATTAATCTTTCACACAACACTGACCTTGTGATGAATGTAAGATGTATGTATTACCAGTTCTTCAGTTTCCATATGTGAGTGTGATTGGGAGGCAGAACTTGAAACGGGACTGCTGACGATATAAGAGGGGTGATTCTCTATGCTAAAATGATGGTCACCCATGCTTTCCCCTCTCAAAGTGATGAGGTGTGTTGTTTATGGTTCCTGCTAAAGATTTCAGTAGCTTATTTCAATATTTGTGCCTTATCTCATTTTTTTCATTGATAAAAATCATAATACGAGAAGTAGTTCCAACAGTTGTAATCTTTCTCATTTAAGAACTTGAAACTATACAGGGACCTTAGAAAGTTGGATGAGCAGGGTTGGTGTCAGCAGCAGTTGCTGCAATTCATCAGGGCTTCATGTAGCCTCTTGACTACCTCATCAAATTGAGAGGGGAAAGCATGGGTAACTGCCCCTTTAAGTGTAGAGAATTGCCCCTCTGATGTCATCAGCAGTCCAGTTTCTTTTCTGCCTCCCCATCATACTCACACTCACAGGTAGAAAGTTCCGAGCTGACAATACATTCATCATACATTCATCACAAGATCAGTATTACTTTTTTCAAAATCAGGAGAAACAACAATATACGGAAACCAAGAGATCCCTTGCCCTGCCCAAAGCCGCTTACATTAAGGGAGACTGACACCAGTTGAAAACCACTTCTTTCTATGGGATCTTATTATTTTGCCCCAAATCCCATAGGATACAAGAGATAGTAATCCAGCTTAAAACCATTTCTGTCCACGGGATCCTATTTTTCTGCAGCAAACACCGTAGGATTCAAAAGACAGTGATCAGGTTAAAACCCTTTCTTTCCATGGGATCCAATTGTTCTGCATCAAACCACATAGAATACAATATACTGCCAATAGTTGGGGAATGAAACAGGACTGGAACAGGACAGGAAACTTTGATAGTTCCCATCCTACCTGTTTTTTAGTTGGAACCATGGAAGTAAAGTGGAATAGGAGGTAGAAGCTATGAGCATGATTGCTGGCCCATGCTCAGACTTCCTTCTTTTCAGGACATTTCTGTCTCTTTTCAGTCTTGGAACATGTGATGAGCTGTGTTCCTCTCCCAACTTGAAAAGAGGCTGAAATGTTCTACGAGGGGGAAAATTCTCAATGTGAGGTGGTCAATTGCTGGTGTTCCCTCGTTTCTGGACATTTCTGCCCATTTTTAACCAAGGAGGGATATGCATTACAGTTGGAAGTAGTTAATTCATACGACTGCGAAATTTCTCAATGTTATAAAGTGGTTAGATGCCATGGCTGACTTAAGAAAAGAGAGAGGTTTCTCTGATTTAGATGGACAGCAGAACAGCAAAATAAAAACATCTATGATGACTGAAGCCTTGTCTGATTTTCTAGAAAGACTTCAGATGCCAAATGAAGAAAATATAAAGAGTGGATTCACACAGAACAATACGGAGAAATTGAAATATGAGATACACAAAACGAAAACATACTGACTTTGAAAATGTAACTGTTAGGGCCCTTCTAGATAGTCCAGATGGAGGGAGGGGAGAAAAACATATGTTTTCCATGCCTGCAGGGATACACAGGCATGGAAAGGTGCATGTTTCTCAGGAGGATTTGGGCTTAAAGGACACCTTTTAAACACATGTTTTTCAGCCTTTAATCTGATTCCTCCAGATTCCACCTGAATTTTGGCTAAATGTAATTTAGCCATCCCTCCCCTTTTTTACCCGATTTAACCTGGGTTAAAATGCATGTGTAGAAGGGCCTTTAAATGGTTTGCCAGTAAGTTATGGAAGGGCATGGAGAAGAAACTGATGCAAAAGATTTGAGATGGCAAAGCATTGACTCATTATAATGGTAAGATTTTTTAAAAGATTTTTTTTTAAAACTACATCTTTCTTTATATAAAAATAAATCAGCTTCCTGTGGAAAGGATATATAGACCATCACCATTTAGCAGTAATTAAAGATAGTCAGGAACCAAGGCCCCATTTACACTGATCATTTAATGTAGTTCAAAGCTAATTTCAAACTGTGGCAACCAGACAAGAAAGTTTCACAAGAGTGTGCAAAAGATGCCTTAATGCAACTCTGTGCTCTGTTTTGTGTAACCACCATTTGAGCCTCAGAATGGTCCCAGGATTTAATGGAATCAAAGAGTTGGAAGAGACATCAAGGGCCATCCACTCCAAATGCCTGCCATGCAGAATCAAAGCAACCCCAGTGATGGCCATCCATCCTCTGTTTAAAACCCCTAGGAGAAGAAGACTCATCATGCTCCAAGGCAGCATATTCCATTGTTGAACAACTCTTACCATCAGAAATTACTAATGTTTAGGTAGAATCTTTTTTCCTGCAATTTGAATCTGTTGCTCCATGTCTTAGTTTCCAGAGGATAGAACAAGCTTGCCCCCTCCTCAATGTGCTGCCCTGGAGACTAAGATGCAGAAAAATGGCTTCAAACTGCAGGAAAGGAGATTCCACCTGAACATTAGGAAGGACTTCCTGACTGTAAGAGCTGTTCAGTAGTGGAACTCTCTGTCCTGATGTGTGGTGGAGGCTCCTTCTTTGGAGGCTTTTAAGTAGAGGCTGGATGGCCATCTGTCAAGGGTGCTTTGAATCCCATTTTCCTGCTTCTTGGCAGGGGGGTTGGACTGGATGGCCCACAAGGTCTATTCCAACTCTATGATTCTATGAACATGGGATATCATGGCCCCTCTCAACCTTATTTTCTCCAAGCTAAAAATACCCAGCTCACTAAGTCATTCCTCACAAGGCTTGATTTACAAACCTTTGATCATTTTGATTACTGTCTATGGACACTTGTCAATATCTTTCTTGAATTGCTGTGCTCATCATCTGCACAGTAAAACCATTTTCTTCAATATTGATTTGAAATTGCATTAAATGGTCATTGTAGATGAGGCCCAAAGCTAATAACACTTATTACAATAGTAGAAATAATGGAAGCTACCAAGAGAATGAAAGTAAGAATGACCAGATGATCTTTTGATCACTTATTGCAAAAGTCTTTGTATCACTTATCATAACAGATAATGACTCTGTCCCAATTATCTGGAACTCTGGAAGGTTCCAGATAATTGGGACAAAACAAATGTAACTTGAAAACCCAAATATAACTGTAATGTGTGTTTTCAAATAAGAAAATGTACTTTAAAAATAACAAATAATGCATAAGTGCACATTCACATGGAACAATAAAAAAGATCAACTTTAAAATGGTAGAAGCACACTCTTCCATGTCTATTCCCACTGATCTATTTTTATCACTTGGCTTATGTTTTGAGCCTGTCTAACCATTGGTTTTTTTTTACTACTTCATCTTCTGTGTACCGAGTAAGTAGATGTTTGTATATATAAGATATAAGTCCCTTTGGTTTCTGGAACATAGCTATATTGAACCATGTTTTCACAGTCTGGAAGACCAAGGTTCTACATTGATCTTTAAATTTCTCATGCAGGTGTTTATATGGAAGCCAATTGCATTTAGGTCCCATTTGGTTCAATTCTTCTAGCTATTTCATTTCTGGGTTTTCTAAGATTTCATTTCTGGGGTTTTTTAAAATGCATTTTCATAAAATGCATTTATGTTGGTATCCCTCTCCAGAGTGATTAGCGAAGATATACAACTGCACAAACAAATGTTGGAAATGTGGATAAGAAAAAGGCACTTTTTTACATGTACTGGACATGCTACAAAGTAAACAACTACTGGAAATAGATTCATGTATACCTCGAAAAGATGCTACATATGAACTTCGAAATGACACCACAAATGTACCTTTTGTACATGCCAGATGAAGAACTAGAAAAGAAATTCGGAAAAAATTTATTTTACATGATAGTGGCAGCTCTAACCGTTTATGCTAGATACTGGAAGACCTCACAGATACCCCCTTTAGAAGAATGGGAAACACATTATAGATTTGCTAATAATTGACAAAATAATTGTACTCTTAAGAGAACAACTAGAGGACATCATTAATGAATGGCACCCAGTGATTCAACACCTTAATAAAAAAGTAAAAACAAACTAAAAATGCACATAGGGGATCCTAGAAAACTGCAAAGGAGGAAGTGGACATTAACTTAGAACCTATGATGTTTTTATTTGTACTAATATAACACTAATAGCTGGAAAAAAATACTATATGCAACAGACACTTATAAATGTATGTTATTTTAATAAATAAAAATAAAATGGTAAAAGCACAAAGTTGTGGCAAGGAAGCACAAAAGCACAAAATGAAGAGGCAGAGCATCATTTTCTTCATACTGTTCTCATTCCAGCCTCCCTCCCTCTCTTGCTCTCTCTCTCTTCATGAAGCCAAATATACAAGGAATAAAAACTACACACAATCAACTAACTCACTTCCTCAAAGCAGACAAGAGCAACACAGACTACAATCTACCAAAGCAGAGAAGAGCATGAGGTACGAGGCATGGAGGTTGCTCCCTTGAAGCCCTAAAACCCTGTACTCTCATGTTAGCACTCCCTCTGGCACTAGCTCTTAATTCAAAATGCTGCTCATATGTCAAAGTGAAACCCGGGCAGAGTGATAGTTCTTAACTCAAAATACTCTTAAGTTAAGGTTCCACTGTAGTAAAACTTGGAAGATGTTCAAGATTTTCAAAATTGGACAAACTAATATTATTATTTCTAGGTAAGGTTTAGATTATAGAAATGCATGTTTTGCACAAATGTCATTTCTGTTTCAAACAATTCTAATATTGATTAAAGATGTTCCATTTAAGCAGTGGCAAAAAGACCCACATTCTGTGCCTCACACAACATTATGACAGAGAACAATCTATACAGTGCAACAGGGCTGAAGCTGACTTTGCCCCACTGGACACTCATGCTAACTTTCCTTTTTCTGTTGCCATTGCAGGTAGATACAGAGCTCTCAAGAGCTCTTAGACCTTTAACAGTTTGTAGAGGAGGTGGAATAAATTGATAATTAGAAAGTTTACATGAGAGGATTTCTGTTGATTGTATTTTTGTGTTGTAATGTCTTCATATAGTGTGTCAGCAATCCCATTAAACATAGCTGTAGTTTAATCATTTTATATTTTGCTATGGTTTGTAATTTTTCCCAAACATTGGTTTATTTGGTTACTTTGCCTTACTTTCTGAAATGCTAGAAATATAGGGACTGGTGAATTCAAAATCAGATTTGAAGGACCATTGCCTTCATTCCTACCCATCCTCACTGGCTCCACCACTGAGTGTTGCACGTAGAGTTCCTCCTCCAATTAGAATGTCTATTTAGGCCCAATATCACTGTATCCAGGAACACCATGAAGAATGTATCTGGAGTCTCACCATGGAACAGGATGGAGAAACTTAATCCCAATGTCTATAAGTGTGGGGGCTGGAGTGTTGTTCCTCTAACTGGCATCTTTACTGGGGAATCAAGGCTAAGTTCCTCCAGGAATTAGGTAAATCTGGACTCCTCCATCTGTCATTGGCTGGAGAAGTTATTCCAAGGTCTGGTGACTGGCATGAGCATGACATGAATCTGCTCTTGGAAGCCATGGACCATCAAAATGACAGTGTGGTGCTTTCACAAGGATATGAAGTCAAAGGTAACACTTTGCTTGCTTTAACAGAGCATCTGACATAAAATGCTAGGGACCTATAGGATATATGATAGACTAAGAACATTCTTAGATAAGTAAGGTAAAAACAAACAAACAGAAGATCAGCCAAGCATTAAACATACCAGTTGTCAATAGGAAGCATTCCCATCGAGTCCTTTCTGGCGTGTCCTCTTTGAATTTCACCTTTGAAGTGATCTAGATTATTGAAGAAACCAAAATATTCTGCAATAAGGAAAACCACTTTCGCAGGAAGAAATCTGGGGAGAGAATAATGTATTTTAGATTTAGCTCTAAAAAACCACATCATTATTCTTAGGAGTAGACAGGAAGCCACCACTCCTTCAGTCTCAGGCTGTAAAAGTCCTTTTTGCATATGAGACATTCATTTGGTGAGGGACTTACATTAAAAAAGACTTGCATTCTTAGAAATAAGAAACATTGGAACTATCAAGCTGTTCCTTTTACAACAAACATCTCTCACTCTTTCTTGCGTTGAGCATATTTTTCCTAATGTTTTCTTGCAATGGCAGGTATTTCCCCCTGTTTGGGTCAGCTCATGTCATATTGCATCTGACAAGAAAACCCAGATGCATTGAGGTAGTTATTGATGAAAAAGGATCAAGGCCATTATGGGAAAGAATCAGCCCCAACAGTTCAACTTTGAAAAAAAAGACAAGCCTCTGAGGGCCCTTCCACACATCCCTATATCCCAGAATATCAAGCCAGAAAATCCCAGATTATCTGAGTGTGGACAGTTCAAAGCAGATAATGTGAGTTTTTTTGCCTTGATATTAGGGCTTTGTGGAAGGGCCCTTCCAATACCATAAAATAAAATATCAATCTCATATTGTCTCAGTTTCATAGATGAAAACCAGGATAGGTATGACAAAATGTTGAAGACAGTTAAAATGAGGGTGAATAAACAAGCTAGGTGTAGCTGTAGCTTTTCTTAATGCCGTTTCTTTTTATCATGTTAGGAAAAAGGAAAAATGTCCATTCTCCTCTTTCCCCTACCAAATTAACTGAAACTGGGACATTTTAACAGTATGTTGAAAAAATATGATAAAAGAGTATTTGTTTGAATTTTTTCTATTTTAATAATAATAATAATAATAATAATAATAATAATAATAATAACAACAACAACAACTTTTGTATCCTGCCTCCATCTTCTCGAAGGGACTTGGGGCGGCTTACATATGGCACAATGTGCCAAAAACAATGCATAAAATAAGCACACAATACAAGATAAAACCAATAGCATATAAAACAATAATTTAAGGTCCAAACAGTGCCCAGTAACCTATGGTGAGAACTGTCATAAAACATGGCCAACTTTAAACAAGAATTAGGGAATAGGATAGTGCAAGTAGTAGTTAATAATTAGGGCATGGAATGAAAGTGCAGTGGTGTATCATTAATTGTGGACTACACATCCTCAAAGGCTTGTGCAAACATTCATGCCTTCCATTCCTTCTGGAAGGAGGACAGTGTGGGGGCCTGCCTAATCTCCTTAGGGAGGGTGTTCCAAAGCTGGGGGGCACTACTGAGAGAGCTCTCTCCCTCATCCCCACCAACCATGCTTGTGATGGTTGTGGGACCACGAGATGGGCTTCCCTGGCAGATCTTAATGCCCACACAGGTACATGGGGGGGGGGGGATGTGGTCTCGAAGATAGACAGGGCCCGAACCATTTAGGGCTTTGTAGGTGATAATTTGCACTTTGAATTGGGACTGGAAACTTATCAGCAACCAGTGGAGCTGTTTTAATAGGGGTGTCATCTGCTACCTATAGTTAGCCCCAGTTAGCAACCTGGCTGCTGACCTTTGCACCAGTTGCAGTTTCTGGGCCATCTTCAAAGGCAGCCCCATGTAGAGTGCATTACAGTTATCCAACCTGGATGTAACTAAGGCGTGGACCACCATGGCCAAGTTAGGCTTCTTGAGGTATGGTCGCCACTGCTTCTTTTAAATAGAACCAGTTGTATTCCCAAACTTTGAAAGTTCTCAACAAGTGTCCCATTCTACTCTGTTTGGGTCATTTTGTTTTACTCAAGTGCCAAAGTTCGTTTTGAGCATCCCTAATTATTTTACGCGATGGCATAGACTGCTCCATGAAGTCACGAAGAGTCGGAAACAAATGAACAACAACAAATTATTTTAATGCTAGTAACCATATATTCAAGGCAGAAGCAAGCAACTCCTGCAAGTTTTGTGGGCAACTCCCTAGCTATAGGCAAATTTCGCTTCCTGTTTTCCCAACTTGTATCTAAAAAAAAATACTGAAAAAGTTTCTTCCTAGGCAGGTGACTTTCTTGTGTCACAACCAATAATGCTTGAGATAATGGTGGAACCAAGAAAAGGCCGTATCCGGAGAACCTCAGGGCCCGGGTAGGTTCATACATAAAGGTACAATCTGCCAAGTAGTCCAGACCTGAGACATATGGAGCTTTATTAGATCATAATCAGCACTTTTAAATGTACCCAAAAACAAAGTGGCAGCCAGTGGAGCTGTTGTCTCAAGGGGATTGTATGTTCCCTTTAGCCAGTCCCAGTTAACAACCTGGCTTCAGCTCTTTGAGACAGCTGAAACTTCCAAACACTCTTCATAGACAGCCCCATGCAGAGTGTATTATAAATGGCACTGCATTTCAAAACACCGGATGAAATCTCCCAGAGGTTTGATGTAGATCTTAAACACCATAGGGGACACAAAAGAGCCCAAAGGGACTCCAAGCCAAATAGCCAGACATTTGAACCACCTTTTTGGTTTGCCTGTCCCCTAAGTTGGGAAACCATCATACACTCCAGTACCTTGCCCAGAATTGGAAAATTGGAGACTGGTCTATAATTACACTTTTTCAAAACATTGATGAATCTTTTTTCTTTTGTTTTGGATTATCTGTTCAGGTAAGTATACTTAGGATGGCTCTCATTATTGATATTTCTATCTTGTCCAGTACAGAAGTCTGAAGTAAATTATAATTTTGAAGAAAACCAAATGATAATTCAAGCATATGAGCTCAAAGATTAATTTAGTAAATGTCAAAAGCTACAATTACATTTCAGGTCTCTACATGACAATAATCTCAGAAGTTTGGTTGTGTTATTTAGGAAAATTTGAACACAAAATGCCTGAGCAGGGATTCAAACATTGCTCTCTTCATAGTCTGTCAAACTAGGAAGCCACACTGCCTTTTTGCACCATACTGTATGTTTGAACATAAAGATAACAAGTGACAGCAAAGATAAATGCTTACATTTTAAGAAGAATGGTCCGGGCATATGCTGGCACAACAACATAAAGTTTCTCCTTCAGAATACCATCCACAATCTTCTTCGCAACATAGCCTACATCCAAAATAGGAAATAGAAGTGGCCGGCTGTAGGAAGATATTTAAGAAGTTGACTCAATAAGTCTGAACAAAAATGCATGTCTAAAAACCCACACACTTCTACCAAGGAGCTCTTGGTTCATAGAATCACAGAGGTTGAGGAGGCTGCAAAGCACTGCCCTGCAGGAATTTATAATTAAACCACTTCTGAAAGAGGCATATACAATGAAGTCTATTCCACTATCAAGCAGTTCTTACAATAAAGAAGTTTTTCCTATTGTTTGAGTGGTATCTCTTTTCTAGGAAAAAGTTGAGTCTTTTTAAAAAAGTAATTTTATTGATTTTTAAGGAAAAATAAAAGAGAAAATAAAAATAAAAAAGAGGAGAAAAAAAGGAAGGGAGGGAATAAGGAATAGGAAAATTTAACGGGTAGGAAAGAGGAAGAGGCTAACTATGGATAAGGGGGTAAGGAAGTTTCCCTACTAATGGAAATTGGAGTGAAAGGTCTGGGGGGAAAGGAAAGGTTAAAAAAAAAGGGGGGGGGGAGAAAAAAGGAAAAAGAGAAAAAAAGAATTTATTGAAAAGAAAAAAGAAAAAGAAAAAAAAGGTTGATTCTGACATGTAGGTTTTGACATTTGCTGCATTAGCAGTAACTTCACCACAGATTAGATGAAATCAGGGAATGCTCATGCGTGTTGTTAAACTGGGAAGCAGCCCTGTAATTTAGGGGTAGTGTAGACATCTACACTGGCTATACATCAAACCAGTCCACTGACCACACAATCCAGGATCACCATATCCTTTTCCGTTCACTCAGGGCAAGGAAGGAGACAGATTAGTACTGTGTCACTTATGTTGCCACATTAGTAATGACACCATCAGGACAAAGGAGAAAGAGTGGGAGCAATATTTCTCTAAGGACCTTATCACATTAATTTGTGGGGTCCTGGTGGGGGACGTGGACAACCCATCACCCCCTGCCTCACATTGCCAGACTTACCATGGGCCCCATCCCACAGGGGAAGTGTCCACCGTCCAGCTTCCTCCCATTGTTGCAAAAAGCAACACAGGAAGCTTGCCATATTGCTGATGTGGCAATGTTTGGTGCTTGCTCTCCGTTTTTGAAGTGTATGTATGTCATGCAATGAGCTCTATGGCAAAAGGGGAGAGCAAGTGGTGTATGATGGGCAAATTAGCATGTATGATGAGGTCGTTAGAGCTCTTTGGAGCTCCATCACTGGCTGTCATTGTCAGGTTAGACTGATCATCCAGTGGGGTTGCCCTGGGTTTTGGCCTGACTGGGCAGTCTGGACTTTGATTCCACTACCGCTACTTTTGTTTAGGAGCAGAGCATCTGAACAGCTTTGTGTAATCTGGGGCAGTACAGAGCAGAAATGATTGAGACTAATACCAGATTTTGCTGTCCATGTATTTGAGCCCCCACCCCCTGATTACAGAAGAAATTCCTGATAATTCACAGATCCCATGATATATGGCCAAGCTCTGTGCTTAGACAATGACAACATCTATGAATGTGCTACTACCTGAAACTCAGGACTTACGTTGTTATTACCCCTGTAACTAATTCTGTGTCCACATAATAAGGACAGACAATGGTGGTTTTAATGCCTTTCTTTCCTGCAGCTCTCATTTCAAAAGCAAGAGATTCCAAAAATCCAAATGCGGCACCTTTACTTGCAGTGTAATCTGAAAAATTCAGGGAGAAGAACCAAAAGGATGAAAAATACTATATTTTGAATAAAAATGAATCAAAATAATTGTGGAAGCCTCTGAGAAGCACTGTCAGGACAGAGAATGACAGAATTATCTTTCAGGTTGTGTTTTAATGGCTTGTTCAAATATTCAGGGAAAGTGTTCAATACAACTTTTTCTGTGCAGATGTGAGTATCTCATATTTGAATGTTCTCCTACATAATTCTCTCCTCCTCCCCCCCCCAACTTGAAAACTTTGACCTTCTGAAAAGGAAAGACAGCATGACATGCATACTAACTGGACAAAAATCATAAAATGTTATTTTTCTATTTCTAATATTACTGTTTGTTTCTTTATAGATGTTTCCTTCTTTTATATTAAGGCAAATCACGCAGATTTTACTTAGATACAGCTGTGATTATTTTCAAATATGCTTAAGCCCAAGTAGGACTGATATAAATATTTATTCTGTTTAAGGCATCTGCTGTGTAGGACCAGTTATTTCAATTCCAATGTCTCTGGGGGAAAAAATAACAAGATTTTTAAAGAGGTTTTTATGAGGCTGAGAAGGACTAGTCCAAAGTCACCCAGAGGGTTTCATGGCCAAGTGGTAAGGTGACCGAATTCTACTGAAGTCGTAGTTCAACACACAAATAATTGCATCACACTGGCTCATTAAACTAACTGTATGTCCCCTTAATTCTCTTCTAAATTAAGATGTCATGATTTGCACTGACTAAGTTCCACTTATGCCAGTTATCCTTGAGTTAGTGCTTTGATAGCATAGATAAGGAATAGATATATAGCATACTGACCTGTTAGTTTATTGCCCCCTGCTAGTGCTGTTAAACTTACAATAGAAACCAAATGACCTTCGTTGTTGGCAATCATAGCTGGAAGAAAGGCTTTGCAAGTCTGTGATACAATTGGTAAATCATTATTAATATTAGGCATGTTTCATGTAACTCCCACATTTGCTTTCTCAGAATCCTGAGAGAAAACATTACAAGTAAAGGACATATATGCTGACATACTTTTTCAGAATGTTTATGCTAATTTTCTCAATGTTAGGAAGTTGTGCATTAAAAAGGAACACATTAAGAATTGAACATAAGTAGTATCTGAAAGGATACAGTGGATAAAAATAATTATTTTCCTCCTCAAGTACAATAATTGGATTTTGCCATCTTTGTCATTGTGAATGGAGTGGATTGAATGCCACAGAAAGAGAGATATTTCCATTATCATCACATCATTACTTGGCTTGTCATGCACTGTTTTTTCATGTCACTCTTGTATGCTATTGAGAAAGATTGATGGGAACAGCAAGAGAAACTAGGCCCTGGTATATCAAATCCTGACTTCATTAATGTCCCAAATGCTGTGTGTAAGCCTCATACTCATTGTGGTCTCCTAGACTAATGATTTTGGACCTAGTGCATTCAGTACCTGCATCCTGGTCAAATTAATTAGTTGTTTGTGTTTACTCCCTGAAGCTGGAATGCTTGTGTGTAAGATAGTGGTATATTATGAGCAATATATTAGACACATGCTAATTCCAGGCCTGTAGCCAACCCAGCTATGAATAGAAAGGAGACTGAAAAAGAAGAAATATAACTACATTATGTTGTTGTTCATTCGTTCATTCGTTCAGTCTGACTCTTCGTGACCTCATGGACCAGCCCACGCCAGAGCTCCCTGTCGGCCGTCACCACCCCCAGCTCCTTCAAGGTCAGTCCAGTCACTTCAAGGATGCCATCCATCCATCTTGCCCTTGGTCGGCCCCTCTTTCTTTTGCCTTCCACTTTCCCCAGCATAATTGTCTTCTCTAGGCTTTCCTGTCTCCTCATGATGTGGCCAAAGTACTTCAACTGTGTCTCTAGTATCCTTCCCTCCAATGAGCAGTCGGGCTTTATTTCCTGGAGGATGGACTGGTTGGATCTTCTCGCAGTCCAAGGCACTCTCAGAACTTTCCTCCAACACCACAGCTCAAAAGCATCGATCTTCCTTCACTCAGCCTTCCCTAAGGTCCAGCTCTCACATCCGTAGGTTACTACAGGGAATACCATGGCTTTGACTAGGTGGATCTTTGTTGCCAGTGTGATGTCTCTACTCTTCACTATTTTATCGAGACTGGACACTGCTCTCCTCCCAAGAAGTAAGCGTCTTCTGATTTCCTGGCCACAGTCTGCATCTGCAGTAATCTTTGCGCCTAGAAATACAAAGTCTGTCACAGCCTCCACATTTTCTCCCTCTATTTTCCAGTTGTCAATCATTCTTGTTGCCATAATCTTGGTTTTTTTGACGTTTAGCTGCAACCCGACTTTTGCGCTTTCTTCTTTCACCTTGATTAGAAGGCTCCTCAGCTCCTCCTCGCTTTCGGCCATCAGAGTGGTGTCATCTGCATATCTGAGGTTGTTAATGTTTCTTCCAGCAATTTTCACCCCAGCCTTGCATTCATCAAGCCCCGCACATCGCATGATGTGTTCTGCATACAAGTTAAAAAGGTTGGGTGAGAGTATGCAGCCTTGCCGTACGCCTTTCCCAATCTTGAACCAGTCTGTTGTTCCGTGGTCAGTTCTGACTGTTGCTACTTGGTCCTTGTACAGATTCCTCAGGAGAGAGACAAGGTGGCTTGGTATGCCCATCCCACCAAGAACTTGCCACAATTTATTATGATCCACACAGTCAAAGGCTTTAGAATAGTCAATGAAGCAGAAATAGATGTTTTTCAGAAACTCCCTGCCTTTCTCCATTATCCAGCGGATATTGGCAATCTGGTCTCTCGTTCCTCTGCCTTTTCTAAACCCAGCTTGAACATCTGGCAACTCTCGCTCCATGTATTGCTGGAGTCTTCCTTGCAGGATCTTGAGCATTACCTTACTGGCATGAGAAATAAGGGCCACTGTACGGAAGTTTGAGCAGTCTTTCGCATTTCCCTTTTTTGCTATGGGGATATAAGTTGATTTTTTCCAGTCTGATGGCCATTCTTGTGATTTCCATATTTGCTGACATATGGCATGCATCACCTTGACAGCATCATCTTTTAAGATTTTAAACAGTTCAGCTGGGATCCCGTCGTCTCCTGCTGCCTTGTTGTTAGCAATGCTTCTTAAGGCCCTTTCAACCTCACTCCTCAGGATGTCTGGTTCTAATTCATTCACCACACTGTCAAAACTATCCTCGATATTATTATCCTTCCTATACAGATCTTCTGTATAGTCTCGCCACCTTCTTTTGATCTCTTCAGCTTCTGTTAGGTCCCTGCCATCTTTGTTTCTTATCATACCAATTTTTGCCTGAAATTTACCTCCAATGTTTCTAATTTTCTGGAAGAGGTCTCTTGTCCTTCCTATTCTGTTGTCTTCTTCCACTTCCATGCATTGCTTATTTAAAAATAGTTCCTTATCTCTTCTGGCTAACCTCTGGAATTGCGCATTTAACTGGGCATATCTCCCCTTTTCACTGTTTCCTTTTGCTTTCCTCCTTTCTTGGGCTACTTCCAGTGTCTCAGCAGACAACCATTTTGCCTTCTTGGTTTTCTTTTTCTTTGGAACGTACTTTGTTGCCGCCTCCTGAACAATGCCGCGGACTTCTGTCCATAGTTCTTCTGGGACTCTGTTTACTAAATCTAGTCCTTCAAATCTGTTCTTCACTTCCACTGTATATTCGCTAGGAATGTTAGTGAGATCATATCTAACTGGTCTGTGTGTTTTCCCTGATCTCTTTAGTTTTATTCTAAATTGAGCAATAAGAAGTTCGTGATCTGATCTACAGTCAGCCCCAGGTCTTGTTTTCATCGACTGGATGGATGTCCGCCACCTTTGGCTGCAAAGGATGTAGTCAATCTGATTTCGGTGCTGACCATCTGGTGAAGTCCATGTATAAAGCCATCTTTTAGGTTGTTGGAAGAGAGTGAATTCCAGTGGAAATTAGTTGTAACAATGTATTCTAGGAGGGTAATTTGTAACACGCTTCTACAGTTCTAAACAAATGAAAAGCTTGATATATAAATTGTACCTTGATTGTTTTAGGTACTATGTAAGCTGTGCCATTGAGGGCAGTGTGTTGTTCTGTGGCTCTTGCTAGCAAAGTTCACGGCTATGTTAAACAGCCTGGAGCCTTGTTAGCCCAAACCACTTCCATGTGACATGAAGCAACCATGAAGCTGATTCATCCTTGGACTAAAGACCAATGTAGATTTTCCCACCATCACAGTGTTTTCTTAGGCTAGTATTGGGTGGTTTCCCCACAGTAACCCCGTGGGTCATTTACGGCAAAGTGGAGATTCTCCATGAAATCATACTCAAGAGTTGTATCCAATACTCAAACCACTATTCCGCACGTCTACATTCAAATCATGCATTTATTGGTAAAACAATTTCATGTAGTTTTGAATGAAAAAAATTACCCAGAAATGAGCAGTAGTGTTCACTTCAAATGTTTCTTCCATATCTGAGTCAGGAAGATCAAGGAAAGTCTTTCCTTTCAGGACACCTGCATTGTTGATTAGGATTTCTACATCACCCACTTCCTTTTTAACCTACAAAAATAAAAATGAAAACTTGTGCGGACATGTCCAATACTCACCCTGATTTATTAAAATAGCCTATACAAAGGGAAAGTAAGACTACTATGGGGCAGCACTAATGACTCCGGAAACCCTGGAGGTTGCTCAATCCTGTATAAAAACTTAATTGTATTAAACAAAAAGGACTTAGTGTGTCAGTTCTTAGCCTTATCACAATCAAGTCCATTACACACTTTGGGCACATCTACACTGACCACTTTTGATTGGTATAGAAGTGAAAAAGTATATAGTTGATCTGTGATAATGTGGGGCAAGGTCATCTTAATACAGCCTTGCCCCATGTTATCCAAAGCTGGGGAAAATTTTCAGTCCTGCCTCAGAATTTGAGCTTTTCCCTGACTTATGGGCAATAATGGTAGATGAGGCATTTTTCACCCAGGTAAGGCATTTTTACAACAGGTAGGGGAATCCTTGTTCACATACCCCCAGCATCCAGCATACTACAAAGCAGGGATTAGTGTAGCTGTGTGCCATGATCTACTTCATTCAAATTGTATGTTCATATGAACAATTATCAATTTGGATGACATTACCTTCAGATGCTTAACAATGTACACTAGATGGTGTTAACATTTTTCAAAGATGTTAGTTAACTTATAGACTTTATTTGTTTCATTAAATAATGTTGTATTTCTTTTTTTCTATAAAGAGCAGTTTGGGGGGGGGCAGTGTTTGAAGGAGGAAACAATGTGAACTAAGGATGAAGGATGAGAGGGGGAGAGACAGTCAGATTAATTTTAAAAATTAAGCTAAACATTTAAGCAAGATAACCTGGAACTGAAATTTGGCCACTGGGCAAACAGTCTTTTGTTTCCCTTGCTATATTTTATTCATGATTGCAAACATTATGGAGGGTTTTGAATGCTCGTATAGAAAAGAATACTTGAATGAATCATCATAATATTTGTAAATTTGGCAAATCATCATCAACTGGGTAATCACTGGGCAAATAGTATTTTATTTACCCAGCTATATTCATTATGGCAAACATTTTGGAGGGTTTTTGAATGGAATTGCAAATTTTATAGTATTCATATATGAAAGAATACCTGTACTTGAATCCTCATGTTATTTTGTACATTGGGTAAATCATCATAAATTGGAAAATCAATGAAATCCTCCAAAAACTTCAGTTATTATGCCTGCAGCCTAATAGTAAAGGGTAAAGGTTTTCCCCTGACATTAAGTGTAGTTGCGTCTGACTCTAGGGATTGGTGCTCATCTCCATTTCTAAACTGAAGAGCCAACATTGTCCATAGACATCTCTAAGGTCATGTGGCCAGCATGATTCCATGGAGCACCATTACCTTCCTGCTGGAGTGGTACCTATTTATCTACTCACATTTGCATGTTTTCGAACTGATAGGTTGGCAGAAGCTGTGGATAACAGCAGGAGCCCAAGCTGCTCCATGGATTCGAACCCTCGACGTTTCGGTTAGCAAGTTCAGCAGCTCAGCGCTTTAATGCACTGTGTCACTGGGGCTCCTAATTTATTTATTTATTTATTTAGACCATTTCTACCCCGCCCTTCTAACCCCCGAGGGGGGACTCAGGGCGGCTAACACAGGCAACAATTCAATGCCAACAGTATCAAAATAACAATATCAAACAGCAATATAAAATCCATTACATAACAATTAAACAGTGATATTAATTAAAATTACATAGTCACATAGAACAAATCACATAATTTGCCTTATATAAAGAATTTTCTTGTATTAACTCATTTATCCTTTTGTAGGCATCCCTGGCTTAAAGAATAGTTAAATCATCTTCCAGTTCAATTCTCCAAACACTTGGATGGTTACTTAAGGGCAACAGCTATACATGCAATTTTTGAACCATAAATAAAGCTTTACCTGTTCTGCCACTGTGTAGATTTCTTCTCTTTTGCGCAGGTCACACTTGTAGGGATAGACGGCTAGAGCCCCATTGGCTTTGGCAAGTTCTGCTGTTTCAATGTTACCTTCTTCATCAATATCCCAGAGAATGAGGATGGAGCCAAGACGTGCCAAATTTATGGAAACCTCTCTTCCAATTCCATTTGCAGATCCTGTGACAAGCACTATTTTCCCAGCAACATTTTTTTGAATACAGAAAAACATCAAAATGAATGCCTCCAAACTGTAATAGCAAAATAAAATCAGAAATTCAATGGTGTCCAAGATACTTCTTATGATTAACATGGCTCTGTTGAATCTGTTCTCTAGTTTAAAAATTAGATAATTTACTGTCAACATCAACATTAATTATTTTTGTCCTGAAATGTTTGCTATTCTCATTTAATAAGTTTGATGTTGATCCTTCGGTCTCAGCCTCTCAGGAGAAAATGTTACTGTCTATGCTACTGTGGGGACAAATTTTTCTAACACTCTTCTTTGTAAGAATGTCCTTGGGAGACCCATTTTCTTCTCCTCCCACATACAATTAGATTTGATTATACAAACAACATTCAAACAAAGGGGTAAAGGCTGTAATTTAGCAGGACTCTGCACATGACAAGCATGGATATGTGACAAGATATTCAAGTTCAGCTGGCCCCTTTCTTATCCTACACTTAAGTGCCTCCAAAATGAAGGTACTGCCACTCCTTAAAAGAAGAAGAAAAACTGTAAGAAGATGAGGAAGAAGAACTTCAGAATAATTTGCTGAATTTTATATTAGATTTTATGAGAACACAGAACATTATATCTTGGATTACATCACTTTAGGTAGGAATTCAGGTGTTAAATCACTCTCTCCCACGCATCCCTAGGAGAAATAGTTCTTTTAAGTCACCTGTATTATTGCAGGAGAAAGTAATTAAAGTAATTAAAAATATACCTATGTTGAACAGTTGCTAAACTGGCAAAACTACTAGAGAATTCTGAACAATAGTGCTAAGTCACATGTTCCATGTATACAGGGTGCAAACATATAAACTGCAGATTTGTTCAAATGTATCTTCCTCCGTGTGTATGTATGCACCTTCACTCATTTGCTGTACAGCGTATCAGAATAAATGCATTCATATTTCATAGTATTTGTTTACAGACCAACAAAATAGCTCTGATTGCCAAATATACTTCAGATACAAGTCTGCATCAGATAAAATTTAAAATATAATCTATGTAAGAGTGAGGAATCAGATTTTATTTTGAATCTGTGTTCAATAATAGCATTATGGCCATTATTTGTTTTTTGTATGCAATTCTGACAATAATATTTATATCTATTGGTTCTAGTGAGTTGATGTTTTTTCAAGCAAATGTGAACAATTTATTGCTTTTATCCACTGCAAATCTGTAAAACACAATCAAATGAGGAAGGGAGCACAACAATTTCTGCTACATACAACCTGTCTAACAGCATTACTGGGGGGGGGGGGGGGGGGGAGATCTTGATGAAGTTGGATTTTTTTTGGCTGTGTGTACAAGTTCACATATTCATATTATTTTTAAACATATATAAAATTAAATAAAAGGCTGACATGTTCATAATAACACTTGGTCCAGACTATCATTCCAACATGCTTTTTTATAGGTGCAGCCATGTTTAAGGGTTACGATTATCATGGTTCTAAATACACCCATAAATATCTGTCGCACTAAGATGGCACCTAGTTAGGACTTCCTGTGTAAATACAATAATAAGACCACTACCCTCTCTTCTCTAAACCTACATACTACAGACACATCATAAACTACTATTCAGAAACCCAACAATTTTACTATATATCCAATATTTCTAGATCTTGGAAGTGTTACAGCTCCCAGAATTCCCCACTTAGCATGGCTAGTGATCATACTTCCTAGAACAGTGGGTCTCAACCTGTGGATCACCAGGTATTTTGGTTTACAACTCCCAGAAATCCCAGCCAGTTTACCAGCTGTTAGGATTTCTGGGAGATGAAGGCCAAAACATCTGGGGACCCACAGTTGGGAACGATTGTCCAAGAAGATTCTGAGAATAGCCATCTACCAGGCTTCCAGTTCTTATTGGGAGGAGACCAGATCTCCACAGTGAGTTCTTACATTTCTTTTAACATGATCATCTTTTTGGCTAAAAAAAAAGAAACACAATCCAGATAACTTTAGCCCACTTGGTAACATAACTTTCAAAAGCGTGCTTGCTTGTTTGTTTTACTATAGCTCCTATAATCTGTCATCGCAGCTGGGGATGTTTATCAAAAATAGCTTTTCAAACTGTGGCTGCCATTTGTTTTTTTTTTATATATAAACACATATCGTTCAGGCTTCAATTGTATACACTCAGGAATACATATACATGAGAAACCGTAAAATTAGGAAAATGCCATCAGGATAAAAATTCTGTCTCTTTCCCTGAATTTTTCAAACTTACTCTTAAAGGTTTTCTCTTTTGGGTTATACTGAATACTATTTTCCAATAATATTTTTTGCATATGCGGGATTTGTGAGCTTGTAGTATATTATATATGCCTATATAATATTTCTTAATATTTCTTAAAGGTAGTTGACTAGTTAGAATAAAAACAAACAGAGAGGTCTGTAGAGTAGTCTTGATAATTAGTATAGTTTAATATATAGTTTAAGTGTTTATGCCTCTGTGTTAGTTTGTGGTTTGTCATGTGTAAGTTTTTGTACTAGTTAGAAAGTAGATTAGTTGAGTGTTTTTTAAAATATATAACTTTACAATGTGTTTGTTCACATTATAGTTTAATGTTTTTTTTCTTTTCTATCAAGAAAAACTAATTTAAAAATTGTTCAATCTTTATGATTCTCCCAGATTCTGTTATTTGTGCTGCCTCAGACTAACAATGTAATTTGTCATAAGAAAGAAACTAGAGTTTTAATGTAACCGCAAGATTATCAAAAAACCATAATGAAAGATATGGTGCATATTAGCCATGGGTGGCTCTTGGAGAGTTTCTCTTTGGGAGAATAAGTCTCAATCCTTTCATCTTTTTTCCTGTAGGTGGAAATCCTACAATTGTATTCTTAGATATCTAGGAGATGCATCATTTGGCAGAGAAACAGAAAAAGAACAAGACAGCAAATATTCAATAAAACTTGTAAGAGAGATATCTAATAATATCCAGTAATAACATAATAATAATAATAATAATAATAATAATGATAATAATAATAATAATAATGTGACAGCAGAATTGATGAGAAGGAACTGGAAAAGCTTATACAATACGAAGAGTATTTAAAGATCGAACTTCAAAGATTGTAGCACAAGCCAGTAAAGGTGGTCTCAGTAGTGATTGGCACACTGGGTGCAGTGCCTAAAGACCTTGGCCTGCACTTTAAAAAAATCGGCCCTAACAAAATTACCATCTGTCAGCTGCAAAAGGCCACCCTAAATATAGATGAGAGAATGCATGTGTGAGTGAATGAAATATTCTACAGTAACCTTATAATTAATAAAACTTCTATAAATCCAATATTGGTTGTCTTTGTGTTTACTTGCATTCCCTGTGTTTTTTAAAACTTTGAATATGTTTTAATGGATTTTAACTGTGAATTTTAATACTATTTATATTAATTGTTTTACTTGCATATTTGTATATTCTAGATTATATGCTAATGCTTTTATGCTAAGCTGCTTTGAGTCTCCTTCGTGAGAGATAAAGCAGAGTATAAATATAATAATAATAATAATAATAATAATAATAATAATAATGAGGTTTAAGTTTAAAAATATATAACATCCAAAAAACACTATTTCAGAAGGGAAGAAAATATCCTTCCTATCAATTTGGATAAACGTAGGCTACTCATAATTTATTGATAGCTATAGTATTTATTTATGCACCCATCTTTTCTCCTATAAGCCAGTTCAAAGCAAATAATTTGGATTTTATATGGCAGATAAACAAAAGACAGAAAAACAGAAAAAAGTAGATTAACTTATTTCAGTAAAACGTTTATTTAAAACTAACAGTATAATGTATCGCTACATGATACTGGCTCCAGGCATGTAGCCGCCCGGGGGGGTGGGGGGGGTGGGGGCTTCAGCCCCCCCCCCCAGAAATTCTCATGATGGTCTGCAAAAAGGCCTTACTGGTACATTATTTAAACTGTTATGTTTATTCATATCCTGATCTGATCACCATGCTCAATATATCTCATATGCATGGGGGTATTGGGGTAACGATACAAAAGGTTTGCTAGGGTAGACATTCTTTCACTCAGACTCACTCCCCCCCCCGGAATAAAACTCAGCCCCTCCCACCCCCCACCCCCCCGAATCAAAATCTTGGCTACGGGCCTGTGACTGGCTCTATAATTGGACACAAAATAGCAACTGACATTCTTAAATTTTAAAAGTATTTAGTCACGCGTATGATGGCAAGACAATATGAAAGTTTCTTTTTCAGAATACCATCCACAATCTCCTTTACCACATAGCTGGTGGAGATACTGTAGGAAATGTGGTAAATATGACCAGCTAGAGAGGAAAATAATAAGAAGTTTCTTAATAATAAAGCAGAGCTGGCAGGGAACTAATTTACATGGACATATAACTCACAATTGGTTTGCATATTACGGTTTTCACAATGTTTTTTCTAGATCTAGTAAGTATCATGGGTAAAAACAGGCTAATCTGGTTTAGTCCCACATTAGGAAAAGTCAGAGGATTGTCCAGAATTTGCTTTAACCTCCAGGGTAACCCTGTAGTTTTGGGCCAATATGATAAAGTTAGGGCAAGAAAAGATGGCATGCTCTGTTTTTGTGTGTTTTGTAGCCGAGGGCATCTTTAGATGTTGAGAGATCATCTAAAGCAGAGAGTATAAAATCCTGTCCTCCTCCCAGGAGATCTGCAAAGCCTCAGTTGCCCCAATGGAGACTTACTCCTGCACAGCAGTATTGTTCTCAGGCAGGTCCAACTGCTCCTCCTCCATAGGTCCTGCTTTGGCTACTGAGAAGCAACCCCCCCTCCTCCTCTTGGCCCATGGTCCTGACACAGGAACACATTCAGTGCTTGATTTGCAGCTGTGTTGAAGAGAGTCTACATGGCACATTTGGCCGAAACCAGTTTGGACTTGCAGGAACATCATCTTATGCGTAGCCACTGCTGATTAGTTGAAAAGCTCCAGGAGAGCTACCAGCAATTGCATGCTCCCTGTGGTGATATCAGCAAAGGTGCTTGCAAGACCAGGGAAAAGGAGGAAGGGTTGCTTCTTCTTTCTTGTTTGCTGTTGTCTGAGATGATCAAGTGCTCTCCTGGAGGTCTGTGACCATTCAACAGCAGTGACGAGGGTGACATTTTCCAGAATTCTGCAGGAGCAAATGGGGCGATTGAGAGATGGAAGCCTCCATTTTACCCTTGAAGTGTGCAATTTTCAGTATGTGGGGAAAATCTGTGTACACATTTTAAGAATGACAGTTCAGCAGTTCTGACCATGAGGTTGAGCAATGGCAGGTTTAGATTCTGAATTCTGAAACTCCATGGCATCTCTGATTTAACTGAGATCTGGAGAAAGCTCCTGTAATGCTTATGGTTGCAAAGATAATGATTTTCTTTTAGCAAGTACTGCTTATTATCTGCCTAGAAAGCCTATCAACTCTATAGGTCAGTGTTTGGAAATGAAATACCCTATCTTTCAAGTACTTTGGGAAAAAAATGAAAATTGTATGAGTCCATAGACCTCATATGTCATAATACTTTTGCTTTAGGACACTTCATTATGTGTAATCTTAATTTACACTTTGAAAGCAACTCACTTTTATTCTGAGCAAATGAATAAGGTGAAATTCAAAATGTCTTGCTTGTTAAGTAATGATTTGGAATATCTTTCTGTATAATAATAACAATAATAATGAAAATAAGTATGCTATGGCACTAAAATGGGTGAAAAATCAATGTGTTCTATTTCAGTTGTTGTGAGACAAGGCATTACCCCTTTAACAGCCTCTGATAGTACTGGGCTAGATAGACTAAACTTCTTGGTGCCGCAAATAAGTTTTAGCACCTAACTTTCCAGCTAGGGTAACTAATTAAGATTGTTGCAGCCGTTGTGTGCTTTCAAATCATTTCAGATTTTTGACAACCCTATCACAGTATTTTCTTGTTAGGATTAAGACAAAGGGGATTTGTCTTTGTCTTGCTCTGAGGCTGAAGGGGTGTGATTTGCCATTTTCTTATTTCCTTCCTTCTTTCCCTCCTTTCTTTGTCCTTCTCTCTCTTTTTCCTATCTTGATTTATTTCCTTCCTTCCTTCCTTCCTTCCTTCCTTCCTTCCTTCCTTCCTTCCTTCCTTCCTCTTTCCTTCCTTCTTTCCTTCCTTCTCTCTCTTTCTTTCTTTCTTCTCCTCTTCTTTTCTTTTTCATTCATTCATTCATTCATTCATTCATTCATTCTACTTTCTTCCCTTTCTCCCCCTCCCTGTGTTCATAGCCCTTTCCCCTCCTTCCTTCCTTCCTTCCTTCCTTCCTTCCTTCCTTCCTTCCTTCCTTCCTTCCTTCATTTTCTCCCCCCCCCCCCGCCCCGCCCATCTCTTCTTTCTCCTTCTTCCCTGACAGGAAGGCAGACAGTGGAGGTCCCTATCTGGGAAGGACAGCCCAGTCCCTTTGCATGTTCAACAGGTTGACACTCTTCCCATGGGAATGGCACAAACTTGGTGAATAGGGAGTACAAACAGCAAGAGGTGGTGGTGCAGGGTAGTGGGGGCACAAGTGGCAGCAGGTGGCAGGAATGGGGGGCAGGAGGGCAGCAGTGCTCGATGGGCTGCACCAACTGGTTCCATGTGCCATATATTATGCAGGCTTGCTTTAAACAAACAAAAGACAGAAAGACAGAAAAAGGTCAACATATTCCAGGAAAACATTTATTCAAAACTAACAGTATGCACATGAGATATTAAATAGGAAGTTTCAGGGAAGCCTTTTGTAAGTAAAGAAAAACATTTTGAATTCTGAAAGATGAGGGATGACTTTTCTCTGTTGTCTTCTCTCTGTTTTGCTGATTCTTACATGTACAATAAGAGACTTTGATGATAGCTGCTGTTCCCCTCACCTGCTGTGGGCAGAAAATCAGCTAAATTACAATCCTGTTCTTTTCCAACTCAAATTTGTTTATTACATTTTTTGCAACATTTACTGCAGACATGTTACTGAATAATGAAGAGAAAGCAGGCTGGTCTTTGATGCTGATTAATGGGTTGTCTAGTGGCTTTGCAAAAATAAGCTTAACTGTCAATATTATGTCTTTATGTCAAAGGTAGAGTATTCAATATAAGTTTCACCTAAGATCTGTGTGACTGGCATGAGCATAAAACTGTTCTCAGAAGCAATGGACAGCCCGGATGGCAGTATTATTCTTTTACAAGGAAATAAAAACTCAAATGTCAAATTTTGTTTGCTTTAACAGAATATCTGACGTACATATAATGCTAGGTAGGCACCTATAGGATATATGATACAGTAAAACCATTCTTAAATAAGTAAAACAACAATCCACTAAAGTATTAAACATACCAGTTGTTAAGAGGAAGATTTTTCATTTAGTCCTTTGTGTTTGTCCTCTACGAATCTCACCTCTAAAGTGATCTAAATTATTGAATATTCCAAGATATTCTACAAGAAGAAAAACCACTTTCTTAGGAAAAAATCTGGGGAGAGAATATAGTAATTTAGTTACCTCTAAAACATATATTTATTCTTTTTTATCTGTATATTTATTATTTTTATAGCAATATAAGTAATGTTATACAATTTATATGACAAAACTTTCCCTATATGACTTTTGCCACTATATATCTCACTTTAAAATTTTCCCCACTCTCATCACTTAAAACAATAATTGAAAAGATAAAATTAAAATATTAAAAAGGACTTCCTACTTCAAAGACACACAATGAAAATATATTATAAATCTGCTAATCTATAATTTTAGACAGTGACTTCATTATACCATACATTTTTGCTCTATCTTAAAACCCGCAAGCATTTCTTATTTTTTACATAAATGATAACTAATTCTTCTAATTCTTTTATGATTTATCAATTTACTTGTCCTTTATCAAACAAGATAACTTGTCAATTTCTCCCAGTTATAGAATTATTATTATATTTTTTGTAATTTAATATTCTTTTACAAATAGCTTTTCAGTTTTCCATTTTGTATATAGAGCAGTCTTGCTTCAATAAGTATATAATGTAACCATTTGAAAGTTGTATTTTTTTGTTCTTTTGAAAGTCTCAGTAGAAATAAAGTTGGATTTAGTTATAATCTAATTTTAAATATATCTTGTAACATTTTTAATCAATCTCAACAATTTGTTTGTTTTGTTACATTTTCATCACATATGATAAAAAAAAATACCTTTATATGTTTCAAATTTTCAACCTAAATTTTTAGTGTCCTTGTACATCTTTACCTCTTTGACTAGAGTCAGATACCATCTATAAATAATTTTATATTCTCTTTCAAGTTGTAACAAAATGCCCAATTAAAGTGTAAGTTTTAGGTATGTTTATTAGTATTAGCTGAGAGGTGGCCAGAAGCTCCAGGCATTGGCATTGCCATAGCAAAAAAAAAATATCTTGTAGATATACTTCTTAATAGTGAGAGATTTTCAATTATACAAGTTTATTTCTTTCAATGCTTTTTAATAATTATCTTGGAATGAGGTTGAATTTCTATTCAGTAACATTATTACTAAATATTTATTATTTTTACCACTTGGCATCCAGATAACTTTTACAACCACATGACTTCTTTTATTATATTTTTTATCAACATGTGTTTTTTTGTTTATTTACTCTGAAATCTGCCACTTTACCATATTGTTTAAAGAGCTCATAAGAGGAGTTATATTTTCCAACAGATCTTCTAATACAATCATTATATCATCTGCAAAACCTCTCAACTGTATAGATTTTTTTTTTACCTTCAAGCCTTTAATCACTTCTCCTTGTCTTATTTCTCTTATTAGTACTTCCGAAACTAGAATAAAGGGCTGTAGGTAATGTAAACATCCTTGTCTTGCTATTTTTTCTTTTCTTTTGCAAATATAGATTTTTTTCCCCAGTGCTTTCTTATGATGACAGATATCTTAGAGCTGTGGTTATGTTGAACTCCATGGTTTTGCATTGATGAGGCATTGGGAGCTGTGCAGTGGTGACTGGAGTGTGGAGGGATGGGTGTGTTGTTTTTATGATGTGTGCAATAGAACAATAACAGTAAAGCTATTCTATTCTGTCAGGGCCATTTGATATTATATCTGATAATCACCATGAGGTGCATTCTGAAGTAAAGTTATTGATGAAAAATGATCAAGACTATTATGGGAAATAAACTTTTTTTTTAAAAAAAAGAAAAGTCTCATTCACAAACTTAAAGTAAATTATAATTTTCAAGAGAGATAAATGATCAATCAAACATATGAGCTCCAAGATTAATTTAGCAAATGTCAAAAGCTGCATTCATATCTCAGTTCCACACATTACAACAATTTCCAATGTTTGATTATGTTATTTAGGAATATTTGAACATAAAATGCCTCCTGCATCATAATCTAACTTTCAGCGCACTAAGCCACATTGGTTATCTCAACAATATTGACTCAATATTTGAACACAAAAATAACAATTGACAGAGGAGAGAGATTCTTACATTTTAAGGACAATGAGTCCATCATATGGTGGCAAGAGCACATACAACTTTTCTTTAAGAATCCCATCCACAATCTTCTTCCCAACATAGCTGACATCCAAAATAGGAAGTAGTAACGGCTGGCTGTAGGAAGATATTTAAGAAGTTGTCTGAATAAATTTGAAACATTGTCCTTTCTGACAACCACATAGTTCTGCGAAGGAACTTTTAGTTTATAGAATATCTGAGCTGGAAGGAGCCATGCAGGAATACAGAACTAAAGCACTTCTGAAAGATGCCATACAGCCTCTGTTTAGATGTTCATCACCATTTAGGGAAGTCCGTTTCACTGTCAAGCAGTTCCTAAAACAAACAAGTTTTTTTTCTTAATGTTCAAATGGAATCTCTTTTTAAGTAAAAAAAAACAATGACTCTAGTCCCTTGTACACTGCCATAAAATCTAGATTATCAAAGCCGATAATCTACATAATTTGATTTGAATGGGATTAGATAAGTCTACACTGTCAGATAATCCAGTTCAAAACAGATAATCTGGATTTTATTTGGCAGTGTAGAAGGGGCCCCTGAAAAGGAATCTCCAGTTCCTGCACTAATGTGGGTTTTGACATCTATTTTAAAATTCAGGATTTGTCTACTTTAGCCTATAGTCCACTTTTAATTAAAAATTGACTCTGGACATCGAGATGATGTCTAGGGACCTCAGGACCATAACATGGGGTAAAACAGTTATCTCAGGCACCTTCTACACTGCCATATAAAATCCAGATCATATGCTTTGAACTGGAGTATTTGGCAGTGTAGTCTCATATAATCCAGTTCGATAATTTGGATTATATGGCAGTGGAAAAGGGCCTCCATTTTACCTTGCGTTAGGAGTAGTAGTAGATAAATGGTCCAAAGTTCTCTCCGGCATTCAAGGCAGGGAATCAACAGATTTGGGCCGTGTCATTTATGTTGCCAAAACATCAACAGTGGCATCCACATGGCCAATGGAATAATCCCTCTCTTTACCCTTGTCAGCAAAGATAACTGGTGATGGCAAGGCGCTCTTCAGAACTCAATCACTGGCTCCTACAATGACAGTAACAGCAGGCCAGGTAAGGGTGGACATCCTGGCTTTGGTCTGACTGTGTGGTCCGAACTTTGTTTTTCCTACTACAGCATATTGAGAGAAAGGGCATTTGAATAACTTCATGGCATCCAGGGCCAGTGTGGAGCAGAAATGTTCCAGACTGGTTCCAGATTTTGAAATATATGAGGTCCCACCACCTCTGATTACAAAGGCAGTCCCTTATATATCACAGGTCCCATGATATGTGCCCAAGCTCTGTGTCTAGGCAATGACATTTGTAAATGTGCTGCTATCTGAAATTCAGTACTTACGTTGTTTGTACTCCTCTAACTAATTCAGTATTCACATATGAAGGACAAATAATGGTGGTTTTAATGCCTTTCTTTCCTGCAGCTCTCATTTCAAATGCAAGAGATTCCAAAAACCCAAATACTGCAGCTTTACTTGCACTAGCATCTGAAAAATTCAGAAAGAAGAATCAAAAGGATGAAA
Organism: Anolis sagrei; assembly: GCF_037176765.1. Classification (NCBI taxonomy): domain Eukaryota; kingdom Metazoa; phylum Chordata; class Lepidosauria; order Squamata; family Anolidae; genus Anolis; species Anolis sagrei. The sequence goes on along the minus strand of NC_090024.1, from coordinate 49,414,098 downwards.
AGTATTACATTTAGTAGTGGTAATTTTATTTCTTAGCCCTTAGGCCATATCACAATACCAAACCAAACAACAAGGCTTGATAACACTTGATTGCAGTGAGTTAAAATAAGACGCTTACAACAATACAGTAAATAAATATGATAAGATATGATAAAACTGATAAAACTGGGTATATACATCATATTTCCTTATCACCCCTAAAGTTTACCCCGATCAGCCCCACATGTGGTTCAAACGTATTGTTTTGCTTTATTATATTTTGTATAACTATAACTAAGGGGGAGAAAGTAAACCTACATTCAGAGTTGGTTGTACTTATGCAACCAATGTTGTAGTAGCAAATTGTTGCCATATTCAACTGCTATTTTTGCAAATACTTCCAAAGATGTAAACTGATTGAGACCTTTTAAAAAGAACTGGACAAAGGAAAGCAGACTACCTAATGACTAAGGAGGAGACAGGAAACCTCTTTGCAGAGAATTTACATACACATCTCTAACAGATTCTAAAAATAATTGTGGAAGCTTCTGAAAAGTATTAGCAATACATAGAATGACAAAATAATCTTTCTGATTGTGATTTGGTGGTTTCTTCAAATGTTCAGGAATAATGTTTGATACAACTTCTCCTGTGCAGATGTGTACTTCATGTATGAAGGTTCCCCCCTCCACTTTAAAACCTGGCCCAGCTGAAAAGGAAGGAAGTTATAGCATGCATGCTAGCTGGACAAATATCATAACATGCTATCTTCAATATTATGTTTTGTTTCTCTATAGATGCTTCCTGCTTTTATTGTAAGTAAAATCTCACACATTTTTGCTTAGTTATTCCTGTGATTATTTTCACATTTGTTTATTCCCAGGTAAGTCTGATATGACGCTCCATTCGACATGCTGGCCACATGACATTGGAGGTATCTATGGACAATGCCAGCTCTTCAGCTTAGAAATGGAGATGACCACCAGAGTTGGACATGACTAGACTTAGTATCAGGGGAAACCTTTACTTAAGTCTGATATAAATATGTACTCTGTTTGAGGCATTTGCTGTTCATGACCAGCTATTTCATCCAAAATTCATCTGAAAACAAAAGTTAGCAAGATCTATTTGTCATTGCCGTTTTCTGGTACTGAAACAAACTTGCCCAAGGTCACCCAGAAGGTTTCATAGCCAGGTGGTAATTCGACCTTGTTCCACTAAAGTCCTAGTCTAACACTCAAATAATTGCATCACACTGACTTATTAACCTAACGTTATGATCTCTCAATTCTTTCTTAAACGAAGATGCTTTGATTTGTACTCATTTATTTCCAGTCAGGCCGGCTGTCTCTGACTTTATACTTTAATAGATGAATAAGGAATAGTTATGTAGCATACTGACCTGTTAGTTTATTGGTCCCTGCTAGTGCTGATATACTAGCAGTAGAAACCAAATGGCCTTCATTGCGGGCAATCATGGCTGGAAGAAAGGCTTTGCAAGTCTGTGGCACAATTGGTAAATCAGTATTAATATTAGCCATGTTTTATGTAACTCTTGTATTTGCTTGCTCAGAGTTAAGAGATAAAACATTAAAGTTAAAGAACTTCTGCTGGCATACTTTTTTTATGGGATTTTTTATGCCAGTTTACTCAGTGCTAGGAAGCAATACATTAAAATATTAACACATTATTTGCAATTCATTATTTAATCAACTCATGAGAATCGAAGTGAAGCAATATATGAAACAATAAACAAAATTAATTACTTTTCTCTTCAAACACAAGAATGAGATTTTCTCATCTTTGACATTATGGAGGGAGTGGACTAACAGCAATAAAAAGAAAAACAATCCCACTGCCATTACACGGCTTATTATGTGTTGCTGCTTCATGTCACTCTTGTGTTGTATCAAGCAAAATCAATGGATCAGCAAGAGAGGACATGGTGCTTTTTGTTGCGTTTGAAGAGAAGTGTAGTGGTATTAATTTGGCCTGTAGTAAAAGCCATTTTGGATCTCATTACTTTAATGCTACCACCTAGCTCCTAGGATCCAAAAAGGCTGTGTGTTTGCCTCATACTCATTGCAGTCTCCCAGACTAATTTTGATTTTGGACCCAGTGCATTCAGCTCCTATAACCTGAACAGATAACCTGGACAGTTGCTGAAGTTGGAATGCTTGTGGATAAGATAGTGGTATATTGTGAGCGCTATATTAGTCACACATTAGCTTCAACTCTATAGCCAGCTTAACAATGAATAGAAATAAGTTTGAAAAATAATAAGCATAATTGGGTTATATCAAAACCAATGTGTAGTTTACTGGTTAATACAATATGATGGAAAGCAATCAAGAATGTTGCATTAGGCATCTGATACTTGTTCTAACTGAAGAATGTTAATATAAATGGGGATGAGTGACTGTCTCAAATCTGAAGACAAAATATATAAAAGAGAAGCTTTAGGGCAGAATGGTACTATTCTGGGCTACTGCATAAAATAATAAGAATAACTTTATTTTTATACCCCACCTCCATTTCCTCAGAGGGACTCAGAGTGGCTTACATGGGGACGAGCCCGAATAAACATGGTTAAAATATGGCACCCTAAAATATAAAAAGAACAGCATAAAACAGAATAAAACAACAAAGTTATAACAGAATATAAGAGCAACCATCAAACAAATAACCAATGAACCTGCAATAATAACCAATTTCTGGGCATGGGTGGGCAGACTGGTGCAACTCAATTGTAAGGATAAGGCTGATGGATAAAGTGCATAAGTCAAATGGCAACATTGGGGATAGGGGGCAATGTAAGATAGAGCATTATAACTTTGGGTACAGAACAGTAGTAAAGTGCTGCTATTGCATTAATTTATAGTTGATAACTTGAATGGTAAGCTTTGTTCTTTTATTTACAACATTAGTTGTAAAAATGAACTCTGGAGGGCAATTTATAATAAAAACCACACTGCTTATGAACCTCTATGGAAGTTATTTTTGTAGAAAATGGAACACTGTTATAAAGTATTACCATTATGATGATGTTGTAGTAGAGCCTGTGAGTAACATTGCAAGCAGTAGTATGGGTGTCAGAAGAGGAAAAAGGGTTACTCATGAGCAGGAGTCTGATGAGGAACAACAGAGAAAAAGGATCCGGGATATACTTATGGCACCTACAGATGAGGACTCAGTTGAGGGGTTCTCTGGGGATGAAGGGTCAGTGAGTGAAGGAGAAGACGGAGACACAATGGATTGGACTAGGGGAAGAAAGAGGGTTACTCAGGAGCAGGAATCGGATGAGGAGTGGCAAAGAAAGAGGATCCTACTTATGGCATCTACAGATGAGGATTCATTTGAGGGATTCTCTGGGGATGATGGGTCACAGAGTGGGGAAAACGGGGATGACACTGTTGTTTGGACTAAGGTAAAGAAAGTGCAAGCTATTTGTGCGGAGCCAACATCTAGTGAGACATTTATGGGATTCTCTGGGAGTGAAGACTGGCAATCGGAGAATCCAACTGAGTCTTGGGGGGATCTAATTCTTGACAGGAGATTGAGAAGATGGAGGGATGGGCGAAGGACTTCACGTGAAGAGTTGGGAGCAGCTGCAAGGGATAATCATGGGGCGGTGATGAGGATGTGTAGATAAAAGTGGGTTCAGGAATGCAGGATCTTTGCAGAAGGCAAGGTGTTGGTGAACGTTCGTGCATTAGATACTGTCTGGACTTGTCGCTGCTTGTTTCATGTTCAGCATTGGTTTGGGATCTGCAGGTTGCTGTTCCTGATCGTGTGTGCTTTCAACTCAGATTGGATTCTCGTGAGTGTGGATTTCTCCCTTCCTGGACCTTGGACCGGCTTAACTGACGCTGCTTGTGGACTTTGGAGCTTCGCTATTTCGGATTCCTCCTGCTACGACTCTGGACTTTGGCTGACTACGCTTTTCTTTCTGAGGCTTCAAATCTTTGTTAACCAGTTGCATGCTGTGCCCTTTTGTTTGGATTTAGAGCACTGTGTTTACTTCGGTTCTTTTATCTCGTTAATCACGATTATTTTCCTGTTTACCTTTTTTGAACCAGGTTTGGTTAACTTTTGAGTTTTGACCAGAGGCACTGCGTTTAAGTGTCTCTGTGTTACTTTCTTTTGCTGCAATAAACTCTGTTCAGAAACTAACTCTGAGTCTGGCCCTTTAAGGCATCTGTGATTCTAACAGATGATAATGAGCTCTGTAGCATTATAATGTAACAATTTCAATTTTTAAGTCATTTGCAAATTTTGGGTTTATTTTTTAAAATCCTACATTTGAACAATTACTTTAATTAAAAATGTAAATATTTTTAACACATTGATTTCAGTATGTTTTCATTAACTTATGTCTACATTAAGGAATTTTAAGAAGAACAAAAAGATTGCACACTAGCAGGAGTAGCATTTTTAAAATTAATTAATGTCAGTGCTGAAGAGCATGGAGATTTCACTTCTCACCACAATGACAGATTTATTTCTCAAATATTGTGGTTATTGGGTGTCTTCAAATCATTATCAACTTATGGCGACACAAAGGTGACTCAGATACAGTGTTTTCTAAGGCTAAGAGAGTTTGACTAGCTCACTCAGTAAACCAGTGGATTTTCACGACTGAGTGGGAATTCAAATGTTGCTCTCATGCATCATAATCCAATATTCAAACTACTTTACCATATGCAAAAATTCAAACCATACATTTACTGGTAAAAGAAAGCTGGTAAAACAATTACCCAGAAATGTGCTTTAGTGTTCACATCTAGTGTTTCATCGATATCAGAGTCAAGAAGATCAAGGAAATCCTTTCCTTTCAGAACACCTGCATTGTTGATGAGAATTTCTACATCACCGACTTCACTTTTAACCTGCAAAAATAAAAAGCCAAACTTGAGATGTCTTGCCCAAGACTTATCCTGATTTATTAACAGCCTGAGGGAGTGCAGGCAAAAGGTAGCACCAAACCCTGAAAGTAAGTTTTGTTCTCCTGTAAGTCTCTTTTGAGGACCTGTGCAGGCAAAACATATGATTTCTGTACTCTTGGAGGCTTCTTTCGTGTGTCAAATTACCTTACCAAAATTGCTATATACATGTATATAGTGCACAATAGGAACATTTTTCAACTGTCTTGCAGACTCTGTTTGTTTCATTAAATTGATTTTATATTGGGTTGCTAAGTGTTTTCCGGGCTGTATGGCCATGTTCCATCAGCATTCTCTTATATAAAGGGATATTTAAAAGCGACAGAAAGAGAGAGACCACAGTGTAAATAGGAGGAAATAATGTAAACTAAGCATGAAAGAGTACTCATTTAAAAAAAAATATGCACAGAGAAATCCCCTATTGTCAACCTAGATTTTTTGCCACTGGGCAAATAACGCTTTATTGCCCTGCTCAATTGTATTCATTATTGCAAACATTTTTTTGTTTTTGAACTGTGTTGTGATTTTTTATAATGTTCATATAGTGAAGAGTACTTACTTTCAAACCCATTAGCTAATTTGAAAGGTAGATTATGATCATAATGGGAAATTCCCCCAAATCTTATGTTATTACCACTACAGCCTGAAATCGTGTATTTCCATGGTTGCCATGGCTCAATGCTGTATAACTATGGGATTTGTAGTTTGGTGAGGAATCAGCACTTTGGCAGAGAAGACTGTAAAACTACAGCTCACATTATTCCATAGCATTGAGCCATGGTAGTTAAAGAGATTGCAAATTGCATTATTTCTACAATGTAGACACACCTCATGTATCCTCTTTTATCTGACTTGTATCCTTCTGTACTTTTCCCTGGTTTAAATAATAGTAAGATAATTTTTACAGTTCTCTTTGCCAAACACTTTGCTGTTTAAAGGAACCACAATTATACACAACATTTTTGAACCACAAATAAAGCTTTACCTGTTCTGCCACCGCATAAATTTCTTCTCTTTTGCGTAGGTCACACTTGTAGGTATATACGGCTAGAGCCCCATTGGCTTTGGCAAGTTCTGCTGTTTCATTGTTACCTTCTTCGTCAATGTCCCAGAGAATAAGGACAGAACCAAGACGTGCCAAATTTATGGAAATCTCTCTTCCAATTCCATTTGCAGATCCCGTGACAAGCACTATTTTCCCAGCAACATTTTTTTGAAGAGAGAAAAACATTAAAATGAATGCCTCCAAACAGTAATAGCAAAATAAAATCAGAAATTCAATAGTATTCAAGATACTTCTTATGATTAACATGACTCTGTTGAATCTATTTTCTAGTTTAAAAATGAGATAATTTACTGGTAATATCAACATGAAGTTTGCTATTCTTGTTAATAATTTTGGAGCAAATCCTCCCTTCTCAACCTTGCAATAGGAAATGATATTGTCTATGCTACGGTGGATATAAGTATTTCAAATAATCTGCATATTTGAAAACATCTATGGGAGGCCCAATTTGTTCTCCTCCCACTTACAATTAGATTTGATTATAGAGATAATGTTATAATTTAGCAGAATTATATACATTGCCAGCATGGATATGTGACAAGATATTAAAGTGCAGCTGGCCCTATCCTACACTTAAGTGCCTCTAAAATGAAGGTGCTGCCACTCCTTAAAAGAAGGAGAAAAAGAAGGAGAACAAACACTTCAGAGTCATTTATTGAATTTCATATTACATTTTATATTACATTACGAAAGCAGAACATTATAGCTCCTCAGGTAGGAACGCAGATGTGTGATTCCTCTCTCGCATCCTCAGGAGAAATAGTTCTTCTAAGTGACCCGTATTATTGCAGGAAAAAAGGAATTAAAAATATTCACATATTGGACAGCTGCTAAATTGGCAGAACTACTAGCTGTTTCTGTATAATAGTGCTAAGTCACACATTCCATGTATACAGGGTACAAACCTATAAGTTGCAGATTTGTTCATATGTATCTACAATGGGTTATATTAGTAATAATTTATGTATGTATTATGTATTTATGTGCTTTCACTCAACTCTCCTATAACATATCACAATTAAAGCATTCACTACTATTTGTTGTGCTATTTTGCAAACAAAACTACTTGGATTGTCTAATATACTTCAGGTACAAGTCTACATAAGATACATTTTTCATATAAACCATGTTAAGATTTAGGAAAGTGGTATTTTCCCCTGAATCAGCATCAGGTTGCATTGTGATCATTACCATATAGCCCTGTAAGACCTTGTGCCAAAAGGGTGATACAGTAGTGATCATAATGCTACTGATTCAAGGAGAAAGTCCACTTTTCCTCAATCTTTACATGATTTACATAAAAATGTCCTGGAATTTACCCTCCTGCATGCCTGCCCCCTCTCTTTGGTGTCAAAATGTTTGGGCTATTGACCTAGGGCTGTGACTATTATGCAGATAATTAAAAAAAAAATCAATTTTGCCACCTTGAAAATGAGGGCGCAACTATTATATAATGGTGATTATTATGCAATAAAATATGGTATTTGTTTTTTTTGTAGGCATCTCTGACAAGTGTATTTATGCCTATTGCTTCTAATGAGTAGAGGTTTTTACAAGCAAGACTGAACAATTTATTTAGAGTGTGTTCTTACCTATTGCAAAACTGTACAACACATTCAAAATGGGGGATAAACCGCCAGCATTTCTGCTACATAAAATCTGTTAAAGACCATTCTTGAAAAAATACATTGAAGAAGTTGGATTTCTTTTTGCTCTGTATGTGTGACAACATCATTCTTGAATTACGTTTAAACATATCAGAATTTCAGAGGTCGGCAAGTTCATAATAACACTTGCCCCAGGCTATCATTCCAACATCTTCTTTTGATGAGTGCTATTATGGCTAAAGGACTTGATTTTCATGGTCTCTGTGTGTAAATACACTCATAAATATCTTCCTCACTAAGATGACACCTAGTTAGGACCTTTTGTGGAAAGGCAATAATAAGGTCATCTCTTCTTCTCTGGGCCTGTTTTTTAAAAGAAAAGTTAACCACACATTGATTATAATTACCTCCCCCTCACTTTCTTGTTCCTGCTTATAATACAGTTCAGGGATCAGTCATCACATGCAGATAAAAATCAGTCAGAGTTCATAGAGTTCCAGAAAAGTTAGATGGGATTGATGATGGACCTTGTGTGGGGAGATGTAGTGTGGTTGATGAGTGGGCCCAAAGAGTCTTTTTAAAATTGTTCCTTTGTTTACTTGAGCATGGGAGGTTACTTTTTCTGCTAAGATAGCCCACCAGAGTCTGTCTAACCACCCCATTCTTGAGAGATCCTCTTGAAATCTCCACTCAAATGGCATTTAGCATGATAGAGATTAATTGCTTATTTGGTAAATCTGCATTTCCTGGATTAAAAATCAACAGAATGAATAAAATATCTCAAAATTGTGTATCTTGCCTTATTGTATGATTAATGCAGGAAAGAATCTTATTCCAAAATTTGAAAAATCTTAGGAGAGTCACTTCACGTATGTTATAAGGATCTTTTCCCCACACAACTTCTCCAATAAAAATCAAACTATTATTACTAAAATATTAATATGTTGAAGTTTGACATGAAAAAGACGCCACCCGTGTACAGATTTTACAACACTTTCTACTGAGAGGGCTGAATTTATATTGATGGGGAAGTGGTATACCAGGCTTTTTCTGACATCTATGCATTTAAATTTAAATACATTGTTGTGTTAGAATAAAAACCTGGCCCACAAAAGACAAGGTCTTCTACAGACATATTCTGGAGACAATAGGGAACCACTTGATCCAAGGGAATGTTTTTTCCAGTTTGTATTTTCAAAACTTTATTTGCTCATGCAAGCAAACATGCCATAAATCATTGCATAGAAGACCAAATACTGTATATTCTGGTGTATAAGACTACTTTCTAACCCAAGAAAATCTTCTCAAAAGTCAGGGGTCGTCTTACACATGGGAGTAGTCTTATACACAGGAGTCGTATTATACGCTGGAGTAGCCTTATGCATGGGAGTCGTCTTATATGCGGGAGTAGTCTTATACGCCGGGAGTTGGCTTATAGAGCGGATGCTGAAACTTCCAATCCGGATTGGAGAATCTGTGGTTGCTGCATATTGTGGGGGGAGCTCACAATATGTGCTCCTGCAATTTGAGGTACAAAGGAAGGCCGAAACTAAGACAAGTCAAACCCGCATTTTGGACTTTAGGAGAGCTGATTTCCAAAAAATGAAGGAAACGCTGAGCAGCATTCCGTGGACACAGATACTAAAAGACAAGGGAGCTACGGATGGATGGGAATTTCTCAAGAGTGAAATACTCAAGGCGCAATTGCAAACCGTGCCAACAAAGAGAAAAAATAGGACAAGTGCAAAGAAGCCAGAATGGATGTCCAAAGAACTTCTAACTGTGCTAAGACACAAAAGGGACATGCACAAGAAGTGGAAAAAGGGAGAAATCACCAAAGAAGAATTCAAACAAATAGCCAACACCTGTAGGGAAAAGGTCCGCAAGGCTAAAGCAAAAAACGAGCTCAGACTTGCCAGGGACATTAAAAACAATAAAAAGGGCTTCTATTCTTATGTCAGTAGAAAAAGGAAAAACAAGGAGGCGATAGGACCTCTTCGAGGAGAAGATGGGGCAATGCTGACAGGGGATAGGGAAAAGCCAGAACTACTTAATGCCTTCTTTGCCTCGGTCTTCTCACAAAAAGAGAGTCTTCAACCTCAGCAAGATGGAGTGGATGAGGGATTGGAGGACATCCAACCCCAAATTGGGAAAGAAGTCATCCAGGAATACCTGGCCGCTCTTAATGAGTTCAAGTCCCCAGGGCCAGATCAACTACACCCAAGAGTATTGAAGGAACTAGCGGAAGTCATTTCGGAACCATTGGCAACCATCTTTGAGAGTTCTTGGAGAACGGGAGAAGTTCCAGCAGATTGGAGGAGGGCCAATGTGGTCCCAATCTTCAAGAAGGGAAAAAAGGACGACCCAAACAACTACCGTCCGGTCAGCCTCACGTCAATACCAGGCAAGATTCTGGAAAAGATTGTTAAGGAAGCGGTCTGCAAACACTTAGAAACACATGCAGTCATCGCTAATAGTCAACATGGATTTATCAAAAACAAGTCATGCCAGACTAATCTGATCTCTTTCTTCGATAGAGCTACAAGCTGGGTAGATGCGGGGAATGCCGTGGATGTAGCGTACCTGGATTTCAGTAAAGCCTTCGACAAGGTCCCCCATGACCTTCTGGCAAGGAAACTAGTCCAATGTGGGCTAGGCAAAACTACGGTGAGGTGGATCTGTAATTGGTTAAGTGGACGAACACAGAGAGTGCTCACTAATGCTTCCTCTTCATCTTGGAAAGAAGTGACGAGCGGAGTGCCGCAGGGTTCCGTCCTGGGCCCGGTCCTGTTCAACATCTTTATTAATGACTTAGATGAAGGGCTAGAAGGCATGATCATCAAGTTTGCAGACGACACCAAATTGGGAGGGATAGCCAATAGTCCAGAGGACAGGAGCAGAATTCAAAACGATCTTGACAGATTAGAGAGATGGGCCAAAACTAACAAAATGAAGTTCAACAGTGACAAATGCAAGATACTCCACTTTGGCAGAAAAAATGAAATGCAAAGATACAGAATGGGGGATGCCTGGCTCGAGAGCAGTACGTGTGAAAAAGATCTTGGAGTCCTCGTGGACAACAAGTTAAACATGAGCCAACAATGTGATGTGGCGGCAAAAAAAGCCAATGGGATTTTGGCCTGCATCAATAGGAGCATAGTGTCTAGATCTAAGGAAGTAATGCTACCCCTCTATTCTGCTTTGGTTAGACCACATCTGGAATATTGTGTCCAATTCTGGGCACCACAATTCAGGAGAGATATTGACAAGCTGGAATGTGTCCAGAGGAGGGCGAGTAAAATGATCAAGGGTCTGGAGAACAAGCCCTATGAGGAGCGGCTTAGGGAACTGGGCATGTTTAGCCTGAAGAAGAGAAGGCTGAGAGGAGATATGATAGCCATGTATAAATATGTGAGAGGAAGCCACAGGGAGGAGGGAGCAAGCTTGTTTTCTGCTTCCTTGGAGACTAGGACGCGGAACAATGGCTTCAAACTACAAGAGAGGAAATTCCATCTGAACATTAGGTAGAACTTCCTGACTGTGAGAGCCGTTCAGCAGTGGAACTCTCTGCCCCGGAGTGTGGTGGAGGCTCCTTCTTTGGAAGCTTTTAAGCAGAGGCTGGATGGCCATTTGTCAGGGGTGATTTGAATGCAATATTCCTGCTTCTTGGCAGGGGGTTGGACTGGATGGCCCATGAGGTCTCTTCCAACTCTTTGATTCTATGATTCTATGATTCTATGGCAGTGACCGTGTCCCTACCGTATGTATGAAAGCATTAAGGGCGACACTGTACAAGTATGGTAGAAGAAAATCAATTCATCAAGATTCATGGACTTAATGTGGTTCCGAAGGTGAGGTGAAGGGGTGCCTCACTGGGAAGGTGTAAGTGAAGGACGGAGCAAGCTGCAGGCGTCCGGGGCACCCGGGATATGGAAAAAAGAGACAGAGTGGCCCTGGGCCCGGAAAAACACAACTTTTACCTGTCTGGCCCGCCCTTGTATCCTGTTACCATACCTCCTCCTCTGCCTCTCAGATCTCGCTCCTGAAGACTGCAGTTAAGTGGTCCAGGTGCACATGTGCAGGATCTGAGAGGCAGAGAAGGAGGTATAGTAATAGGAAAATTACCATATTGAAATCAAATCTGATGCTTTTAAAAATTTTATTTGGTGTCTGTTGGAAGAGGGGTAGTCTTATATGGCGAGTATATCCCGAACTGTATTTTAACTGGAAATGTTGGCGGTCGTCTTATACGCCCAGTCGTCTTATATGCCGGAATATACGGTATTTATAATGTATATCAAATATTTCTAGATCTTTGAAGTGTTGCTATTTTGGGCAAAAGATCCCAGTATCTCCAAACAGCAGGATAGTGATCATACTTCCTAGATGATACTGGGAAGCATAGTTTGAAATGAAATGGTTCTAAGCTCTGAATCATTCCTATCTAGCACTAGACCAGGTATGGGCAAACTCAAGCACATGAGCCAGATGCAGCCCCTTAGGCTCCTTCCTCCAGCCCATCTTTGTCACTTGTAAGCACATGTGACTATTATTCTCCCAAGATGAATAATATTAGAAAATGTATAATAATAGAAAATAGTTTAATTGTTATGATTTCCCCAGATTCTTTGCTATTTGAGTTGCCTTGGACTAACATGACAATTCTGAACCTTGAACAAGTGTGCACATAATGTAATTTGTCATAGGAAAGAAACTAGGTATTTAATGTAACCACATGATTACAAAAAAAAAAAAATCATTAAAGACACAGTGCATATTAGCCATAAGTGGCTCTTGAGGGTTGCCCTTTGGGAAACTAAGTTGTAGAACCCTTTCATCTTTTACCTGTAGGTGGAAAACATGTAATTACATTCTCAGGTATCTAAGAGTTGTATCATTTGGCAGGGAAATAAAAAAAAGAATAAGACAGAAAATTTTCAAGAAAACTTATGACAGAGATAAGGGACACAATACCAAGAAATAGCATTATGGTTTGACTGCCAATCCTGCATCTCATAGATTTCTGAGGTTTGTAGTTTGATGAGGTTCTAGAGTTTTCAGGCAGAGAATTTAGCATATTCACCCTAAACCATAAAGTCCATGATTCCATAGGACTATCCTTTGGCATCCAACCTGTGTTATAAGCCTCCAGTGTATAAAGGCACAATATTTGTGGAATTAGAGTCAAGTTTGGCATTAGGACTGCAGTGAAAATATTCTGCAATGACTCAATTTCCAATCAATGTCATTTGTTCAAAAATGCTGAAGACTCTTTTTACATGACACAAATATGCAGAGGTGGCCCTAGGTAATTTTCAACGGTAAGCAAACAGTATTCCCCCCCCCCCCCAACCAATCACTGATATATATTTTCTGTTCGTCGTGGGAGTTCTGCATGCCATATTTGGTTCAATTCCATCATTGGTGCAGTTCAGAATGCTCTTTGATTGTAGGTGAACTATACATCCCAGTAACTACAACTTGCATATGTCAAGGTCTATTTTCCCCCAAGAGCATCTCAAGAGCGCCCCTGGGCAAAATCAACTATACTGCAAATGCTTACTTTGCGTAATGGGTTGAGCTGCCCCTGCAAATATGACACTAATTATTCCACTTAAACTGCTTATGGAGGGCTGTGGGGCACTATAACTCTATCTGTGAATTCTGCATTTCCGTCTTTAAACTGCATATATCTGAATTCCATGGGATATTACCATGTCAATTAAAAAGAAATCATAGTGCTATAATTTGTATGCCTGATTTGTAAAACATCTTACAGTAGTTCATATTCTTTTTCCCTCCCTTCTTAACTGCTCACATCTTCTTTGGTTTCAGCCCCCTCATTGTGAAGAGAAATTCAGTTTTTAAGGTAAAAGGCATTTCTTTCTCCCACCCTGGACATTCCTTTATTTACATAACATGTGGATGAAAAATTCTATATAACAACCATAACAATGTGTTGCTGTGAGTTTTTCATGCTGTTTGGCCATGCTGCAGTAGTATTCTCTCCTGACAGTTTGCCTGCATCTGTGGCTGGCATCTTAAGAGGTTCTGTTGGCAATGAAGAAAGTGGAGGCTATACATATATATGTGGAATGTCCAGGGTAGAAGAAATAACTCTTTGTCTGTTGAAGCAAGTGTGAATGTTGCAATTAGCAGTCTTGAACAGCATTGAGTAGCTGTGATGCTGCAAAGTCAATCAGTGAGGTTATCTGCATAGAGCAGTGGTTCTCAGCCTGTGTGTCCCCAGTTGTTTTGGCCTTCAACTCACAGAAATACTAACAACTGGTAAACTGGTTGGGATTTCTGGGACTTGTAGGCCAAAACACCTGGGGACCCACAGTTTGAGAACCATTGGCATAGAGGCAATCTGGGCTTTGTTGCCCGAAGGCATTCTCTGTTTGGGAGGTGTTAACTGGCACTTGATTGTTTGCTTTCTGAAGTTCTGTTCTGAGTGGTGTTTTTTATTTACTTTCTTGATTCTGATTTTATTTTAATACTGGTAGCCAGATTTTGTTCATTTTCATGGTTTCCTCCTTTCTGTTGAAATTGTCCATGTGCTTATGGATTTCAATGGTTTATCTGTGTAGACTGACATGATAGTTGTCAGAGTGGTCTAGAATTTCTGTCTTCTCATATAATAGTGGGTTGAGGTTGGTTCATCAAGTGCTCTGCTATGGCTGACTTCTCTGGTTGAATTAGTCTGCAGTGCTTTGTGTTCTTTGATTCATGTTTATTTTGGCTATACTTGCCATCTGGATGACTTTTTAAAAGCAAATACTTTCAGGGGGATATTTTTTGGAGTATGGATAAATGAAACTGTGAATATTGTGTCTATTGAAAAGAGAGTTGTACCGTTTTTAGATATATATTTTTACATTATCCAACATCCCTTAGCATGGGGCTAAACTGGTTCAACCTGGGTCAAGCTCATGCAGACAAGTTTTGCGTACAGATTTAAATGTGCCATTTCTGATATGATGAAGTGTGTTCAGATCACAAAGGGAAGGGTTAACACTAGAATCAGTTAGATTAGAATCCTGTTCTTTTTCAGCTAATTTGTTTATTGCATTTTTACAACATTTCTGTGATAAAAATATAATTAGTGGATTGAATAATATTGTATGATCAGGCATGTAGCCAGGGGGGGGGGGGCTCGGGGGGCTTCAGCCCCCCCCCCCCGAAATTCTCATGGTGGTTCGCGAAAAGGCCTTACTGGTGCATTATTTAAACTGTTATGTTTATTAATATCATGATTTGATCACCATTCTCAATATATCCCATATGTATGGGGGTATTGGGGTAATGATACAAAAGGTTTGCTAGGCTAGACCCTCTTTCACTCAGACTCAGCCCCCCTGAAACTCAGCCCCCCCCGAAACCCCCCCTGAAAATTTTTTAGCCCCCCCCCCCGAAACGAAATCCTGGCTACGGGCCTGTGTATGATGGTGTATGTTTGGAATCTGGAAAGACTGAAGACATGATCCTAAGAAGATTGAGGCCTGTAAAACTGCAAAATGAGGTGAAGCATTCATGAACTACTGAAGTGTGATAAAAAGTTGCTGATGAGAATTGCTGGCATTGCTGATCTGTTGAATTATGGTTGAAAACATGTCTAAGTAGTCAAATACAATGATTCTTTAAGTTAAGGAAGTCAAATACAGTGGTCCCTTACATTAAAAAGAGAAACTAATATCTTTCCAAAACTGATGGAGTCAGAATGTTTTAGCTGGATAACAAGTTAATCAATTGAGAACAACAACAGCAAAACATGATGTGTAAGAGACCATTTTTACTTCCCGAAAGCATGTCAGATCTGCAGGGGAATGCAGATTATGATCACCTGCCACCTCTTTCTGCAAAGGATGGAGAAAAATGGTGTATTGACAAAGTGGCAGATAAGTGGGGAACACAATCTGGCCCATGTGCAGGTCCCTTCTCCAGGAACAGGAAGAAGGGATGTTAATGTATGCATGTAAAGTGAATGTGTGTATGTGTGCATGCTGAGTGAAATGGAATATCCCCTTGGTTTGCCTGATATACTTTTGTCTTACTGAAAATAGAATAAGAAGAAAAGCACTCCAATAAAATCTCTCCAAAACAGAAGATATTATGTATAGATTTGGCTTTTCATCATGCAGATTCATTTGAGAGATATATTGGATATGAAATAAAAAGTAATATTAATACACCAATATGTGTAAAAACAAAAACAAAATAAAGATTCAGGACACAACATATTATGTGTTTAGAATGCAACCTCCAAAAGAAATGGCATATGACATGTTTATTGCACAATTATAAATTATCTTAAATTGACATTTACCCAGATTTGAATGCATTAGACAACTGAGCTACACTTGTCTTAACAGAATCCCAGCATGAAACTAATCTCCTGTGTCCCCACTAAGGAACTAGTTAGAGAAGTAAAGTAAAGGGAATAGATCAAGATGCAGGACAGAAATAGATGGGGAAAAGAGATAGAAAATGACTGGTTAAGAGGGAAGGGGAGACAAACACAGCAAATAATGCTGTTGATAAATGAATGTTTCAATTGTGTGTTTACTGCTTCAAACTGTGCCTTTTAAAAAAGACAAATACATTGTTAGCAAAAAGCAAAACCCTGTCTTCACTTTTTCATCCACAACATGTCACCCACTATTCCAAGTGGTGAAAAGCCGATTGGGATGAGGCACAGAGAAATCAGCAATGGAACCCTTGATTTTCTTCTGTAAGCAGTTTGCCAGTCACTTTGAGGATGGAATAGCTCATATTCACTCAGAACTTGGTGCTATGTTTATTGCAAAATCAGCAGAGTATCCAGTGCTCCATCTGATCAGGTTTCTTGGGGTCATTTCATTTGCTGAAGCCTGATGACATAGACAAGATGTTTGAATTAGTCTGTTCCACCACATACAAGCTTTAGTCTTTCGTTTTTGATAGATAAAATCGAGCAGAGGTAGATTGTTCAGGTAGGTGGGAAAGGCCTCACTGTGACTTTTGATTTGAAGGAAGTGTTACTGTATCCTCTCTTAAAAGGTATATGTATTTATTTGGAATAACTACAATTCCATTGATAATGGACACATCTGTGTGAAGTGACTGGACAATTTCAGATGTTTTTGAATAAAACTGATTATCTGCACACCCTTCTGATATCAGGCTTAGCCTTAAAGGTAAAGGTAAAGGTAGTCCCCTGACATTAAGTCCAGTCATGTCTGACTCTGGGGTGTGGTGCTCATCTCCATTTCCAAGCCGAAGAGCCAGCATTGTCCGTAGACACCTCCAAGGTCATGTGGCCGGCATGACTGCATGGAGCACCGTTACCTTCCCGCCGGAGCGGTACCTATTGATCTACTCACATTTTGCATGTTTTCGAACTGCTAGGTTGGCAGAAGCTAGGGCTGACAGCGGAAGCTCACGCCGCTCCCCGGAATCGAACCTGCGACCTTTCGATCAACAAGCTCAGCAGCTCAGTGCTTTAAACCACTGCGCCACCGGGGGCTCAGTGCTTTAAACCACTGCGCCACCGGGGGCTTAGCCTTAGGTCCCATCTATGCTGATCATTCAATGTAGTTTCAAACTAGAGTTGAATAAAGTGTTTTTGCTGTGAAGATGATTACATAAGAAATCCTGGAAATGATTTGAGGCACGGATGGTGATTGTACAAACGACACCTTCAGACTGCACTAAATGGTCAGTGTAGATTGGGCACAAGCCACTCTGACACACTACTTCTGGTGAAAAATGGAGAATACCACCTATTCATCTTTCTGGCTCCCTTGGTGGTTTATAATGCATTTGAATGTGTTCTGTTATTGTACAGACTCAACTGGATTAGAGGAGGAAGTACTAGGTCTAGTGGTTCCAGTCCTCCCAGTGAGCTTGTCCAAACAATAGCATTAATGGGATTCCTGTTAAGTCTTCTGGCCATCAAACTGTGGGGTGAGGCATCCCATGCAAGTCTAGATCTATCTGAAGATGCTGGTAGAGATCAAAGGAATTCTTGGTGTGGCTCCATGAAGAAAGCTAATGATATCCAGCTCTATTTTCCTTGGCATTGGAGCTGCCTGTGGCTGTGCAGCATTTGGATCAGTGCCTGGATGTTGTAATGGGTCAATAAAAATAATTTGAATCCTGCATCTTGATGCTCAATGCATTTATGAGTCTCAAGGCTGTCAAATGGGTAAGCAATCTGCAATATTAACATGTTAATTTAGGAAATATATGCAAAAACAGCATGGATACCACACAGAACTGAATTTGGAGTATCCATGCAGTTTTTCACAGATGAAAACCAGGACACCAGAGTGTGATCCAGATGACAAATGTTAATGTGGAAGAACACACAAGCTAGGAGAGACTGCAACAGTTCCTTTTTGCCAAAGTCTATTGAAAAGGATAAGATTTTGCCTTGTCCTCCCTCTCTGCTGAGTTCAACTGATTTTCAATTTCAGGGATTTAAGTAAATTGAGGATTTTATTATTTGTAATTTTATCTCTAAATATTGTTTTATATTATAATAAACATTTTTGTAGATCAAAGTTATTTTTATAAGAATTCTTTTTTCATTGCCTTACTCCTCAAAAGCCTAGAGATTTAGGGACTGGTGGCCTAAATTGTTATTTGAAGAAATATCCCTCCCCCTATTTTCTCCACCAGCTACACAACTGAGTGTTGAAGGCAGAGTTTCTCCTCCCATGGGCATCTGTATTTGGCCCCTGTGTCATTGTTTCCAGAAATCATATGTGGAATGAATCTCTATCCCTACCATAAACTTAATCCAAGGTTCATGAATATGAGTGTTGGAGTGGAGCATTGCTCCTTCAATTGTCATCTTTACTAGGGAGCCAGGGTTAACTATGTCAGGAATGAGGTAGGTCTGGAACGCCCCACCCAGTCACTGGCTGGAGAAGTTTCATCCAAGGTCTGGGTGACTGGAATGGGCATGAATCTTCTCTTGGATTTCATGCAAGCCATGGACAAGACAGATATCAGTGCTGTGCTTTCACAAGGAAATGAAATCAAATGTCACATTTTGCTTGATTTTACAGAGCATCTAACACATAATGCTATGCATTTACAGATGAAGGGTACAACTACAGTGTAGAAGTAATGCAGTTTGACACTAGCTTAACTACCATGACTCAATGTTATGGAATCATGGAAATTGTAGAGTCTCCAGCCCTTTCTGACTAAGAGTGCTGGTGCCGCACCAAACTACAAGCACCATGATTTCATGGCATTGAGCCATTACAGTTAAAGCAGTGTCAAATTGCATTAATTCTACAGCCTAAGACCAATAGACTAAGAATAATCTCAATTAAATATGTATCAAACATACCATTCTCATTTAGTCCTTTGATGCCTGTCCTCTATGAATCTCACCTCTGAAGTGATCTAGATTATTCAAGAGACCAAGATATTGTACAAGAAGGACTACCACTTTCTCAGGAAGAAATCTGGGGAGGAAAACAATGTCGTATTTTAGATTAGCTCTGAAAAAAAAAAACATTCTTAGGGCTGGTCAGGCAGATACCCCCCCCCCCCTTTACATCCTCAGTCTCAGGCTTTAAAAATAAAGAAGTTATTTCTGTTTTTGAGAAAGGAACTTAAAATTGCAAATACTTTCATCCAAAGTGTCTTATAGGAATAAGAAATGGTGCCACATGGTCATGCTGTTCCTTTTAAAACCTCCCAATCTTTCTTGTTCCAAACATATTTTTCCTGATGTTTTTTGTGATAGCAAGTACCCATATTTCTATCTGTCAGGGACAGCTCATGCCATGTTGCATCTGACAAGTAGCTCCTGATGTAGTGTGAGATGAGGTAGTTAGATGAAAAAGGATCAAAGGCATTGTGGGAAAGAATCAGCCCAAACAGTTCAATATTCAGAAAAGGCAAGCCACTGACTGTGTTACTAACTTCCATGACTATAGAATAAAATATCAATCCCATACTTTCTCACATTTCATATATTAAAATCAGAACAGGCATGGCTAACATTGACATTTGACTATGATGAAGATGGTAAAAGTTAAAAATGAGGATAAACAGGAGCTTCGTGGGAGTAAAAAAAGAAGGAAGGAAAAAGAGTTAGTGTAATTCAAGAATCAGCAAAAAGAGAAGGACAAGAAAATTTGCATCGCAAACATGGGAGGGGAAGGGAAGAAGAGGAAAGGAGAAGAAAAATAAAATAAAAGAACTTAAAAAATCACATAATTAATAGCAAGTACCATGAATGGAATGATATAATGATCTTTTCCTTTGAAATAAGGACATAGGAAAAAAGGAAAAATCAAGTTAATAAAGCAGAGGAGACAGTTCTGGAGCATTAACAATACCTTAAGAAGAGAAAAGATAAGATTTTTGTAAGACAATTTGAGAAACTTTATAAAGGAAAGGAAATGTAACACATTTTTCTTTAAAGGAACTAGCAATTTATAAATCATGGAGTCATAGAATCATACAGTTGGAAGAGACTTCATGGGCCATCCAGTCCAACCCCATGCCAAGAAGCAGGAAAATCGCATTCAAAGCACCTCTTTATTTGTTACCTGTAAGTCTTACCCAGTAGTGATTTACAGGCTGACAGATAGGAAAGAAGGGAGTAAAACCGCCTGAGAAAGTGACATTAAAAAGTAACAGTGAATCAAAACAACATTCCATTCTATTTCAAGAGAAAAATACATTGCTTCTAACAAACAGCTGAGAAAGAACACAAAATGACATCAAGTGGATGAATAGCAAAAGTCTCATTATACTTCAATTAATTCAAATAACATTAAAATCTTTCAAGCCATCATAAAGAATGGAACAGAAGAAAGTTATTGAAGATATATATATATATATATATATATATATATATATATATATATATATATATAGCGAGAGAGAGAGAGAGAGAAGAATTTACAAAATTGTAAGAGAGGAAAAAGAGTGAGATGTTTGAAGGCACTCCATGATACTACTGCTTGGGGCTCTGATAGAGGATGTGGTTAGAGTCAATAATAGCTTGGCAAAACTACAAGACAAAGTCAAATCACTGAATAATAAATTGGGAAAATTAGTCCATGAATTTGATCAATTGAAGATTACACAGAAGGATGTGAGGAAGAAATCGACGGAGATGGAGTTAATAGCAGATAGAATTGGAGATACATAGACCAGCGTAAAAAAAAAAAGAATTGACAAATGGGAATAACAACAAAGTCAACTTCAAACAAATGTCTGGCAAGAAAGTATGCAATCACAATAACTGGATTGCCTGCAAAGTTTGCCCCACTCAGATCAGGAGACATTCCCAAGGAGGTAAAAAAATTGAGAAAAAATGTGACCTGAATTTTTACAGAAGTTTGACCTCGCAACCTCTGAGGATGCCTGCCATAGATGCAGGTGAAACGTCAGGAGAGAAAGCTTCTGGAACATGGCCATACAGCCTGAAAAACTTACAGCAACCTAGTTTTACAAAAGAGCTGAAAATTGAGGAACGGGTGGAGAAACAAATTTTTCAGGCTGTTGGGGTAAGCTCTGAGTGGGCTACAGGGAATAAAACCCTGGCTACAACATCTGTTAAGAGAAACTTAAGAGCCTCAATCTTGGGTGGCAATTGGGAGATCATGTAAAAATGGATGGAAAAAACTATAATCTTGAGACATTTTGGATGAAAACATTCCTATTATCCTATATATATATATATATATATATATATATATATATATATAGTACTACTTAGTTTCCTTACATTTAAGGTCTACAAATTGGAGTCTACAACATGGAAGTGTGGAGAAGAGCAAACCACAGACCATCTACTACAATGCAATCTGAGCCCTGCCCCATGAACAATGGAGGACTTTCTTCCAGCAACACCAGAGACACTTGAAGTGGCCAGCTTCTGGTCAAAGGAAATTTAGTATAATGCCAAGTTTTTTTTAACTTTGTTTGTGGTTTTTCTATACATTATAACTGTATTCTCAATTTGCTTCTGACACGATAAAATAAAACAAAATAAAATAAGGTGATAACTAAAATTAGATAAATGATTTAAAACAATGCTTGCTTTGTGAGTTATTCCTTGCTGTAGCCTTCACTTCCCATTTTCCCAATCTTTTAATTAAAAAGATACAGAGAAAGCCTCTGATATCGTCTAATGGTTTGGGTTGACCATTTTCTGGGATGTAATCACTTTTAGGATCTGCATTATTGGTTGCTATAGAAAACTTTTCCCAGAATGAGAGGATCCTGTTTAAAAAATGACATTGATTGGAAATTGAGTCATTGCCTATGGGTCCTCTACAATCTAAGTGTGGGCCAAATCAATTTTCTTTCCTATATCTCTAACACAAGCTGGATTCACCGATCTGCCTTCTGACTGACCAGGAGCACCTCTGTCTTGTCTGAATTAAGCTTCAATTTGTTTGACCATATCCTGTTCCGGACCAGAATAGCTTCACTGGGTGTAAAGGAGTAGAAGAGTAGGGTGTCATTTGCATGTAAATGGAACTACACTTTAAAACATTGTAAGACTTGTCCCAGTGATTTTCTGTAGATGTTAAACAACATGGGGGACACAAAAAAGCCCTGAGGAATTTCTGCACCACCTACTGGGTTTGCCCCTTGAGGAAGGAACAAAGCAACTGTAAAATAGTGCATCCATGTCACATCACCATGAGGTGGCTCAGTAGGATATCATAGTTGATGATATTGAAAGCCACTGAAAGGTTCACTCTCCCATAAAGTTATCTAAGTAGGTCATTCACCATAGTAACAAAAACTGTTTCTGTTCCATAGATAGGCCTGAAACCAAATTGAAATGGATAATCAGTTTCATCTAGAAGCCCCTGGAGTTCAGAGACCATCAAATACTCCAGTCCCTTGCCCAAAAATGGAAGAATGGGGACTGGTCTATAGTTATCAAGTACAGTAGGGTTCAGATAAGATCTAGGAGTTCCATTGATACTGTGGATAAGTTGAATCCCTTTTTTGGGTTATTGATTTTTTGACTAACATTTATAGGCTTATATGTGAGTATACAGTAGTGCTGGTTCTTGTAGACCTGATGTGTTTATTTTTTATAATTATGCTTATTTAATTATAATTTTTATTTTCTTGTTTATAATTTATGATGTTAACTTGTATTATTTTTATGTATGTGTTTGTTTATTCCAAGGCATTGAATGTTTGTCTTTTTGTCTGGAAGCTGCCCTGAGTTCCCCGGGGAATAGGGCAGGCTATAAATAAAGTATTATTATTATTATTATTATTATTATTATTATTATTACTACTACTACTAATACTACTACTGGGTACATATAACTGATACAACAAATTGTAGCTTGTCTCATTTTATATATATATATTTACTTATTGTTCCTTTTTCTAGTTTTTTTTAAAATCAGCCATTGGTAAAGTCCATCAAATATTATTAGACTAAAATGTGTTGGGCTAATTGGAAATATAAAATAAACTTTTTCAATTTCTTCTTCTCTACATCCCTTCTACTGGGTGTTACCAGTTCTCTCGGCTTTTTTGCTTTCTTGAAGTGTATCTGCAAGGTCATGCCAGGGTCCAGGAGAATCCCCTTTCCTTATAAAGATCTCAAAATTCTAAAAGTTGCATATTTGAATACAAAGGCAGAATAGAGAGATGCTTACATTTTAAGAACAATGAATCGAGCAAATGCTGACAAGACAACATAAAGTTTCTCTTTCAGAATGCCATCCACAATCCTCTTCCCAGCATCACCTACATCCAAGATAGGAAATATAAATGGCCGGCTGCAGGAGAAAATTGAAAAAGTTGACTCAATAAGATTGAAAGGTTTGCATGTCTAAAAACCCACACAGTTCTACCAAGGAGTTTATAGGATCACAGAGCTGGAAAGGGCTGCAAAGGCAGGAATATATAAATATATATAAAGCACTTCTGAAATATGAAGTCTATTTCACTGTTAAGCAGTTCTTACAATAAAGAGGTTTTTCCTATTGTCTGAGTGAAATCTCTTTTCTAGGAAAAAGTTGACTCTGACATGTAGGTTTTGACATTTGTTGCATCAGCAGGAACTTCACTTTGCATTAAGTGGAATCAGGGAATGTTCGTGAGTGATAGCAACCTTGGGAGCAGCCCTGTACTTTAGGGGTAGTGTGGTCATATACACTGGCACTAAATTAAACCAGACCACTGTCACACAATCCAGGACCACCATCTCCTTTTCCTTGCACTCAGGGCAGGGAAGGGGACAGATTAGTACTGTGTCACTTATCTTGCCACAACATCAGTAATGGCACCATCAGGACAAAGGAGAAAGAGTGGGGGAGCAATACCTTTCTAAGGACCTTATCACATTAAGTTTGGGAATCACCGTGTATGGTGGCGAATCTGAGGGTCCTGGTGGGGGGCTTGGACAACCCATTGCTCCATGCCCCACATCATCTGTTAGCAAATGCACCTGGTGATTGCTAGGAGCACTTTGGAATGCCATATCTGGCTGCCATGGCAGCAGCAGTGACAAGTCAAGTTAAGGGCCTTATCACATCAAGGTTGGGATTTGCCACACATTGTGGTGAATCCATAGGGTCCTTGTGGGGTGTGTGGAGAACCTGATTTACTGCTGGCCCCATCCCATGAGGGGAAGCATTCTCTGCCTGGTTTCCCCCCATTGTAACAAGCCTCTTGTATTGTTGCCTCAGTGGCATATGCCACTTGCTCTCTCCTGTTGCCTCGGAGCCTTGCTAAAATTCAGTGTACGTCATGTACTCTCCTCCATGGCAAAAGGGGAGAGTATGTAGCAAATGATGGGAACATTAGCCTGTATGATGAGATTGCAAGCCTGACCACCCAGTGGGGTAGCCCTGAGATTGATTTGACTGGGTGGTCAGGTCTTTGCTCCCACTTCTGTTGCTGCAGTTCAGGGAATCTGGGGCTGGCATAGAGCGGAAATGCTTCAGATAAGTCCCAGATTTTTCTGTACATGTATATGAGCTCCCACCCCTGATTACAAAAGCAATTGATGATAAATCACAGATCCCATTTTATGTGTCCAAGCTCTGTATTTAGGCACTGATAACATCTGCGAAAGTGCCACTACTTGAAATTCAGTGCTTACATTGTTTGTACTCCTGTAACCAATTCTGTGTAGACATATGGAGGAAGGACAATGGTGGTTTTAATGCCTTTCTTTCCTGCAGCTCTCATTTCAAAAGCGAGAGATTCCAAAAATCCAAATGCTGCAGACTTACTTGCACTATAATCTGAAAAATTCAGGATATGTTATATTTTTAATCAAATGCATAGAAATAATGTGAAAAATATGAAGGCAGATAATATTTTAACATTGTGTCGAAAATAGACTTAAACATAATTAAGCAAATAAGCAACCAACGTTGTAGTAGGAAATTGTTGCTATATTCAGCTGACATTTTTGCAATTGACTCCCAGAAATTCATGTAAAAATAATAGTGATACCTTTAAAAAAGTACTGGACAAAGGAAAATAGACTGCCTAATGACTAAGGAGGAATAGGGATACCTGTACACAGAGAGTTTACATACTCATCTCTAACAGATTCTGAAAATAATTGTGGAAGCTTCTAAAAAGTGTTGGTAGAATAAAGAATAACAGAATTATTTTTCGGGTTGTGTTCTGATGGCTTATATAAATGCTCAGGAATAACATTTGTTACAACTTTTTCAGCGAATTTCGAGTACTTCATATTTGTATATTCCCTTCCATAACTCTCCCCTTGAAAACCTTGGCCTTCTGAAAAGGAAAGAAGTCATAGCATGCATGCTAACTGTACAAAAATCTTAACATGTTATTTTTCCAATTCTAATATTACTGTTTCTTTATAGATGTTTCCTTCTTTTATAGCAAGCCAGACCTCACACATTTTTCTTAGATAGAGCTGTGATTATTTTCAAACATGTTTAAGCCTAAGTAAGACTAATACAAACATGTATTTCTGTTTAAGGCATCTGTTGTGTATGGCCAGATATTTCACCTACAATGTCTTTAGAAATAAGTTAGCAAGATTTTAAGAGGTTTGTCACTGTCCTCCTCTGAGACTGAAAAGGTCTAATTTTCATTGGGTTTCCATGGCCATGTGGAAATGTTCTACTGAAGTCCTAATCCAACACTCAAATAGCTGCATCACACTGGCTCATTAATCCAATTGTATGTTTCTCTAATTTTCTCCTAAATTAAGATGCAATGGTTTACACAGATTAAATTCCAGTTATACCAGTTTTCCTAGAATCTATGTTTTGATAGCATGGAGAAAGAAGAAATATATAGTTTACTGACCTGTGAGTTTATTGCTCCCTGCTAGTGCTCCTACACTAGCAATAGAAACCAAATGACCTTCATTGTGAGCAATCATGGCTGGAAGAAAGGCTTTGCAAGTCTGTGATACAATTAGTAAATCATTATTAAAATTGGGTATGTTTAATATTAGGCATGCAATATTAGGCATGTTTCATGTTTGCCTCTTCAGATTCAAGAAATAAAACATTACTGTAAAGGATATATGGTAGCTTGCTTCAGGATCTTTATGCTGGGAAATAGTATATTTAAAAAGTACCACATTACTTGCAATTCATAATGATGAAAATTGAACATAAGTAGTATCTGAAAATATGCAATGAACAAAATACAACAATTGGATTTCCCCACATTGTTCATTGTGAAGAGAGTGGATTGAATGTTGTAAAAAGAGAAAGAATCTCATTACCATCACGTGGCTGCCTGGCTTGTCATGTGTTTTTGTATCATGTCACTCCTGTGTGGTATTAAGCAAGACTGATAGAGTAGCAAGAAAGGCTTTGCATTGGAAGAGTCCCAGAACACCAGGTCCTAGGATCCCAAGTTCTGACTTCCTCCTTCAGAAATAGCCAAAATGCTATGTGTTAGCCTCATACTCACTGTAGTCTTTAAGAACCTCATAACATTGAGGTCCCAAACACAGATGATGGGGGGGGGGGAGGGAGTTGGGTTTGCTGGGTAGCATAGGAAATCTGTGGGGCAGCAGAGAAACTGTTGTCCTAAAACCTACATTGTCGGCATCACTGCTTTCCCCATCACACTGGGGAAAGCATCACCTCTTGGCTTCCCCTCAGACTGGCCCCATTCTAAGCAATGAGGACTCAGGAAGCCTCTCATGTTCTTTGGGCTCCATCATAGGTTGCTTCCAGGACAGAGCCTGGCTGGAAGTAGCCCTTTGTCATGTGATGGGCTCCATTGTGGCTCCATCCTGGAAGTGTCCCAAACTTCATGTGATGATGTTCCTAGACTAATTATGTCAGAATCCTGCCCAGTGAATCTCTGAAAATCAAAATTAAGTTCAATAAATAAGCTGTTATATATTTCACTGCTTTCTAGTATATCTTGTCATTACAAGAAACGTCTAAAATATTAACATTTTGGTGCTTTAGTGTTAGTGAAAGCAGCACAGAGAAAACTGACAGAAGTATTCCAAAGCTAAAAGAGATCACCAAAACAATTTCCAAGAATAGCCCACATTCCAACACCTAGGGTACAGTTCATCTTTCAAGGTTCAAGACACAACGCTTCAGGCTTCAAGATTACATTGCTCCAGACTCATAGGGGAAAATTCAGAGCAATCTGTGACCGTTGCTGATGAAGTTCAAGTCCATGTTAAGCACCCCTGAGCTGCCTGAATAACCTCCATGTTTTGTTCAGCTGCCATGGAGCTGATCACCATTGAAGTGTAGATGTGCCCACTCTCACAAAGTAAACAGTTTGGTTTTCATGATAAAGTATGAATTTACCATGAAATCAAAGTCCAATAAATCAGAATTTTAGTCATATACTCAAACCACTATGCCATATGCGAAACTTTAACCACATATTTACTGGCAAGACAATCCCTTGTAGTTTTAAAGGGGGAAAAAAAAGAATTACCCAGAAATGAGCAGCAATGTTCACTTCTAATGTTTCTTCTATATCTGAGTCAAGAAGATCAACGAAAGTCTTTCCTTTCAGCACACCTGCATTGTTGATTAGGATTTCTACATCACCCACTTCCCTTTTAACCTACAAAAAGGAAATATTGAGTAGTCATGTTCAATACTTATTCTCATTTATTAAAGTGATTTTAATGTTATATGTAATGTTTTTAAAAGTTTTAAATATATGAATTTTAAGTTTAATGTATTGTAAGTGTTTAAGGCATTGAATAACTGCCACATGAAAGCGGCTTGAGTCCCCTTCACGGTAGAGAAACGCAGGGTATAAATTGAGTAAATAAATAATTAAAAAATAAATGAATAAAATAGCCTTTACAAGGGGGGGGGGGGGCAGGAAGAAAGAGAGACTGAATAAAGATTGAAACTATGTGTGTAGGAGGAAGGAAAATGAACTACGGATATAAAAACTGCCCAATTATTAAAATGTCTTATTTTTATTGTTTAAAATAATACCAGGAGGAACACCCTGTTGTGGAACTGGAATTTTGTCATTTTGTATTTGAATTCACATAATATCTGGCACATTGGATAAATTGTCAAAATGGGAAATCAATGAAATCTTCCAAAAGCTAGTTATTATGACTGCAGCCTAATATGTTTTACATAAAGGTATTTTCTCTGACCTGTCTTTTCAACTGGAAGCATTCCTGACTTGCAGAATAATAAAATAATTTCAGTTCAATTTTTAAAACAGTTGGCTAGTTAAAAGGGCAATAGTTATACATGCCATTTTTGAACCATAAAGAAAGCTTTACCTGTTCAGCCACTGTGTAGATTTCTTCTCTTTTGCGTAGGTCACACTTGTAGGTATAAACGGCTAGAGCTCCATTGGCTTTGGCAAGCTCTGCTGTTTCACTGTTACCTTCTTCGTCAATGTCCCAGAGAACGAGGATGGAACCAAGACGTGCAAAATTTTTGGCAATCTCTTTCCCAATTCCATTTGCAGATCCTGTAACAAGCACTATTTTTCCAGCAACATTTTTCTGAAGACAAAAAAACATTAAAATGAATGCCTCCAAACAGTAATAGCAAAATAAAATCAGAAATTCGATGGTGTCCAATATACTTCTTATTATTAGCATGATTTTGTTGGTTCTATTTTCTAATTTAAACATTATATAATTAACTAGTAACATTATCATTAATTATTTTTTCTTGAAAAGTTTTGTCTTCTTTTATAAGAACTTTGCAGTTGATTATTTGGACTCAACCTCTCAGTATGAATTGCTACTGCCTAATCTGGTGTGGGGAAAAATATTTCAAACGCATTGCTTATTTGAGAGTGTCCTTGGGAAGCCCATTTTCTTCACCTCCCACTTACAATTATATTTCATCATACAGACAACATTCAAACAAGGGGTTAAGACTGTAATTTAGCAGGATAATGCATATGGATATGTGACAAGATATTCAAGCTGATCCTGTCTTATCCTGCACTTAAGTGAGAGGAAAAGCCTTGAAGACATTTGCTGAATTTCATATTACATTTTATGTGAAAGCAGAACATTATATCCTGGATTAGATCTCCTCAGGTATTCAGGTGTGTGATCTTTCCCTTCCTCCTCTCCCATTTGTTAGAGAAATTGCTCTTCTAATTGACCTATATTGTTGCAGGAGAAAGCAATTAAAATATCCACATGTTGAAAAGATGCTAAACTGGCAAAACTGCTAGGTAGTCTTGCCATCCTGAGTCCCCCTTCGGGGGTTGAGAAGGACGGGATAGAAATGCGAGAAATAAATAAATAAATAGGTAGTTATTTATAATAGTGATAAGGCACCTGATCCACATGTACAGATACAAACATATAAACTGCAGGTTTGTTCACCTGTATAGATGTTGAATCATGTGATGAAGGTAGAAAATAATGTTGGGGCAATAACGCATACCTGATTGCATTTTAAATGGGTCACTTTGGGAACTGTTGCTTTTTAAAACTGCTGCTGTCATGTCATTGTGGTGGAGCCACAAAGCGATCACAAATTTATCAGGGCATCTGATTATTAAGAGGATGGTCCATTACGATTTATTATTATTATTATTATTATTATTATTATTATTATTATTATTAAACTTTATTTGTACCCCGCTAGCATCTCCCGGAGGACTCGATGCGGTTTACATAGGCCAAGGCCTCAAAACACAAGATAATAATACAATCTAAGCAAATCAAACAATTAAAACAGAATAAGCAAAAGAACAACAAGCAATAAACAATATACTAAGACAATAAAACTGAGCCGGGCCGGAGTAATGGGTACAAGAATTAAAAGTGCTAATGTGACAGGAGGTGTATATGAGGCTTATAGGGAGAGTGCGATGTGCAATGTGCAGTAATCATTGGTTCTAATAAAGTGCTTCTGGGACTTGGTAGTGGAGATTACCTAATCTGGGAAGGTGCATTGGAAAAGCCAGGTCTTCAAGTTCTTTCTGAAGACTGCCAGTGTAGGGGCCTGTCTCAGATCTTTGGGGAGGGTGTTCCAGAGTCGGGGGGGGGGCACCACAGAAAAGGCCCTGTCCCGCGTCCCCACCAAGTGCGCTTGCGACGCAGGTGGGATCACGAGCAGGGCCTCTCCAGATGACCGAAGTGAGCGTGTGGGTTCATAGATGGAAATGCGGTCACGGAGGTAGGCTGGTCCCAAACCGTTCAGGTCTTTGTAGGTAAGCACCTGCACCTTAAATTGGGCTCGAATATAAACGGCAGCCAGTGGAGCTCCCTAAACAGGAGGGTTGACCTCTCTCTGTAAGGGGCCCCAGTTAGCATCCTGGCTGCTGTTCGTTGGACCACTTGGAACTTGCGAGCCGTCTTCAAGGGCAGCCCCACGTAGAGCGCATTGCAGTAGTCCAATCTGGAGGTGACCAAGGCATGGCCTTTGCAATGTCAATGAATGCCATGTACAAAGGTTGATCTTATTCCCTACATTTTTCTTGGAGTTGTCATGCAATGAAAATCATATCCATTGTTCCTCTAGAGGGCCATAAGTAATTTTGGGATTCAGGAAGGATGTCCTCTGATAGACTTAGAAGGTGGTTTGTGAGGATTCTGGCAAATATTTTTCTGACAGAGGGTAAAGGGGAGATACCTTTACCCTCTGTCCTAGTCATCCGCAAACCAGATCAACAATTGGGTCACACCGTCTACAGAAAACCCACACACAGAGATAGATATCTACATAAAAACTCCAACCATCACCCAAGTAAAAAAAAAAAGCACCATTAAAGCCTTGGCAGACCGTGCAAAAAGAATCTGCGAACCCCACCTCCTCCAAGATGAACTGAACCACCTCAACTGGGCTCTCCAGGCCAATGGATACTCCACCTCAGACATCAGAAGAGCTGCAAGATCAAGAACAAGCCATGAGAGTAAAGATGAAGATCCACCCAGAGGAAAAGTGTTCCTGCCATACATCAAGGGAACCACTGATCGCATAGGGAAGCTGATGAAGAAACACAACATACAAACAATCTACAAACCCACCAAGAAAATCCAACAAATGCTACGTTCAGCAAAGGACAAGAGGGATCCTCTCACCTCTGCAGGAGTCTACCGTATACCATGCAGCTGTGGACAAGTCTACATAGGGACCACCAAACGCAGCGCCCAGACACGCATCAAGGAACATGAAAGGCACTGCAGACTCCTTCAACCAGAGAAGTCAGCCATAGCAGAGCACCTGATGAACCAGCCTGGACACAGCATATTATTTGAGAACACAGAAATGCTGGACCACACCAACAGCCACCATGTCAGACTACACAGGGAAGCCATTGAAATCCACAAGCATGTAGACAATTTCAACAGAAAGGAAGAGACTATGAAAATGAACAAAATCTGGCTACCAGTATTAAAAAACTCTAAAATTATAACAGCTAAACAACAGAGAGGAAAAAACCAGGCACAGATTAACACCTCCCAGCAGCAGACTTTCCTAGGCTCAGGCAGCCCTTCAAATGCTAATGAAGGTGATCAGCTAAACATTCACACCTAACTGCAGCAGGGAAGAGCTCCTTGCCCCACCCCAGCCATTCCACAGATATATAAACCCATTTTTCCTACTTCCAACAGACCTCACACCTCTGAGGATGCTTGCCATAGATGCAGGCGAAACGTCAGGAGAAATGCCTCTAGAACATGGCTCTATAGCCCAAAAAAACCCACAAGAACCTAGTGATTCCAGCCATGAAAGCCTTCGACAATACATTGATACCTCAATAGTTTCTACAGTCTGTCCTTTTTAAAAAGAGTGATAAGTATGGCATCCCTGAAGTCTTCTGGGATCTTCTTGGTGATCCACACATTTTTACTAAATTGTCGAAGGCTTTCATGGCTGGAATCACTAGGTTCTTGTGGGTTTTTTTCGGGCTATAGAGCCATGTTCTAGAAGCATTTCTCCTGACATTTTGCCTGCATCTATGGCAAGCATCCTCAGAGGATGCTTGCCATAGATGCAGGCGAAACGTCAGGAGAAATGCTTCTAGAACATGGCTCTATAGCCTGGAAAAAACCCACAAGAACCTATTTTCACTAAAGTTATGGAGTTGTTGTGCCAGCTTGAGCTATTGAAAGCAGGGATCCCATCAGGTCTGCTAGCTTTGTTATTTTTAAATTAGTAAATGGCTTTACTGGCTTCCTTCAAAGTAGTGCTACAAGCTCATCCCTGGTTTGTTGTTGTGGGATTTGTGAACAAAACCTTTCAACCACATTGGAACTGTGGGTAAGGAATAGATAGTAATGCTCTTTCCAATATAGTGAATTGGATTTTTTGTCCTTTAGAATTTTGGTTCTAAAGTATGACAAATGAACATCGAGGTTGCATGTCTTGATTTGTTGGGTCATAAATCACCTTTGTGGCTTTTAAAAATCCTTGTACATTGTGAACATCAGCAAAATGTTGGATTTCTTGAACTTTCTTTGTCCACCGGATGTTCTTAAGTTCTCTAGTTCTTCTTTGTACTTCAGCTTTTGCACTAGTATAGATCTTTTTTCAGTTAATGTCTATTTGCCATATTTGGGAGGTTTCCTTTTATTTTATATGGTGCAGCTCATTATAATTCTCATCA
Source organism: Anolis sagrei (assembly GCF_037176765.1). Classification (NCBI taxonomy): domain Eukaryota; kingdom Metazoa; phylum Chordata; class Lepidosauria; order Squamata; family Anolidae; genus Anolis; species Anolis sagrei. Next base: position 49,381,462 of record NC_090024.1, on the reverse strand, counting down.
AACTAATCTTGATTTTTTTAGTTTATATTCGGTGATTTGTTCACAGTCTGTATTGATAGAGGTCTTCAGTTTATTCCAATGTTCCTCAACATTTTCAGGGTGTTCAATGAGTAGGTAACCTTTAGGTGTTGTTTGGGGATGGGAGGAGGGATTCTTTCTCCAAGGCCCTCTGTTGGCTGTTCAAGGGAGAGAGAAAAAGGCTTCAGGCTTCAATCGGAGTCTTTCTCCAGTAAACTGAGGGGAAAATGGGGGGCAGGGAGGGGGAGGCTAGAAGTAGCATTTCTCTTTTCCAAACTGTCTGAGTTTGAGAAATACAAATGGCTGTGGAAACAGACACTAGGACACCAGAAGGTGATCCTGGGTGTCTGTTTCCACAGGCCCCAGGAAAGCTCCAGATCTTTAGAGCAGTGGTTCCCAACCTTTTTTTTGACCAGGGACGACTTTGACCAGAGACCACTCTCCAACATTAGTACCAAAAGGAGTGCAAATCAGTTTATGGTCAACTTTAGATTCAGTTTGGTTATTTGGGGTGCTGATTTAGAAAATTGCATTACATAGGTCACATCAGTCCTACTTTCTGATACAGAACATATGCTGTCCAGTAGTTGCCATCTGCTCGCCCATAGAAAACCATATTTAATAAGCCTCAGCACTGGATGAGGGTTTTGTGAGACTAGTCGCTCTTGTTGCAACGTTGTAGTAACAATGAAGCTATGGACCATATTTTTGTTCTTGCAGACGACTGGTGGTCTATAGACCACAGGCTGAGAACCACTGCTTTAGAGGTATTTTAAAACCTAGATTTACCCTAGAAAATTCGGTTTACTCCAGATTTAGGTAAATTAGCCTGAAATGTCATCGGGATGTCTCAGGCTAATCCATTTCCCAGCCTGTGTTTCAGGGCTGTGTAGGTGGAGCCCAAGGGACACGATTCTCATAATTCCCGTGTGTCTTATAAATACACGTATACATATCCAACTAGATTGCGTCTAGTTAGCCCTTCCTGTCGAAATACAATAATAATACCACTATCCCTTCTTCTCTGTAAAAAAAAAAACCATATAGGCAGTCCCTGAGTTACAAACACCCAACTTATAAATTACTCATAATTAAGAAAGAGGGGCGAGGCAACAAGAAGTGAGAAAAAGCTACTGCTAGGACGGAAAATATTCTCCTGAAAGATTTATAATGGGGAAAAGATAAAGCTTTATCACCAATTCTTGTTTTCACAACAAGCCATTTTTAAATCAAAATCCAATGATCACAGGGCCAGAAAGTGAGGTGCAATCTTCTGAAGAGGGGCACAGACAGAAAATCAAACACCACAGGGGTGTTAACCTTGTGCCATCCAAAGTGTGTGTATGGTTGGAGTTACACTTCAAAAATGTACCTGTTCCAACTTACATACAAATTCAACTGAAGAACAAACCTACAGAACCTATCTTGTTCATAACTTGGGGACTGCCTCTACATTGATTGTAATTCCCTCCCCCCATTTTTCTATATCACTGCTTATAATAAAGTTCAATTATCAGTCATCACACAAAGAGAAAAATTAGCCAGAGTTCATAGTCTGTTATTCCCCATATTTAAAAGGAGTTGATGGTGGATCTTGTATTGAGTGAGAATCTGTAGTATAGTTGATGAATGGGTTGCCTTTTAAAAATTTCTCCTCTGTTTACGCAACCAGAGTCTGTCTATCAATCTTTTAATTCATGGACCCTCTTGATACCCCTGCTCAAGCATCACGAAGCACTACAGAGATGAATACTCTATGTGGTAAACCTTTATTAACTGCATCAAAGACAACATAATTTATTACATTATCTCAAAACTGTATATTTTGCTTCATCATTTGAGTAATTTGGCAATGATCTCATTCCAAAACTGAAGGACTTTAGGATAGTGAATCCGCTTATGTTCCAGAGGTTTCCCCTGCTTCCTTTTCCAATTTCCCACAATCTGTAATCCCATCTGGAGATGTTTTGAAAAAGATAACTTATTTTTTGTTCACTCTCACAATCTCTAAAGCAGGAATCCTCAAACTGCAGCCCTCCAGCTGTTTGAGCCTCCTGCTCCCAGAATTCCTGACCATTGAACAAGCTGGCTAGGGCTTCTGGGAGTTGGTGGTCAAAACAGCTGGAGAGCCACAGTTTGAGAATGCCTGCTCTAAAGATACACATAGTTTGGGATTCAATTAGATACACCCAGAGGTGTACCTGCAGAAAAAATGTGACACTGTAAAATCAAGGAAATGGCAATCAGATAAGAATTCTGCCTCTTGACCTGAAATGTTCTCTTCCTTTAGACTCCGTATACTTACTTAGCACTGCAGAGAACAATTCTGCTTGCTGTGTTCATGTTCCCTTAGTAACTTTGCGCCCCCACTTTCTTTCGAGGCCTAAACTGTACACACCATGAAAGTTCGTTTGAAGTTTTAATTTACTGTAGTGTATGCAAGCAAGCCCCTGCAGGAAGCCATATGGGACATATGGTAGCAGGAATGTGCCTAAAGGGAAAGAAGGAGGTCTACCATGAAAGGTAGACTTTGAGATCCAGCATTTGGTTTATTCTTTCTCCTTGGGTGCCTGCAATGGACACCTTGCTCCCCATGAGGGCCAGTCTCCCCTTATTCTACTTGTCTCTGCAGCCCGTCTATCCTTTCTTCTTTGTGCTTATGCTTGTGGCTTCAAATGAAGCCTGAAGCAGGGGCCATGAAAGGAGATGAAGGGGTAGGGAAGGCTTGCCCCCCCTCCCCTTAATATGGCTCAATCATGACATGGCCCTTCAGTAAGAATTATCCCAAAATTCTTTAACCCTTCATGTCACCATATTACTGCTCAGGATTCTTTGCCTATAATGCAGTGTGGAGGGATGAGATTCAGCTGAGGAATACTTCCTTTCCCCATTCACATTGCAACTCCATGACAAACTACTATTTATAAGTCTCATAACATTAATTATAATAAGGGGTGGGTTATAAACAAGAAATCATGTTAATATAAATCTGCTAACTATCTTCTCTTTGCTTTTCCTGTAACAAGGTAATAACAACACAAAAGCCTTTGGAAAAATGGTATGACGAGTGAGTGTGGTGGCATGCATGAAAAGCAGGAACTTGTTGCATTGCTTGAATGCTGTTCCCATCATCCCTAGCTACTGCCAGACGAGGCTGGAGATGATGGGAATTTGTTTGTAAACAGAACTGTTACTTCTGTCAGCTGTCTGAGGCAAAGGGATGAAGATATGTTAAAAGACTGCAGGATACACTAAAATGCAAAACACATGCATCTTCTAAGACTGACACAAAAATTGGTTTTAAGGAATGTCTAGGGTATCAATAACAAAAATATGTAGTAAAGAATTCCAAAAGGATCTTAGTAAACTGTGGAGATGAGATATCAAATAATAAGTGAGGATTTAGTGAAAACAGGTGGGAAATGATGAATCAGTGCTAAAGAAAATCCCAACTGTACAAGGAAATGAAGTCAAATATTATTAATAGTACATTTTAATTATTTTAATCTAACATTTAACATTTGAAGTTACGCATCTGGAGGATAAGTGAATGATAAAAGCTGGTCTGAAGAAAATGTATGAAGCGGTCAATCATATAGTTATCAAGTCCATTAATTACTAAGAAGAGGAATTCTAATTTAGAAGATAGTCCACCATTTCTCAATCCTCTGTTCCTCTTGGAACACGGCCTCTGTAGTTGTCTAAGTTCTTGAGACGTCCATAAAACTCTGCAACAAGGAAAACCACCTTTGTAGGCAGAAATCTGGGGAGAAAACAATACAATATTTCTGGTCAGATCTGAAAAATTAAGTTATTTTTAGGACAGGACAGGAAGTTGCTCATTCTATCCCTGATCCCAGGCTGTGAAAGGAAGAAATCATGTTTTCATATTACAAGATATACTGGATAATTTCAGGTACCTTCCTGGGATGACTAATTTAAGTTTTTAGTTGCAAGAACCAGCAAAATAATGATGTTGTTACATTTTTTTAAAAAAAAACCTCTTACTCTTTCCAGCTCTAAATCATATTTTATAACTAGAGGAAGAAGCAGTGTGCTTTTGTTTTTAGACCTTTCCCATTTCTTTTCGTGGTGTTGCTATAAACAGTAAGTGTGTCTTTTGGGGGATTGGTATCGTTTTCCATCAAGACTGTCGATTTGAAGAGGAAACACAATGCAAGATGAGGTAACTATCAAAGGAAGAGGATTAAGGCCACTGAAGGAAACTGTCTTCCAAAAATTGCTTAAAGAATGGAAAAGTGTTGCTTTAAAAAAGAAATATCTCTAATTGTGTTGCTGTATTTCATTCTACACAGCAAAATATCAGTCCCATTCTTGTAAAAGAGAAAAGATTATGAAGTAAGCTCTTACTAAAATGACCACCATTGCTCCACCTCTTCTCAAGTGCTCAAAATGAGAGTGAGGATGAATTTTGCTTAGTTTGAAAAAAGAATTGAAGAAGGAGGGCTGTTTTTTTCTTTCCCCTTTGAGCAAGGGAGGGCTATTGAAGCATTAGCCCATCATCTTTCCCTCTTGTCACTGCCTTCTTGTTGGGTCCCTTATAGAGACAGGTGCCTTTCTGTGGTCTTCTTCCTTCCCCCTTTTTCAGGCTGTATTTTCACTCGTCTTCCTCTTTATTTTCTTTCCTTCTCTGTATTTGTATAGATACAGATAGTTTAAGATCAACAATGAAAATAGCACTCCACCCCAATTATAAGCCTTCAAATAAACTGATCTCCTTTTCATTTGCTCTTCCTAAATATGTCCCCTCTATGCATTTTTAAAGGGGTGTGGTGGCGCAGCGGGTTAAATTACTGAGTTGCTTAACTTGTTGACCCGAAGGTTAATGGTTTAAATCCAAGGGATGGGGTGAGGTTCCATAGATAGCCCCAGCTTCTGCTAACCTAGCAGTTTGAAAACATGCAAATGTGAGTAGATCAAATAGGTACTGCCCCAATGGGAAGATAACTACGCTCCATGCAGTCATTTTGGCCACATGATCTAGGAGGTGTCTGTGGACAACGCTGGCTCTTTGGCTTAGAAATGGAGATGAGCACCACCCCCAAGAGTCAGAGTCAACTAGACGTAATGTCAAGGGGAAACCTTTACCTTTACCTATGCATTTTTAAATGGTGAGGAAAAATGTGTGGGTTACGTGCCCCTAGGTTTTACCCTTGACTTCATGAATCATAGACAAATTCATAATTTTGGCCCTAAAACCCTCTCTCAACTTATATATGAGGCTGACTTACACATAAGTTTATACAACAGTTGTGACAGTTCTATGGTATCAACTAATGTTGCCAATGGAAAAGAAAGTTATGATGAAGCACTTAAAGTGGGCACTTGCTTATCATATTTATATCCATACATAATGTAATCATATTAGGCAAGTGGAATACAACCTGCAGCCTCGCAGTAATTATTCCAAAGAAAATCGAGTAATTTTTAGGATTCCCTACGATTGTAATTTGTGCTGCATCAGACTATCATTGCTATTCCCATCCTTGAACAATTTTCACACAGAATGTAATTTGTTATAAGACATAAACTCGTTCTGTGTAACCCTATGATTATAAGAAAACTGTCATTAATGATATTAGCCATAGGTAGCTTCAAGTAATTTTTCAGACTGGCTCCTAAAGGTTTTCTCTTTTGGATAATAAGTCACAGAATCGTTTCATCTTTTTCCTGTAGGTGGAAAACATGTAATTGTATTCTTAGATATCTAGGAGGTGCATTTTTTGGCAGAGAAACAGAAAAAAGAACAAGTCAGCAAAACTTCAAGAAAACTTATGACAGAGGTAAGGGATAAAATACCTAGCAATAGCATTATCATTTCACTGTCAATGCTGCATCTCATAGATTCTTGAGATTTATAGTTTGATGAGGCAGAGCTTTCAGGAATTTTTTTTAACATACTCTCGCTACACTGTAACTGACTTCATAGGGCTGTCCATGGATCCAACCCAGTTGTAGATTTGTAGAGTGATATACAAGTTTGGAGGTAGGACTGTAGTGAAAATTATATGCTAAATGCAATGGCTTTGTTCAAAGCTTTGGAATTTTTCATAAGAACAAAGCATTTTGTTCAAATCTCTCTCTCTCCCCCCCCCCCCCCCCGCTTAGTAAAATTTGTATAAAAAATCCCAAGACTCTTTCCCCATGATATAATTATAACACTAACAATTCTACTTTAACAGTTTATGGAGTGCTGGGTTGTGTAATTTTCTGGGGCACAATAACTCTTTGAGCTAAGAATTCTGAATACCCATCTTAAAACTGCATCTCTCAAAATCCCACAGGATGTTATCATGTAAATTAAAATGAAATCCCCATTGGTTTCAGTCCCCGCATTGGAAATATACCCAAAAACATTCTGAAAAAAATCCAGTATCCATAACATGAGAATGAAACTTTCTATTACCCCCCCCATATAGCATAAAGCATAAATTCATTCATGAGTTTAGAATTATGAGTGTATCAATTTAGTAGTGAAAGGAAGTGTGTAGTTGCCCCATTTCCCTTTCACAATGTGATTTCCTCAGAGATAGACATTTCAGCTATCAGACTTGCCAGTGAAGCCTCGGTTTCACATCTAAGGATCAAGTCCAAAACTAAGGATGAAAATATTTAAGAGCAATAGATAAGGAAAACCACATGGTATGATAGACAGACATCTTTCACCACTTGGCAAAAAAGTTCTGCCAAAAAATATGTAATCCATAATTTCAACCATGTATTCAAGTTATTAGATTGCATGATTTTAAATAATTGGTTTTAAGGTTTTATTATGTTTTAATGATTATTTTGATGCTTATGTTTTTATTATGTGTGTTTTTTGGCATCTAATTGTTGCCTGTATATGTAAGCTGCCTTGAGTCCCTACAGATATATATATATATATATATATATATATATATATATATATAGGTTTGCTGCATTTATGAAATGTAAATGTAGACTTTATGGACTATAAATCCATAAAACACTATTTCAGAAAGAAAGAAAACATATTTCGTGTCAATTTGGTTAGGCTTAGAGTATTCATCATTATATGCTCAAGAGTTTAAAAAATCCTTTTCCATTCTCTGAGGCTGAGAAAGTATGTTTTGCTCAAGGTAACACAGTGGGATTCCCTGGCTAAGCAGGCATTCAAACTCTGGAGTCACAGTCCAATGCTTCAGCCATGAAACCTTGCTGTATCACTACACCATATCGTCTCTAAATTTGAACACAAAGAAGACTAATGTCAAGAAGAATACATTCTTACATTGAACACAAAGAAGACTAGTGTCAAGAGGAATACATTCTTACATTTTCAAAACATTTAGTCTTGCATATGATGGCAGGACCACGTAAAGTTTCTCTTTCAGAATACCATCCACAATCTTCTTTACCACATAGTTTACCAAGACAGGAAACAGCTGTGGCTTGCTGGAGAAAGATATTAAAAAGTTCACTCAATAACATGAAATTTTCCCATTTCTATAAAAACACATAGGTCTGGCAGGGAACTCCTATGGCTTGTCTACATGGGCATATAACCTAGACTAAAACTGAGTTAACTTCTGGCTTCTCCTCAATGTTTCTCCACTTCTGGTAAGACATGAATTAAAACAGTTTAATCTGGTTTAGTTGGCTTTAGAAAAAGTCAGAGGATGGTCCAGAGTTTGCTTGAAATGCCAGGGTAATCTTGCAGCTTTGGTGCAGTATGGATAACAAGACTGAGCTTGATTCAGACCAGCCCACTTTCCAAATAGGACACTGCCACCTTGCCTTTTATCTGTGCTCATCAGTGCAGATATTACAGGATGGGCAGTGCCCATGCCACTGCCACCACCACTCTCAGATGTCTGCAGTGATCTGTGTGAGCTCTTGGCCATTGTGAGAGCCCTGTGCTAACATCAGCAGAGACTCCTGTGTGATCAGAAAGAAGATAGGGAGATCTGGTACCACTGAAGATCAGGAGCTCATATGAAGCTCTGGACTCATCTGGGAGCAGCAATTGCAACATCAATGGTGAGGGGAAAGTCCAGTGGAATCCACAAGAACTCAGCCTAACTGGACCATATGGGAGGATGTCCATATTGATGCATCCTTTGTTCACAGAATCTCAGAGGTGGAAGAGACCACAATGCAGGAACATACAACCAAAACACTTCTGAAAGATGCCTATCCAACCTCTGTTTAAAAATATCCAATGGAGAGTTCACCACCCTTCAAGGTAGTTCATTCCACATTCAGGATTTATGCTAGGTAATGTTTTTGTTTACACATTGTTTTCTGTTTGAGTCCTGGGAGGAAAGTGGGACAGAAATAAATAATAAATAAATAAATAAATAATAGGTCATCTCCAAGATAATTATGTCCAGTTCCCTGAGATGTTCTTTATAAGATTTGATGTCCAGATCACTAATCACCTTAGTTACCTTTCTCTGGGCAAGTTCTAACTTTTCCATGTCAGGTCTGACCAAAGCAGAATATAGAGGTATTGTTATTTCCTTCGATCTGAACAGTATGCTACTGCTGAAGCAGTCTGAAACTACATTGGCTTTTTTGCTACATCTCACAGTTGGTTTGTGATGAGTCCAGTTTGTGAAGACCCCTAGATCCTTTTCATGTCACCCATTCTGGATTGGAGCATTTCATTTTTCTTGCCTAGATGTAGTATTTTGATGATACTACTTTTTGTTACTTTTGGCTCAACATCCAATCTATCAAAATAATTGTAAATTGTGCTCTTGGACAAAATTTGCTTCCCTCTTCTAGTTTGGTGTCATCTGCACATCAAAGTCAAAACCCACAAGGACTCTGTACATTTATGTCATTTTTGACTTTTGTTGCTTGAGCAGGGGAATCTCATGCTCATAGCAAATCTATTTAGAAATTCAGATACGGTATTTTAAATCCTTTGATATACTTCTAACACTGTGGATAGCTATTGAATTATGTGTAAACACCCACAATTATAAGTTACTTCAAAATACAGTGCTTACCTGGCTTTTACTCCAGTAACGAATCCTGTTTCCACAAAAGAAGGAACAACAATGGTGGCTTTAATACCCTTCTTTCCTGCAGCTGTCATTTCAAAAGCAAGAGATTCCAAAAACCCAAATGCTGCAGATTTACTAGCACAATAATCTGAAAAATGCAGGAAGGAGAAGCATTGGAATGAATATATATGATACCTCTAGAAATAATATTAAAAATATAGAATCAGAAATGTTTATAGAATTTGCTTCCAGACATACTTTTTAAAATGTTGCAGATAGCCTTCAAAAAGGATTAAACAACAGACAATAAGCTGACCAATGGCTATAAGAGAGGAGGGAAATTTCTATGTACAGATCTACAGACACTATCCTAGCACCAGAAACTGGGAACAATGGTGGGCCAGTTTTGTTTTCATGCCCTGATTGAAAGCTTTTGAGGGGTACAAGTGGGGCACAGAAAGCAGCATGCCATTTTCTCATGTGTTATGTAGCGGAGGCTTCTTCAGATGTTCAGAGACCATGTGTAGCTTAACTTTTCCTGAACATATATGTTTGAATGGTTTTCTGTGGTAACACCCACCACTTTAAAATTTGCTCCATCTGGGGAAAGGATTGACAAAACTGTAGCATACTAACCTTTCTATGCACACATTATTGTTCATTTCTTTTTGTAGGGAATTTATGTATTGCATTAATGGCCTAAATGAAGAGCTATTTCATTCCATGGACCCCTTCTCGGAATGTATATTACATATTCCATGTTGCCAGATTGTTGGCCAACTACATTGCACAATAGTTTGTACACACAGCAGGATTATGATCACATGTAATCAAGTGCCAGCTCTAACAAATACTGTAATTTCAAAGTATGGATGAGCATAAGCAATTTTTAAAGACATGCAACCACTGTAATGTGACATGAAATTAACACCACTGCAATTTATTGCATGTGTCCATAATTGAAGGAAATGCAAGATTTTAGTTAGAGATCAGAAAAAATAAAGATAATAAATTGATTTTCTTTTTCAGTTCAAGTTCACGGACCAACTGGAATCTTTCCATGGCCCCCAAGGGGCCCATGATCCTCTGGTTAAGAACCCCTGGCCTCAATCCTATTATTCCAGATTGGGGAAGTGTCATTAAATAATTTGGTTTTATCTATGTGTTAACTCACCTTTCAAATATTTATCTCATGTATCTACTCTGGTTAGGACTAGCCAACAGGATGCCAGTTGATGTATCTCAGCATCAATTGGCAGAGAGCAGGAATGGATGCAGTAGAATTTGGAGCGCATTTGCTCTAGAATGCAACTTTGCTTGTTTGACAGCAATTGAGATCTATTGCATCACTAGCAACTGTCTTTTTTACCAAGGAGTTTACTCTCAAGTACATTTAATACTAAAATATACTTTGCGCTAAAGATAACTACGTATTTCAAATAGCACATAATGTCTCTGCTATATCGTTAACATGTGTAGGGAAATGGGATCGGATTATTCTCACTAGGAATCTCACAATGCCTTTTATTTATAGTATGCCAACTGTTTATTAAATATTCTCTACAAAGGTGTAACTGTTGCCAAACTTGTAATTGGACTGGATCGCTTGACTGGGGATTTCCACTGGCATCATGATTATATTACTGCCTTTTATTGATTTATGATTGTGTTTTCTTGCTTTTAATAGATGTTCAGTGCTCCCTGTCCTAGTATATGCTGATGAAAAATGTTTTTGTATTATCAAAAAGGAATATTACACTCCCATATATACAGATATACTTCCCCAATTCTTTCCCAAATTGACTCCTTCTTCTAGTAACTACTTTTACAAATTACAAATCACATATGCTGCCCACTGCCCTTTCCTCCATCACATGGGTAAATGGAAAGGAAGGAGCTACCCAAATTATACTTTCCTACCCGTAATCATGGAGGAAGTGCCTTTCAGAGCTTCCCCTGACTGGAGGAAAGTGGATGGAGCCTGCCGTGCATCATGTTATAGCTCATGGCAGGCCAAGTGGAAAACAGGGCAAAAATGCCTACTGTGAAGAGGTGGCAAGATGCTTGGTTTGCACTGATTCCAATCTAATTATCACAATTATCTTTTAATGTATAACTGTACATAAAATAAATAGATAGTTTACTGACCTGTGAGTTTAGTGCCCCCAAATAAGGCTGCTAAACTAGAAATAGTAACCAAATGGCCTTGGTTGTTGGCAATCATAGCTGGAAGAAAGGCCTTGCAGGTCTGTGGCATAATTGTAAATCATCATTAATAGCAGGCATGCTTCATGTCATTCCAATATTCCATTTAGCAGAATCATGAGACAAGTCATTACAATTAAAGAACATATGCTGGCATTAGACAAGTTTTTTTTAAAAAAAAAAATTGATCCAGAACTTGCTAGTAACACATGAAAATAGCACATTATTTGACTGACTAATCAACTGATCATTATTAACTGAAAGGGTTTGGTGAAAGAAATTAATTCTGTTCCATTAGAATGGCAATAGTAGGGTTATATTATGTCTGTCATTGCAGATATGTGGGCTGAATGTAATAGAATGAGAAATAATCAAGTGTCTGATCACATGGCTGGCTGGTCATTTGATGCTGGGTCTTGTTTGCAGAGTATTATCTAACAAGGGCAATGGAGTGATAATCACACTAGAGAAAAAATCCACTTAAAATCCGGTTTCTGCCTTCTGCAGAATTCTGGGGTTTGTTGTTTAGTGAGGCTGTTAAAGGCTCCTCTCTAAACTACAAACCCCAGAATTCTTCAGGAGGCAGAAACCAGATTTTAAGTGGATTTTTTCTCTAGTGTGATGAAGCCCAAGGGCGTTAAACAAGGGCATCAGTGGCTGGATTGGATATTTTGATCCCTTCCTTCCTTCCTCTATTATTCTAAAAGAAGAGGGGTATGAAGGTCTCTTTTCCTGACATAGTCATAAGATGGACAAAACTGCCCATCTTATGATGCTTCCTCTTCACTTGTAGCTTCACTTGGAGCCCACCGTCTCCCTTTCCACGACATAGATCTACTTCCGGCAGGGCTCTGTGGCACAAGTGAAGAGGGAGTGCCATAAGCCACTGCGGCGGAACATAGGAGGCTGCCTATGTTACATAGGCAACAATTGGGGGGGGGGGGGAAGCCAAGAGGCTGATGCTTCACCCTATGGGAAAGAGTGAGGGAAAAGCCAGGCAATGTGGGGAGCAAGGTGGCAGGTTCACCACACCCTATGTCGGGCCCTACCAGATTCACCATGATGTGTGACAAATCCTGGTCTTAATGTGTTGTAAGTCCTATTCTCCCATAGTGGCAATGTCTTACTTGTAGGAGGTCCCTCACTGTAGCTCATTGCTCCACAGTAAGGAACCCATGGCATTCTGAATCGCGACCAGTTCCATCTTAAATGTCTGACTTGCTAAAGAACCTGAAACATTAGCCACCTACTCACTGTGACCTCTTAAACTAAAGGTAAGCAACCAAAGAAAGGGAGTCCTCTTAGCAATCCTCATATGGACCCTTCATTTTGGACTCAATGTGCTCAGTGTGTCTGTTGTTGTTGATGGGGGGCCTCAAGTGTATCCCCAATACCTGGACCTGCAAATCTACACCTCAAGAAAAAGTAGCAGAGAAACCAGTGTTCCTCCTTTACTAATAAGCACAAAAGTGTTGTTATACGTTACTTAATACCACAATGCTAATGAAAACAGAGAATTTGTAGATTTTTATTTTCTAACACCAGCTACACCTTGATTTCTCAGAAATACTTAAATTCAAATATTGAAGTTTTTGAAAACACGAATTCAAGATTGTTTCATGATTACAAGAAAAAAAAATATTACCCAGAAATGGGCTTCAGTATTGACTTTCAGTGTTTCTTGTATATCCGAGTCAGTAAGATCCTCAAAGGTCATTGCCTTTACTATACCTGCATTATTGATTAGCATCTCTGGATCTCCTACTTCTTTTTTAACCTGCAGAAGTAAAAAAGGAAAACTTTCAATGTAATCACCAATACATGCTCTGACACAGCCTACAAAAGGAATGGGCAAAATAATGAGAGAGGATTGCATAGGATCCTGAAAGCCATATTGTGATTTTCTGTAGGGCCCCACTGAACTGTGGCAGAGAATATTCCTTCCAACCCTGGAAGATTATATTTGTATAATGTATCATACATAGGCAAAGGTAAAGGTTTCCCTTTGATATTAAGTCTAGATGTGTCTCACTCTGGGGGTTGGTGCTCATCTCAATTTCCAAGCCGAAGAGCCAGTGTTGTCTGTAGACACCTCCAAGCTCATGTGGCCAGCATGACTGCATGGAGCACCATTACCTTCCCACAGAAGCGGTACCATTGATCTACTCACATTGTTTTCAAACTACTAGATTGGCAGAAGCTGGGGCTAACAGCGGGAACTCACTCTGCTCCCTGGATTCGAGCAGCTGATCTTCCTGTCAGCAAATTCAGCATCTCAGCGATTTAACCCACTGTGCCAGGTGGGCTCCTTGTATCATACATACTTATGTATGACAAGCAAAATTGGCTTGATCAGTTTATAAATGGGTTAATGCAACACCTTTGCCTGTCACTACTTCTGGCCTTCAGGAATGCCGGCTTCTGGCTCTTTGGTATTTCCCGCCATGGCAGAGAGCAGATGGGGATGGACTAAGCTAACTTCCTTCTGAGCTGCTCAGATTGGGGAAGGGGTGGTTAACTTGGGATATTACTCTTTCCCCTTTTTCCAGGCCACCAACCATCTCAGCTATTGTGGTTACTGTGGCCACTGCTGCCATTCCCGGTCCGGCTGATGAGGTTCCATGCTTGCACTCTTGTTCAAGATCTGCTGGCAGTAGCAGCTGTGTGCTCCTTTCTTTCAACCACTCAATCTACCATTCCTTTCCTTCAGTTCCTGAACAGCACTATGGCCAAAGTGGGCCCAAAGGCTGGTGATGGCTCTGGCTCAACCCTATAGCATAACATATAGCCCAAGAGGCAGTGGAGGGATGCACATCACCACCAGAGCCAGAGAAGTTGGTATTGGAGATGAGTGCAGGCCTTCACCAGCTGAGGAGGCAGAAGTGGCTGCACCAGTGGTTGATATGGGAAGCAGCCTGGGCAAAAGGGAGAAAGCATCCCTTCTGGAATGCTCCTCCCAACTCTGAGCATTCCAGAAGGGAGGGATATTGGTGCATCCTGTGAGAAAAACATCAACAAAGACACAAGTAAACAACAGATGTAATTTTGTGTGTGTGTCAGGAGCAACTTGAGAAACTGCAAGTCACTTCTGGTGTGAGTGAATTGGCTGTTTGCAAGGACATTGCCCAGGGGATGCCTGGATGTTTCAATGTTTTACCATCCTTATGGGAGGCTCCACTTATGTCACCACATGGAGAGCTGAAGCTGATAGAGGGAGCTCATCCGCGCTCTCCTCGGATTCAAACCTCTGACCTGTTGGTCTTCAGTCCTGCCAGCACAAGGGTTCAACCCATTGCACCACCGGGGGCTCTGGTGTATTTATGTATTTATTACAGCAATAAATACATAGCATTGTACTAGACCTTTTTGAATCAATGGATAGGAAATTAGCAGTAGTGGCAGTTAGGGACAAGTTATATCAAATTTCAAAATTTGGTCCTCAAACCTGATCTCAACTTATTCAAGAGATCAACTTCTATTGATTATATATGGTAATGTATGGCAGTTACATGTATGGTCATCTATAGTAGTGATAAACACAGATCTTTTCTGTCATTCATAGACTTTACTAAGCTAGAGTCTCTGAATTATCACATCTGCTCCATTCAAATTTATACTCATATCTTCTAATGAAAGAAAAAAATACTCAAAGGTATTCAGGTTCATATATATGCAATAAGAATCAATATGATCTTGGAAAGTTCCAGAAAGCACAATTCTACTGGAAAGACAGGTATGCTTCCTAATTTTAATAAAAATACACATTTTGAAATATATATATATTTAATTGCTGAGAGGGAAATTTCCTCATGCACTGGAAATTTGACTGAGACCTGTCAGTATCTACCATTGCTCTAATGTATGAATTGTTGCAAAAATGTTGAATTTTCAAAATTGCACTGAAAAAATACTATTATGCGCAGATACCGAGGCTATTCCAATTCATTATATTCTTATTAAGGAAATTGTATGTTTGGTAAATTATTATGAAACTATGGAATGATTGAAATTCTCCCCAAATTTTAAACTTTATGAACACAGCCAAAATGGTTTAAATCCAAATGTTATCTCTTACTTGACTTGTAAACTTTACTGGGCTCACAAAATAGTTAAATAATGTTCACAGTTCAGTTTGAAAAAAAAACTTTCTTCCTTAAAGGGCAACCATTGTACACAACATTTTTGAACCGTAAACAAAGCTTTACCTGTTCTGCCACTGCATATATTTCTTCTCTTTTGCGCAAATCACACTTGTAGGTATAAACGGCGAGAGCCCCATTGGCTTTGGCAAGCTCTGCTGTTTCACTGTTACCTTCTTCATCAATGTCCCAGAGAACGAGGATGGAACCAAGACGTGCAAAATTTTTGGCAATCTCTTTTCCAATTCCATTTGCAGATCCTGTAACAAGTACTATTTTCCCAGCAACATTTTTTCGAAAACCAAAAAACATTAAAACGAAAGCTTCAAAGCAATAATAAATAAATAAAATGATAAATTCAATGGTGTCCAGAATATTTGTTATTGGAAACATGATGCTGTTGAATATATTACACAGAGGAAGAGAGTGGCATACACACTCTTATTCAAGTCCAGCTGGCCCTGCCTCTCCCTATACTTAAGTACTTCAGAAGGGAAGATCCTACTGCTCTTGAAAAAAAAATGCATCAAAATAATTACAAAAATTCATATTGCATTTCATGCCAAGAGTAGAGCATTGAATGCTCTCCTCAGGTAGCCAGTCAGGTACATGTCCCCTCCCTCCCTCCACCCAACCCTGGAGGAATATGTCTACTAATTCACTTGTATTGTTTGTCCTTGCTTGTTTGTCCTCTCCTTCAACTTGCAGCTTCTTCCACAGATGATATTCAAACAAAGGTTGGACTATGGTTTTAATTTAGCAGGATTGACTTATGCACTTGATCAGCATATATGTGGATTTAAAAGCAAAAAAGAAGACACAATCTTACATAAATCCTGGATCATGTTTTCAGATTGCATTGGAACACCTTAGACTTAGGGACATCAAAGAGGAAGCTCTAACCTTTTTGTGGTAGAACTGTTGGAAGAAGCATCTAACTTGCCTGGTAAGCTTATTTTTGTGTTCTGAGTCAAACGTATAGTATTCAGTGTGGGGATGGATCTCCTTTAAGGACATAAGATGTAGGATTTAACTGAGGCCCCTTCTACACTGTTTTATATCCCAGGATCTGATCCCAGATTATCTTCTTTAAACTGGATTATATAAGTCTCCACTGCTAACTGAGTTTTGTACATTTGTTACTCTGTAGTTTGCCAAGGATAATCATAGCTTTACTCCATTCCTATATTTTATTTTTTCGACAAACAAGTGTAATTATGAGCAAGGAGAGTGGGAGTTATATACCACATCCCTTGAAAATGTTTATCCTAGTTAAAACCATCATGTGAGTTTTGACATAATTACCTTCATTATTAGGATGAATCCTAGAGTCAGAATTAAAAGAGACTATAAGGGCATCCAGTTCAACTGCCTACCATGCAGAAAAATATAATCAAAGCAATCCCAAAAGATCCAGGCTCTGTTTAAAGATTACCAGAACAGAAAACTTCATTACATTCCAAGGTAGCATATTCTACTGTCGAACAGCTCTTATCATAAGGAAATTTTCCCTAATGCTTAGCTAGACTATTTTTTCCTGTAGTTTGAATCTGTTGCTCTATTTTTTAGGATGCATCGACATAGGCAAAAAACTATGGGGCTGATTTGATGTTCAGTACTCCACATCAGCATTAGAGGTGGCAACACTGACTCCCTCTGTCTCACTGCAGAGATTGTGTGGAGTTGTGACTATCCAGCGGGGGCTAAATCTGGCTTGGACCTTCAGATCAGCCACCCTTACCTTTGTCATCTTATAAATCTTGTAGCTGTGGCTATGGAGCTCCAGAGAATTCCCAAGGATGTCCCCTGTTGCCATTACTGATGTTTGCTGTCCTGCTTTTCCCTTTATCAGATTATGTATCAAACATAAGATGTCTATCTAAGCAAGCCACAGGGGTCCTCACCTCCTTGCTGACTCTGCTGTGAAATTTCCTGGACTTATGGGGCTGGGCATGTTCTCCAATTGCCCTAGGCAAAGGGGACAATTGGGACAAATTGTGTACATGCGTGAATCAACCAGTTTCTGCTCCTGATCTGATAACACTTGTCAATATTTGCTCAGCTGCAGGCATGTAGCGGGGGGGGGGGGGGGGGGGGGCGCTTGAGGCACTTCAGCCCCCCCCCCCCCAAATTCTCATGGTGGTTCACGAAAAGGCCTTACTGGTGCATTATTTAAACTGTTATGTTTATTCATATCATGATCTGATCACCATACTCAATATATCCCATATGCTTGGGGGTATTTGGGGTAACAATACAAAAGGTTTGCTAGGGTAGACCCTCCTTCACTCAGACTCAGCCCCCCCCCCCGCTCCAAATCAAAATCCTGGCTATGGGCCTGCTCAGCTGAATGTCTAAAATTTATCTTAATTAAAACCAATTATGGACTCATTCACATTTCCCAATATGGGCATGGATATTCTGAGGCTCAACTCCTCTTGCGAGAGCTGCCCCTCCCCCACAGCTGATTGGCCCTCCCAGTCAGTCCTCTTCCACATCCCCACCTGAAGGTGGCAATGTAACCAAAGTGCCAGCCAATCAAAGTGCTGCTTTAGACCAGCTTCTCTGTTTGCCAATCAGGGAGGGAGAGGGTGGAGTGGGAAGTTTGAATGGCTGTTAAATGTATAAAACCTTATGTCTCTGAATTCATATTTATGCTTGCATATTTTGGCACTAGCCATACTTGCATCCTTTCTGGCCACATTGTAATTAAAACCTGTGTAGCTAAGTTCACCCTGGTGAATGTGTTCTCTAATTTGAAACTTTGGGCTGTTAGCATAAATGCTCAGCAGGCAGGACCCCCCCCCCCTCCCAATATGGTCCTACTCTAAATTCAACCTCGAGACCATCCTGAGGTTTAGCTTTTCTGACTTTATCCTTACATGTGCTTGCTATTCATATAAGTTCCTCTTTAGTGATTTGGTGATCTTATTTGTTTTCCAAGCTCTGTGAATAGTAGAAAAGAACTTTCTATCAACTACTGAGAAATGGAACCCATTCCTTGTCAGAAGTCCAGCTTCATTAATAATAATAATAATAATAATAATAATAATAATAATAATAATTTATTTATACCCTGCTACCATCTCCACAAAGTGACTCAGAGTGGCTTACACAAGGCCAAGCCATATAAAGGCAAACTCACACAAAACATTTTTCAAAGGAGAATGGTCAAACTCTTCTTTAAAAATTACAGTTTGCATACATATATACATATAGTATTATCTTTTAAAAATACAAAAAATGCAGAAGAATCTTATTCAAAATTAGAAGAATACAGTACCTGTTAGATCAGACTAGATAAAGTATTATTAAATTATTATTATTAGTATTAGTATTAGTATTATTATTATTCTCATGCAGTTTTATTATATCTTCATTTTAATTTTCATTATGTTAAAAACATAATGGATTGTTTTAATTGTTTTAATTACTGTTTATATATGTTTTATTTTTACCTTATTGTTGTGCTGGCATCGAATTGTGCCTTTTGTAAGCCGCCCTGAGTCCCCCCTCGGGGGTTGAGAAGGGCGGGGTAGAAGTGCGAGAAATAATAATAATAATAACTTTGCTGTGCACTTTTTTTCAAAAGTGCTATTGTTGTCAGTGAATAACAAAATGATTAAAAGTGGGCTTAAAAATGCGGTATAGACACCAAGAAATGAGAAGCCCTGGCACTTAAGCATTGTAACAGGAGGTCAACTGCTACCAACAGTGGTATAGATTTTGTAGAAGCATGAATGTAGGACAAAAGGAAGAAATGGTGCCAAGAGGAAGGCATATCAAGTAAAACCTTGTGGTCACCTTCTATCTCGAAATCTATGTCCTCAATGTGAAAGGCTGTGTGGATCGAGAATATGCTTTCACAGTCATTTAGGGATCCACCTCTGGAAGACAATCATACTCGGCCATGGATGGTCACTCATGAGATGAGGCATGAGGTGGTTTTTTTAAATGAGTATTGTCAATGGAGCTGAGATTGCATTAAATTCTGTCCATTTTAGTGACATAATATGATCTTTCACATTATTATTTAGCAAGACATTTTGAATGTTACCTTCTTCACTTGCTCAGAATAAAAGCGAGTTGATCCAACATGACAACTGGGAATGCTCTACAGCAGAGATTAAAGATGATATTATCTTCTGTGTTGAAAACTTGTGATATGAAATTCTTAAATCTATGAGCCAAGAAATTTCTTCTTTTCCCAAAAGTACTTGAAAAAAAGATGTCATCTCAATTCCAGACATAGACAAATAGGTTGCCAGATTGAAATCTGTTAAGGGCTTCTATCTCTTTCACAGTTGTGTAGAAGAAGGCATTTCATCAGATAATGAAATACAGCCATGTGACAAACAATAATTGTTCTTAGCACTGAACTCCCTACTTTTGACATACAACATAAAAGTAAATTCCTCAGGCAAGTTTGAATTCTACTGCAAACACCTGCAGCTTCCTCTTTGCGGTACAAGGTGTTCCACATCAGTTTGATAATATCATCAAGGAGTGTCTCTCTTTTGGTCTGAAAACACTTTTTTGTGCTGATCAAGTGAACAACCAAGGCAATCCTTCTAAATTAAAGCCATAAAATTGTTTGTGTAATAAACCTAATTGTAAGCGCGAGGACAAATGGGACTAACTACGTGCTTTGAAATATATTCCCACAACTGATTAGACAGTAGCTGAAGGATAAGGCAGAAGGATCAAGTTTTAGAAAGAGAATTACTAAATGTTTCAGGAAAAAATAATAATTTTAATATACATTGATATTACCAAAATATTATGTAATGTTTAAATTATAAAATATAAAATATATCCAGTAGAGTTATGTTTATTGTAAGAAATATTTGAAGCACCACTTTGTTTATTGTATAGTCTATATAAAGGAAAAAACTAAAAGCTAAGAGAGTAAAAAGAATTTTATTGATTTCTTAGGATGGCAAAACTCAGATTTTGGAAGGCATTGTGTAGAATTGGTTTGAACACTGTATTATGGCTAATCCTTGTTTTGCCATGGAAATTCAGTGGGTGAACTTAGCCCAAGGAAAGGCAAAAGGAAAAAAAAAACAACTCTTCCAAAAAAACAAAACAAAAAAAAACCCTGTGAGAGGCTTACTATATGCCAGAAATATCACACAACATTATCTCCGACTTAATGCAATCACAATAAAAGTGTATTGTGGAAGGCTTTCATGGCCGGAATCACTGGATTGTGGTAGGTTTTTTCAGGCTATATGGCCATGTTCTAGTGGCATTCTCTCCTGACGTTTTGCCTACATCTATGGCAAGCATCCACCTCACTACCTCTGAGGATGCTTGACATAGATGCAGGCGAAACGTCAGGAGAGAATGGCTCTAGAACATGGCCATATAGCCCGAAAAAACCTACATCAATACAATAAAAGTGGTTGTTCAGGATTTTATTCAAATTACACTATAGCCAAACTTTCTCCACCCAGTGACCTTATAAGTTCTTCAATCCCTCCAAAAAGTCTTCTATTTTGTTGCAGAGCAGGGGGATGTGAGAGGATCTGCTTTCTCTGCATGGACCTTTTATCATTACAATATTCAAAATGATCAATGATATTAAGAAGAGCTCATATGTTATTCCTTTGTTGTCTTTTTGGAAAAAATGTACTTTAATGAGCTGTGAAGGTGAGTAAGGTGTGTTCTTCCACCACCTAGTGTTCAAAATTCAGATAGCTTTATCAGGAAATTTGCTGTTAATTTGTGCTTACAGGTGGAATTTTGTGATGGATGGATGCTAGACTGAAACACACGTAAAAAGAAACCAAGAAAAAGCCTAGTCATTTTTTTCACCTTCTAGAATACTCTATCTATTTTAAATTTCTCTATAGCTGCTGCTGGAGAACCAAAAGGGGGGAAATACCATGATGGAATTGTAGAATCATAGAACTGGAAGAGACCGTAAGGGCCAGGCCCGTAGCCAGGATTTTGATTCGGGGGGGGGGGCTGAGTTTGATGGGGGGGCTGAGTCTGAGTGAAAGAGGGTCTACCCTAGCAAACCTTTTGTATCGTTACCCTAATACCCCCATGCATATGAGATATATTGAGCATGGTGATCAGATCATGATATGAATAAACATAACTGTTTAAATAATGTACCAGTAAGGACTTTTCGCAGACCACCATGAGAATTTCGGGGGGGGGGGAGGCTTTGGGAGCTACATGCCTGGTAAGGGCCATTCAATCCAACCCCCTGCCATACAATCAAAGCACCTCCTGGCAGAAGGCCATTCACCTGTCGGAGGCACCCTACTCCATGTTTTTATTAGTGTAAAGGAAGATATAAATCAATTAATAATAATTTCAATAAAAACATTCTCATGTTTAGTTTATGGATGATACATAGCGATCTGGCAGGATATTGTGTGACCTGAATATTGGTCAGATCTAGCATGATATTTGAGAAGGAGGAACAATGGCCACATCACACACTGTCTCAGGCTGTCTTCTTGAGAACCTACAAAAACATCAAAGGTAGCTCCACTGAAAAAATCATCACTGGACTCCACTCAACTGAACAACTTTTGGCTAGTTTCCAATCTCCCATTTTTGGGCAAAGTTCTGGAACATATGGTGGCCTTGTAATTCCAGGTGTTCTTGGAGGAAAGTCATCTGGATCCAGTGCAGTCTGGCTTTAGGCTGGGACATGGAACTGAAACAAAATTGTCTGTTGCCACAGGTTCCCCTGTCTGATGGGGGAAGGGCCAGGGCACCAACATGCCTTGTTCCGATGCCCCCACATGATGGGGGAAGGAGGGAGGACACTCAGGTCGCTGTGAGGCATTATCTGTGCCTTCCATTTTGCTGGTGAATGCTGGCAAAACGGAACAAAATAGAGGCGCGGGCATCTGTATGATAATGTTCTAGAACTCTCAGAGGGTTTCAAATTCAAATGATACAATATAATTAAAATATATGCAAAGAGTTACCAACTTATCACATAGAGAGAAATTCAGATCCTAGCACACTGCCAGAACGCTTCCTCCATGGAGCCCACTGGATGCCATCACAATGTCCAACAGAGCACCCTAGAAGAAGCTTCCTAGCTGTATGCTAGGATGCTTCCCTGGGGAATATATAAGGCTTCCTGTGTTCCATAGAGAACAATGGGGGGGGGGGGTGGACAGAGAAAATTTCCCCTGAGGGGTGAGGTAAGAGATGCAGCAGGTGATGCAGAGCATGGGGCAATATTTTTCCTGCTGCCCCACAGATTTGGACTTCAGTGTGATGAGGTCCTTAAACTATTAACCATGGGTAGAGGCCTCTCTCATCCTGCAATTACATCAGGATGATATAATGTTTGGTCGGAGCTTCTCAAGTGATATTATTTCTTTTCTGTTCTCCCATGTGATTCTATTTAGAAAGTTTATTTTTATTAGCACAAAAAAAAAAACAGTGATCTCCTTTCTTGCTACTGTGCTGCAATGACTTCCTGTGTGGAAGTTCAACTGTGCTTTTATACATATTTTGTGTGGTCATGATCTGGTCAGTGAGAGGGGAACATGTCAGTCCACCTCCAGTGGTTGGGGAGAATCAAATTTTCTTTCAATTTTCTCTATAAAAAATATTCCATTGTAGACTGCCCACTCCACCCAATTACATGGAAAGAGAAAGGAATCATGGGCTGTCCATTCTGGAGGAAAACAGAACATCTAGGATGAAATTATCCCTGAATTAAAGCCTTCACTTGGATGGTGGGCAGTATGGTGTTTGTGGAGGGCATTGGCAGGGTTCTTGTATAACTTCATGACACTCACTATAACTTGCAATGTCCTTGAAGGGAGGGCTTTTGGTGGCTCTTCAGCACTCTGGGTTAAAGCTGTTTGTGGGGGTGGGAGGCTGTCGGTGTAAGTCGACACCTCCACCACATACACATTTTCACTTCTATTATGTGTATCCCTCAATATTTACCTGATCTGCACATATTTCTTCCCTTATTGCACATCATACTTGATGTGTGCATAAGGGAAGACAGCTAGAGCCCCATCAAACAGCTGGAGCCCCATTGGCTTTGGCAAGCTCTGCTAATTTTTTTGTTACCTTCCTCATCAATTTCCCATAGAACAAGAATCATGCCAAGATGTGCAAAGTTTAATGTGATCTGTCGTCTAATTCCATTTGCACAGATTTATGATAGGATATTAGGTTTCATTATACAAACAATATTCAGCCAAGTGATTATGCAGGGGTATGCTCATGACCTAAACAGATATATGACAAGATATTCAAGTATAGTTGTTTATGTCTTTCCCTACACCTAAGTACTTTGAAAAGTAAGGTTCTGCTGCTCTTTTATTTATTTATTTGCTGAAATTCATATATTATTTCATGCCAAAAGTGGAGCATTCGGTGTGGATTAGCTCTCCCCAAGTAGACAACCTGATAAATTCTTCACATTGCAGAGAAGGAACCACTGAACACTATGCACACTGAAAACCCCTTCTGTTTGCTGTGCTCACATTCCTTTACTCACCTTTCACCTCCCATTTCCTTCCAAAGCTGTACTTCTGAAAGTTCAACTAAAGTTTTAAGTTACAGCCTTGCTATAAATTTGGGGACTGACTGAAAGTTTCACTGTCAGGGGCAGAATTTGTATTTGGAGAGGCAAAAACCCCATTTCCACCTCTGCTACACTGACATAGGTCCACTAAGACAGTGGTTCTCAACCTGTGGGTCCCCAGGTGTTTTGGCCTACAACTCCCAGAAATCCCAGCCAGTGTACCAGCTGTTAGGATTTGTGGGAACTGAAGGCCAAATAATAATAATAATAATAAACCTTTATTTGTACCCCGCTACCATCTCCCGAAGGACTCGGTGTGGCTTACAAGAGGCCGAGCCCAAATACAACAATAAAACAGCAGCAGCAACAACAACACAATAACTCAAAAAACAAAGCAATAACAATTAACAACACCCAATGACGCAATTAAAAACAATGGCTGGGCCAATTGTAAGAATTAAAATTAAAAAGTGCTGGGCATGAGAAGGTGGGGGTGTTTGGAGGGGGATGGGCATGCAGATATCCTGAATCTCTGCTAAAGTGCGTTGGGACATAGTACTAGGAGTTTCCTTATTCTGGAAAGGCACACTGGAACAAACATCTGGGGACCCACAAGTTGAGAACCACTGCACTAAAAGAAGGCATTTCTTTCCCCACCTGTTTACATTTTGTCAGAGCAGAATCTCAGGTGATGACTTGGCTGTGTATGTCAAAGGGTGGAACTGTATGGAGAATTAAACCAACTTCTGTCCTTGGATGTTATTGGATTCTGGAGATGATGCTTCTGATTTGGGAGAAAGAGATTATACGTGCAAGGTAACATTCCCATGCTTTGATAAATGCCTCCAGTTCTTCCATCTTTGGCAGTGTATTTGGTTGAACTTTAATCGTGCAGCATCTGCTTCAGATGGCTTGGCTCTTCTTAGTAGCTGCCTGAAGCAATTGTTTACCAAGTTTATGTACATATTAAACTCAATCACCTTCTGAGCATAACCCTGTGGTCTGAAGGCAATTGTATTTAATTATGTGCAAATAGGGTAGCAGCCTAAATTGGGAGGTATATTTTTGATAAAATCTGTAACAAATAAATGGATTACAAATATCATTTCAGCAGTTCTCAAAGTGTGCTCTGCAAAGCCCTTAGGGCTCTGCAAAACATACTGAAGGGTTCAGTGCCTTCCTCCTCCTCTTCCCTCCTCCCATCCCTCTCCAAGTTTTTCTTCCTCTTTCCTGCCCCCTCCGCTGCCCCTTCCTCCCTTGCTGCAAAAAGCCTCCCTTCCATCCCCCTTGCTACCAAAAACCTTTTTTTCCCTCACCCTCCTCACTGTCCAGATCCTTTCCCGCTCACCTTGCTTGCTTCCAAACCCTATTTCCCTTACACGGCTCAGGGGGTGCTTTGATCATGCTTTTCCTGCTTGGCAAAGGGAGTTGAAGTAGATAGCCACCAGGGTTTCTATTGTTATTATTATTACAAAGTTTGCCCATGCACATACATGCCCCCCCCCCCCCATACATAATAAGCATATATAAAAATTGCTTGGTGCTCCACGAGAAACTTTGCTTCAGAAAGGGCTTTGAGACTGAAAAGGTTTGAGAATCCCTGATTTAGATTATGATTAAGACATCTATTGCCGTTTTTATATAAATAGTTAACACAACTGAGAGACTGCCTGAACTGTAGAAGAGAAAAGGCTGTGCTATCTGTGAGGACCAATATTTGACATATGTTCCCAATCCATGTATAAATAAGAACTGGCTATGAAATGCCTCATTACAAAGAAATTAAGACATATATGGACAATATGATATTTTATTTGCTCAATTACTATATAGACAGTTTTCTGGATCCTTTTTGTACATGTATCAATGAAGGACATACAAAACATGATGCTCAGAAGTACATGAAGTAGATCAATGTGGACGGAATATACCAAAGAAGAAGAATGTTGTAGTTTGTAGTACAGGATCTATTTAGTCAGCTGCTTTATATCCTCTTCTCATCAGACTTTTGAACTCATCCCAGTTATGGTCTAAGATACCGATTAATAAGGAAAACCAATTTTTTTAGGAAGAAATCTGTGGAAGAAGCAATGCAACACATTTTTATTAGTTTTGGAATATTCTAAGAACTGTTCTTAACTCCTTCACTACATTCTTGGTCTGATCCTTAGACAGGAGGGGTACTTAATGCATTAAATAACTTGCTTCAGGAAGATGTTTGTATTTTCTTTTTTTTTGTTTCCCCTTCTTATCCCCCTTTGTTTTTAATAGCTGCTTCCATTGTAACCCACCCGTCATGAAATATTGGTGGTTTGGGAGGTTTGGCTGCTTTTGACCAAAGGAAATGTCTTAGATATAATATGGTCTTCCTCTTTTCTTATGGCCTTCAAGATTGCTGAGCATTATTCTTCTTTCTAACAAGTCTTAAGGAGGGCTATGTAGAATCCTTGACAGCTGAATTAAAAAAGGAATAGGTAAATCCCCACATACAACACCTGCAACACATTAACGTACCAATTTCACTGTTGTATGCTCACCACTTTGATAAGTGTGCTCAAGTGCTTTGAGTGGTGAACTAGAATTCTGGGATTCCACTTAGCCATGGAAACCTGCTGGGTGGCCATGAACAAATCACACTTTTTCAGACATATAGGATTATTAGGGGAAACCTTCTTTGCAAAAATAAATTGCCCAGAATATTGTCTATAATAAGATGGCCATAAATCAGGCACCCAACAACATCATGTGCTTGGTAATTGAAATGAGTTTTCGATCAAGGAAGCATATCTCCTCTCACTCCTCTCTTAGTACCCCATTGCCCAGCTGACATCATAGCATAGGATGGCAGACAGGCAGGACTTGTATTGTAGCTGCAAGCCACTGCAATATGGAGGGTGGCTGGGGGTGGTAGGGTGACCATACTCAGGATCAGGCCTAGATGATGGGTGTGTGTAGATCCACCTTTGGTGAGATAGGTGAGAGTATTTTCAAAGGTTATATTGAATAGCATTTCAACTGCATTTTTTGCAAAAGACTTAGGATGTGTGTGACTGGAATGAAGCTTTTAAAAAGCAAAGTTAACTCAGCAAATTTAAAAGCAATACCCTAATTTGAATTCTATGTCTTTCAGTATCCCCTCCCCTTTTAAAAAAGAAAATCTGTCAGAGGTGATTTGAATGCAATATTCCTGCTTCTTGGCAGGGGGTTGGACTGGATGGCCCATGATGTCTCTTCCAACTCTTTGATTCTATGATTCTATGAAAATGACTACTGAATAAAAAAGAGTAATTTTCTTACATTTTGAGAGTAATTAGTCGCGTAAAAGGTGGCAAAACCACATAAAGTTTCTCTTTCAGAATAGCATCCACAATCTTCCGGCTCACAAAGCCTACATCCATGATAGGAACAAGAAATGGCCTCCTGACAGGAAACAAAAAGTTAATTCAATAAATTCTGGATAAAAAAATATCTAAATTATAATAATACTGAAACATTATATAAACAGTTCTTAGTTCCACGCTCCTACAATTTTAAAATGTCTTTGAATGGATCAGGTTCTTCCCAGACTAGCTGGCAATTCACATTTAATATGGCCAAGCTCAATTTTTCTTGAGTTGTAAATGTCTGTGAATATATTTTTAGAATTGAAAATCCACTTACGCTGTTTTTACACCAATAATTAATGTTGTATCCACGTAACCAGGACAGACAATTGTGGTTTTAATGCCTTTCTTTCCAACAGCCCACAATTCAAAAGCAAGCGATTCCAGAAAGCCAAACGATGCAAATTTACTTGCAGAATAGTCTAAGAAATTGAAAAACAAAACAGGTGGAGATAAATAAAGAAGAGAAAACATATTGTGTTGAATATAATACTTAAGGAAATATATAAAAGATGAAGTCAAACAGCTTGCTGTTCCTCAGTTGTCTCAAAGTACAGTCAGAAACACGACTCCTCGAATAAATAGTTATGGTTGAATATGCCAAGATTTGAAGTAACTCATTTCCTTCAGGACCTCTGTCCCAGTTGTAAAGCCAACAGATTAAAAAGCATTTGTCTGTGGTGGTTCACATCCAGCTATCCACACATCCATGCTTCTTTTTCATGCGTACAAAATAAATACCCAATGTAATTCATTCGCAGTTACAAAATGTTAATAACAGCATCTGACTTAGATGACTTAAAAAAAATGGAAGATAATTTTTCTGCTGTCTAATAGCCATGAAAGTAGAATGGAAATATAAGTTCTTACACAGTCGTGCACCCACTGAATCACTTTCTGTCGGTCCCCAAATGTCTAGCATTACAGTAATGTAAAATGTAAGTTAACCATTTAAAAATACAGTTTAGGCAAGGCATCCCATAAAAAGGGTAGGCAAAATTACAAAGGGAAAATTAATATAGGAAATGAGAGTTATAGATTTGAATAATTCAGCTCTCACTAGAAATTTCAGAAAACAAAAGAAAAAAATGTGGGTGAGACAGAATTTAGGGGAAATATTTTTAGGCCTTTCCCCTTTTGATCAGGATAGCAACAGAGCTATTTTCTTCCTATAACTGAAAATTCCTAAGAAACACCTGCAGGCCACAGATTGTATAATGATCTGACTAGTTGCATTCCTCAAGATCCTTTCACGTGTTCAGGAATGAAATGTGGCTTAGAATGTGGCACAAAGGTAGCTCAATGTAAAGCGCATTGTGGAAGTCCCGCCTTGAGGTTCTCAAAGCATGCACTACCATCTTTAGGTCCTCCAAACCTCAGAAGGGGCACAGCCGGTGTATCACATGAAGTTGGTAGTATGGCATGAACATGTGGTTATTTTGTTAAACTTGACTCTGTCTAGTTTCCTTAAGTTTGGAACATAATATGACATGCTGCTTACCACAAAGAGCACAAAGCTAGTACATGGTGAGTTTTAAGAAGGGACATAGCACAGGATGAGTGTGATAGGCACTCAAGACCAGGAATTGTGGGGCCAGTCTGGTATTTGTCACACTAAGTGTCTACTGTCTTTCCTCCCACAATGTTGTCATCTTACTGTATTTCCTTCCGCCTGTGTGAAAGCCTGTCTTCACTACTCCGTCTCCTACGAGTTTTATCCCTTACAAACATTTCTTTTTCATTTTCTCATCCAGCGTTTTATCATTTTATGTTGTGTTGTACATGTGACCCACTCATTGTGATTGATTTCTCATTGCATTATTTTGTTTGTTTTACTTTGCTTTGTTTTATTGTATTCCTAAGTTGTTTTGGTTTTATTATGTATTTTGCTATAATGTATTTCCGGCCTCAGCCTCATGTAAGCTGCCCCAAGTCCCCTTTGGGGAGTTGGTGGTGGGGTATTAATATTAATAATAATAATAATAATAATAATAATAATAATAATAATAATAACTCTAATTGAGAAAAATAAGTAGATCTAACACATTAAGGTGATTTCTTTTGCACACTGGTTTAGATGCAACTATCCTTAGGTTGATGCTATATTCAGATTGATAATAAGTAGATAATAAAATGGACACACTTACTAACCTGTGATGTACTTGTCCCCACTTAGCGATGCTGCACTCGCAATTGTAACCAAATGTCCCTGGTTCTGGGCTAACATAGCTGGCAAAAAAGCTTTGCAGGTCTATAATACATTTGGTAAATCATCATTAATATTTGGCATATTTCATGTAAATACCATATTTGCTTCATCACAGTAAGAGTTCAGAACATCACAATCAAAGCACATGATGTATAGTAATTGCAGTAGGGAATAATATTATTTACACTAGTTTACCTTTTGAATATAGTTTGAATATAGAGACTTAAACAAGTACTTTCAAGAGAAGGAAGAATTTAAAAATTGAGGCATGCAACACTAGGGATGTCATGACATGGACCTTGAGAAGCATTGGAGACTGTCTAGCAAAGGGAATTGTACTGTTAGATCCCCAATTGTCCTGTTTTGTCTTCCCATCACACATGTTTCACTCTTCAGGTTTTCACCTGTTGTCGCCCTCATTCTGAATCAGCACACAGGGAATTTTTTTCTCTGCCCTCTCCATATTACTTTATTTAGTCAGGGAAATTTCAATATCCAAAAGCCAAGAGATCCCCTGTCCTCCCTAAAGCCCTCCACATCAGAGGAGACAGGACACCACTTCAAAAACTCTTCTTCCCATGGTATAAAATTGCCCTCCTCAAAGTCCCTTACAGTAAAGGAGATGGGATACCGATTCAAAAACTCTTCTTTCAATAGGATCCCTTTCTCTCCCCAAAACCCCTCACTCCAAGAGAGGTAAAGTCCCCTTCCATGTCACAGTTTTAAAACACTCCTTTCAATAGCATCGTCCCCTCTTTTATTTGAATTCCTCCCCTTGAGTAGACCAGAGTAGAGCAGAATTTTAACTCTACTTTTAACACTTCTTTTAATGGAATCTTCCCTCTACTTTTAATATTCTTTCATTGATGGGCACTTTATAAAACAGAGTGTAATGGAGAAATCCACAATTCCCTATGGAGCCTAGTTTACTATGAAGGAGGAAATGCAGTGACAGAAAAATCGTGAGGAATGTCCATTCCTCCACATCACTGAAATGATTCAAAATGGGTGGATCTGTCAAATTCCAACACATGTGTTTTTCAGTGTTAGCAATGGTTCTAGTGCACGCCAAAGTGTTGGGGTTCAGCCTGTGCGTGAACCTGAACCTGATTCTCATTGTATTTCCTGATGCCAATGAAGATGTCAATTCTGAGGTCAATGCAGAAGATGATGGTTTGTGTAGTGAAACTCCTGCAGGCTTGGAAAGCGAAAGTTCCCATGAGAATGTTTCAGAGCCAAGCAGTGAACTTTCACTCTCTTTTCCTTCCAATCTGAGTTCTCCAGAGAATCTGACAGCTGGTCTCTCTAATGAGAATAGGAGAGGGCAGATTTGGCAGAGCAGAGGGGAATCTCAAAGTGTACGAAGGTCAGCTAGATTGAAAGAAATGCAAATAAAGCCTTCTGGCGTGTCACGTAATAGATTTCTCAGCCTTAAGTACCACACACCTGGATGCCAATTCAGACCAGGCATCATTCCAGATTCAAGCATCGTCCTTGGCAGATCTCCTGATTCCAGTGGCCTTATTCCTAAGAGGCTTCCTAGTTGCTTCAAGTATGGTTAGTGGATTGCTAACAGGTTCCAGGATTTAGCAGTGTTACTGTGGGTTTTTGTTCATGGACATTTCTTGTTGCTGATTTTTACTGTGGTTTTTTACCTTGCACATTTCCTCTATTTTTGTACTCATCTTTCTTCAATAAAAAAGGATTGTTTTTCCTGAAGTCAAGTGTTGTGGATTGTGGTCTGAGGGTTCTGTTTCCTGCTCTGGGTTGCAACACAAAGGCTTGGAACATGATTAGCCACCTGTATTCTGAGTTCCTTCCTTTCAGTACATTTCATCTCCATTTCAAGGGCAAAGGGCAACAGATGACAGCTGGAAGTAGGCAAATGTCATGTGATGGACTCCGTGCCTCTTAGTCATTGATATGGAGATGAAGTGTCTTATGATGAGGGAAATGCTTCATGTGATGGGGTCATTACATTCTTTATTAGAGGATTTAGATGGGATAGAATAAAGGAGAGAAAAGGAGAAGCAACAAGGATACAATAATATAATTTAGTAATGCCATCATTATCTCCAGAAGAAAATAATTACCCAGAAATGTGCTTTAGTGTCGACTTGTATTGTTTCTTCCATATCAGAATCGGAAAGTTTGAAGAAATTCCTTCGATTATATATCCCTGCATTATTTATTAGAATATCTACATCTCCCACTTCTTCTTTAACCTACAATTAAGGGGTAAACCTTATGTCAGATACATGCTTCGAATTACTGTGTTTTATATATTCCTTACTCAACTGAAACACACAAGATTTTTCTGTTTCATAAACCAAGATCAAATCCATTCAGCTTTCAGTTGTTATTGCAATTATTATTCTTTTGAAACAAGACTGAAAGTTGATCAAATACATTTGTAATGGTTTGAGGTTTGGATTATAACTTGAGAACAGGCTTTGTACACCAACTCATTAATGGAAATCAACTGGACACCCTTGAGCAAGTCACACACTTTCAGTCCAGGAAAACCCAGTGAAAGATTCACTTTAGGATTGCATAAGTCAGAAAAAATGTGAAGACACACAGCAAAAATAAGAAAGAAAGAAAGAAAGAAAGAAACGCCAACATGGACACATTGAAACAGTGGACGTGAAGCATATTTCGGATTGTGGTAATGTGGTAAAAAGTATCTGCATTTTTTTTTAAAAAAAGAACCCAGATGCCATTTTAGCTGTGGTGGTATTCATGCACATTCAACAGGCAGCTTAATGAGATACTGGAAAAGCTGTTTTTGAACTAGAATTCCCTACTAAGCAATGCAACTGTATATGCTGATTGTGGGGTTTGGAGAGTAACACCTCCAAGCACTTCGAAAAACAGCAGATTGAATTCTGTGTAAAGTCATGCTAAGGTAGAATGCATGACTTCAGAATTAGGTTTTGTTTTATATAATTATTATATAATTTTATGTATTTACTTTAAATATAAGATCCACTTTCCCGAACATATAGATACCCCTAAAAATGTGTGTGTGTGGGGTGGGGTGCGGGGTGGGGTGGGGTGGGGGGGGCTGGGGGCTGGGGAGAGTGTTTATAAAGTGTGGTCTACCAAACACTTGGGTGAGAAACCATCTTAATCCCACAAATCTGTAAGGCTAAGTGGAAGAAATTGTTCACGAGATCTAGAAAAATCATAGAATCATAGAGTTGGAAGAGACCCCATGGGCCATCCAGTCCAACCACCTGCCAAGAAGCAGGAAAATCGCATTCAAAGAGTCACAGCGAATTTTGTTATATTGGACTAGATGGATCAATGGTTTGGCTCATGATAATGCAGCTATTTGTGGCACTATGTTGTATCATTTCAGACTGCTGTGACTTAGTGAATACAAATCAAGAAATGGATAGCACATATAAAGATGCATGCCCTCCTGGACCCGCACATCCCAAAGCAGATTTCAGAGGATGGGAAATGCATGGGAGAGAAACAATAATTGGAAAAAAATATTATACATTCATGTGAAAAAGAGAAGTGAATAAAATTATCCCTATAGCCTAAATCCAACTGTTATGACAGTTCCCTAAAATGTCTCTAATCAAAGTATTTGGTCCTATCTGATTATAAATGGGTCTTGTCTTTCTTTAGGCTTTTCTGCTATCATGCTACAATTACATAATGTAGATCATTCAATTTTCAAATATTTTTTGTTTACAAAATTGCTGTTGTACACAACTTGTACAAAATCTAACAACATAAACCCCCAATGGTTTACCTGATCTGCCACTGCATAGATTTCTTCCCTTATGCGCACATCACACTTGTAGGCATAAACGGCTATAGCCCCATTGGCTTTGACAAGCTCTGCTGTTTTTTTGTTACCTTCCTCATCAATGTCCCAGAGAACAAGAATCGTGTGAAGACGTGCAAAATTTAATGCCATCTGTCATCCAATTCCATTTGCGGATCCTGTGATAAGCACAATTTTCCTGGCAACATTTTTTCGAACACAAAAGAACATCAAAATGAAGGCCTCCAAACAGTAATAAATAAACAAAAAGATAAATTTGAAGGTGTCCAAGATGTTTCTCATTGTAAAAATGCTTTTTTTGGACATGTCTTTACCAATTTAAAAATTAGATTCTATTCTAATAATATGAATATAAAAATTAATTATTTTTTCTGAAAAGTTTGCTAATTCTCTTTTTAAAATTTTAGTATTGTATCCCTTTGTCTCAGGCTCCTGGTGGAAATGCTACTGTCTAAACTATTGTGGAGATAAATATTTCAATGCACTTTGTACATTTGAGAATATATGTGGGAGCCCCACCTGGCCACTCCTCCCACTCCTGTTTCATTATACAGATAATATTCAAACAAGTGATTATGGCTATAATTTAGCAAGAATATGATCATGACCAACACAGAGATGTGACAAGATATTCAAGTATAGCTGGCACTGCCTCTCTTGACATCTAAGCAAAATGCTCCTAAAGATAATAATAATAAAAGGTACAGTCATTTACTGAATTCCATATTATGTTTTCTACCAAAAGTACAGTTTTCAGTGCAGGTTTAGAACTCCCTAAATAAACAGGCAGGTGTGTGCCCTTCCACCACCCCCCCCCCTAGCGATTTGAAGTTGCTACACCCTTATATTCAATATATTGTAATCTTTTAATTACTTTTAAACCTACCAAGACTTTAAATGTTGGCAGTGTTAAAGTAACTCTTGCCCAAGGCTATCATTCAATAACCTATTTTAATGTGTGCCACCATATCTAAAAGGCATGGTACTTATGGTCCCTGTGTGTTTTGCAAATTCATCCATAAATGTCCATTTTGCTATGATGACCCATAGCTAGCACCCTGGGGCAGGGCCGTAGCCAGAAATTTTTTTTGGGGAGGGTTGAAAATTTCAGGGGAGGGGAGGGTTTGAAAATTTCGGGGTTGGCATTTTGAAATTTGGGGGGGGGGCGTTAGGGTCATGCTGAATCAAAGAGCACAGCAGGGGGCAGAGCAGCCTTCAATAGCCTACAGCTCCGCCCCTGTCAACCACCTCCACCAAGTCTGGCCTCCTTAATGAGAACATTCCACCCCCCCCCCCAACTTGGTTGCTTCACTACATCGGCTATTGCTGCAAGTAATGACAATGTGAATAAATTGTCAATATTTGCTTGAGATAGTGCTTGCAGTTCTGGAGGGACTCTTAATTTTTTGCATCTCATAGACTTTGCATGGGGATTTGGCTAACCAGTTAAAATTCATGAGTAAACCAGGTTTTTTTTTTAACCTGAAAAATTTCAGGGGGGGAGGTTTGAACCCCTCCCCCCCCCCCCCGGCTACAGGGCTGCCCTGGGGTAAAAACAGTATACATACCACCATCCAGTCTTCTCTGGACCTATTTTTTTTTCTAGCTGTACATTGATTGTAATTATCCCCAACCTAACTTTTATCAGTGAAATCTCAGTGAAAGGTTACCATGTATAAAGCAGAACCAGTGAGGTTTCATAACTTTACCTGGGACTGATAGTACACAGAAAGAGGATCCATAATGTAGTTGATGAATGTAGCAGTTATCCATAAAATGTCCCTTTAAAATTTCTGCTCTATTTAACTCAGTATGGGAGCTTAATTCTTCTGCTAAAGCAGTCCTTCAGAGTCGGTCTAAGCAGTTTATAATGGATAGACTCACTCATACCCTTGATATCTCAGGTCAAGCGGCACCTAGTATTACAAATATTAATTGCCTATGTGTTGTGTGGATGAAAAACGACAGAATTAACAAACCATGGTATATCTTGACTTGATATTTTAATAGTGTGGTCTTGTGTTATATGTATTTTAACAGCGTGTTTTTTTGTTCTTTTAATTTGGTTTTAATCTTGCCTCAAACCACAAAGAAAGGTGGGTAATAATTTTTGTTTGTTGTTATTGGTATTGTCATTTGACTAATCCAGAAAAGGATCTCATTTCAGAGCTGGAAAAGCTGAAGTCAGTGAATCCTCAGATATTCCAGAGACCCTCTCACTCACTTCCCCAACATCAATCAGACAATGCATTGTTAATACAAATTTTTAAACAAGATATAGATGCCACCAGTAAGCATACTTTATAACAATTTCCAAGAAAGAGGGCTAAAATTGATCTATAAGTATGGAGAGGTGGTGGGCCAGGCTTTGCCTGATATCTTTGTATTAAGGTTGATTAAGATTTGGTACACCAATGTTAACTTTATTTATTTATTTACTGTATTTATACCCCGCTCTTCTCAACTCCAAAGGGGACTCAGAGCGGCTTACAGATTATGGCAACATTCAATGCCACATCATACAACAAATAATAAATATAACATATCAACATATCAGCTTTGAAAGAAGTAGAAGAAAATACTGATTCACTAAAGGCAAAGACCTCTACAGATATCTCTAAAAGATACTTTTTTCCAGCCAAGACTTCTAAAACTTTTTTTTGCTCATTCAGCAAACATACTGTAAATTACTACAGAGAAGACTGACCATTTCTAATTCATATTTTGCACACAAAGAGCTTGGAAGTTCTGTTGCTTTGGACTAAAGCTCCCACAGTTCCACAGATGCATTGTTAGTGATGATCAGGCCCGTAGCCAGGATTTTGTTTGGGGGGGGGGCTGAGTTCGGTTCCGGGGGGGGGGGGGCTGAGTCTGAGTGAAAGAGGGTCTACCCTAGCAAACCTTTTGTATCGTTACCCCAATAACCCCATGCATATGGGATATATTGAGTATAGTGATCAGATCATGATATGAATAAACATAGCAGTTAAAATAATGCACCAGTAAGGCCTTCTCACGGACCACCATCAGAATTTCAGAGGGGGGGGCTTAAGCCCCCCAAGTCCCCCCCCCCCCCCCAGCTACATGCCTGGTGATGATGCTTCCTAGAAGGCTGTTCAGAGAGAAACATTTCCAATCTCTGTATCATTTCCTATATAGCACTAGACAATTTAACACCTAGACCATCACATCAGTTTTCTATGCCTTACTGGAAGAAGACCAAGCAGGTTAAAGATGTAACGAGGGTCAGACGACAGGTTCCAACACTTCTTCTAATTTGGCCATCTTCTCTATAACCACACACACTAACCCAGGGTTTTTATAGCTTTGGCCCAATTGCTAACTTAGCTTTCAAAAGGGGTGGGATTCTTGTTTGCTTTTTACTATAATTCCCATAATCTGTCATTCCTTTTGTGGATTCTTTGAAAAAATAACAATTCACCCTGTGGTTGCCACTGACTACTGTTTGTTCACTCTAGCAAACTATAAAAAATACACGGATCAGTATTCAATTAGATAAAACCAGAAGTGCACATACATAGAGAATGGTGTGACACTTCAAAATCAGGATGCTGCTCACCCAGATAAGAGTCCTTCCACTGAATTTTTCCTTCAGCTTCCAAATTCTTCATATTCCAGAGGAGGAGACATTGAATAATGTGCACACGGAGAACTCTACTGTTTGCTGTGTTCACATTTCTTTACTCACCTTGCACCCCCCCCCCCAAAATTTCTTGTATTGGCCTAAGCTATACTCTTAAAAGCTTAACTGAAGTTTTAAGTTATGAGAATGCTAGACATTTGAGAACTGATTAAAAGCTTTACTGGCAGAGACAGGCTTTGTATTTGGAGAGGCAACATTTGCCCTGCTGGTACACCACATACATTCAATGAGAGAATTTACATCTGAGGCCCAGGAAGAAAAGATTCCTCCACCCACGTGCCCACAGCACTTTCAGCATCTTGTCAGAGTAGAATTTCAAGTGGTTTGTGGTTTCTGTGTCAAAGAGGGGAACTGCTTAGGGAGTGGAACCAATTTCTGGAGCTTCTTCATTGGATGCTACACACTTGCATCCTGCCCATGATGTTACTGATCTGGAAGAAAGAGATTGTGGGTGTAGGGTAACACTCCCAGACTCTGAGGCATGCCTCCACCCACCTG
This sequence comes from Anolis sagrei, assembly GCF_037176765.1. NCBI lineage: Eukaryota > Metazoa > Chordata > Lepidosauria > Squamata > Anolidae > Anolis > Anolis sagrei. Next base: position 49,344,018 of record NC_090024.1, on the reverse strand, counting down.
GAATTTCCTCCAGCTTTGCAGGTGTCAGGCTGAATTCTAATCAGGAGGCATCTGCTTCAGACAGCTTGACCCTGCCTAGAAGCTGTCTGATGGAACTGTTTACCTAACTTGCAGCACAACTCTGCTTTTAGAAGGTAATTGAGTTCAGTGGTAAGTGCAAATACAGCAGCATTATAAATCCGTATGTAGATGTTTATTTACAAAGAAACTTACTTGAAATCCCTCTTTTTCAATGGGATTTCAAACATGGCCAGCATTCCTTTAAGAAATAAGTCAAGTTGGATACCTTTCAGGCTCACAAATCAGCACACAAAAAGAACCAATCACATTTCTACCCCTAATCCTGCCATATCCATGGAGGGAGTAGGGATTCAAGTATGTTCCTGGACTTCACATGGCTATATAAAGCTGTGAATAATACCGAACTCCAGTGGGAGAAATGACAGAGGTACCAAACGAGAGTGTAACTTAAAAAGGAGGGGGAAATGAAAACTGCATATCCCAATTCTGTGGATAAGGGGTCATTCTGTTCACCCAACTTCCTGGGATCCCACCTATGGAGCAACTGGGTAAGGATGAGTTTGATTGGGTCCTTGTTAAGAATAAAAAATGACAAAGAGAAGCCTCCCACAGGATGGTAACACATCAAACATCTGGGCATCCCCTGGGCAGTGTCCTTCCATATGGCCAATTCTCTCAGACCAGAAATGACTTGCAATTCTCAAGTCACTCCTGACACAACAAGCAAAGAAACAAACAAAACAAGATTGAAACACAAGATGGATTACAAATCAATATGATTACAATACAATTAAAAACAGATAACTGATTGGAGGGGGCCTATAAAGTTAAATAGCCTCTGTGTAGGTCTATATATGTTTGTATGTCAAAAATTGGCATTGAATGTTTGCCATATATGTGTATACTGTAATCCGCCCTGAGTCCCCTGCGGGGTGAGAAGGGCGGAATATAAAAGCTGTAAATAAATAAATAAATAAATAAATAAATAAATAAATAAATATTGTGACCCAACCACCAGCAGAATAAACCTCCTTCACTTGGTGCAGATGTTGATTGGTTTGTGAAACCAGTTCAGAGGATGATATTACACCTATTTATGCCCTGTGATCTTGGTCATATACTTAGAAGATATTTGTAATATACACTTAAACAGTTAAGAGACTGCCAGAACAAGAGAGTAGAAAAAGCTGAGCCAGAAGACTGGAGTTTTCAGTCATGAGTGAGGAACAATGTCTTATATGCTTCCCAACTCATGAATAAATAAAACAGGGAGACGTGTGTACAAAATTGTTTCCTTACTTCAAAAGCTCTGAGAAACTATGTGATATTGCTGTCTCTTTAAAAGGAATTAAATAAAGATATACCCAATACTTTATTTTACTTACTTGCTTTATTAGGCATAAAGAGTGACTGATTGAATTCTAATTGTATATATGTTAATGAAAGAGCTACAAAGTCTGGTGTTAAGAATACATGATATATAATATTGAAAATGAAATACAGCAGCGCTCAAAGAAAAAGAATTTTGTTGCGTATGAAGCACAACATCTGTTAGATGGTTATTTTCCTTTCTCTTTGAATCTGACTTCTGAACACATCTCATTATGGGCTGAGATACTGTATAAGAAGAAAAACCACTTTTTTGGGAAGAAATCTGTGGAAGAAGCAACAAAGTATTTTTGGTTAGTTCTGAAGCAGTTTGAGGACTGGCCTAAATTGTCTCCCTGCATTCTTGGTCCAATTCTCGGGAGATCTAAGGAAGTACATTTTGCACCTGAGGCCCCATATTCACTGCCATATAATGCAGTTTCACTACCTTGAACTGGATTATATGAGTTTACACTGCCACGTAATGCAGCTCAATTGCACTCTGAAACTGCATTATATGGCCGTGTAGATGGACCTTAGAAGAAGAAAATGAGGTACATTTCTTGAGTCAGAGACATATATTTTCAGTAGCAAGAGGCAGTTGCCTAGTTGGATAACTTACTTCTTTTTGCTTTCCCCTCTTATCCCCTTTGTTTTTAAATAGCCTCCTGTACTATAGCCCCCAAGTGATGAAACATTGGTAGGTTTGGAGGTAAGGGTGCTCTTGATCTAAGGAAATGTGCAGCATCCATTTATAGTGCACATTTCAAGACCTATATAAAGAAGGCCTATAAATATATAGATGTCCTTTATAGAATTTTCCTTTAAAAAAGCTATGGAAAACATGTGGTATTCTTACATTTTAAAGGTAATTAGTCTCATATAAGTTGGCAAGACAAAATAAAATTTCTCTTTCAGAATGGCATCCACAATTGACCTGCCCACATAGCCTACATCCATCCTAGGAACGAGAATTGGCCTCCTGAGGGGGAACAAAAAATTTGACTCATTATATCCTAGAGAAGTAAACCCTGATTATAAGAATATTGAATGATTTTTTAAAACTGAAGATCAACTTACGCTATTTTCACACCATAAATCATCCTTGTATCCACATAACCAGGGCAGACAATGGTGGTTTTAATGCCTTTCTTTCCCGCAGCCCTCATTTCAAAAGCAAGAGATTCCAGAAAACCAAATGATGCCCATTTACTTGCAACATAGTCTTTTAAAAAACAAGAAAGGAAAAAATGGAAGAAGAAGAATTTTTGTCTTGAATACAATATTCTCTAAAATGACAATAAAAATTAAGTCAAATGGCTGGTTGTTTCATCATTGTCTCAAAGCCTGGTCTGAAACACAACTCAGCAAATAAATTCTTATGATTGAACATGACAAAATTGTTCTTCTCAACCCTTCCCTTCATGCCCTCCATCCTCATTGTAAAATCTATTTTAAAGGCTTTAATCTGGTTCACACAGATATATCCACGATCCCATGCTTTATTTGGTAATGTACTAAATAAATACGCAGTGATTAATTGCACAGATAATTTGTGTTTTTCACTTTCCCAAAATGCTAAAATTTCATTGAGGTAGGCATAATTCTTATTTTGGAGAAAACATTTTTATTGCCTCCACCCTTCCACGTTGCATACAACACCAGAGCTATTATCTTTCTCCTGCTGAAAATTTCTAAGAAACATCTCCAGGGCATTCAATGCAGAATGAGCTGACTGGTTATGTGCCTGAAGACTTTATTCAGGTGTTCAGGAATAATATGTGGCACATATTGTTCTGCCAGAGATATAGGAGCATTATGTTTAAATATCTCATAATATGAACCATCCAGAAAAACAATGGTTTAAACCATGTTGGCTTTCCAAAGTGATTATTCTTGATATTTATTTGTTTGAAGGAAACAAATTCAAGCATAAAACTCCTAATCTGTTCTTGAAAGTTGAGTTGACTTGCTTGACAGTCACTATAGTCCTACACAGGTCTGAGAAATTATTGAAAAGAAATCAGGTGCAACAGAACCTTTTTAATGCACTGTATATGGAAATGATTCAAGTGGTGCAGATTTTTTTACTAGCCATGTGAAATGTTATTACATTGATCCGAAACAAGCTGCACTGATTGGTTCTTTATTCCTGGATATAGTCCTCATCTCAAGCTCACTGATAAAGCTCTATAGAAAGCAGAAAAATCCCTCTCTATGCCAGTGCACTCTCACATTATAATGTGAGACACACAAAGGCCACCTTCTACTGATCACACGAAAATGAAGGAATCACTACTATGGCATTTTTCTCACAGAAGTATGCCATTACCTAGTGCCAACCTTTGTCAGCTGAAAACCCTTCTATCTACGTGAGTGTTTTAAGTTGGTTAGTCTTCCTTCTGATTTTTTTTACTATAGCTTGTTGCATGAATATGCTTTCTTATTGTGTATTTATTTAGACTGCCTTGATAACTATTGCCTGAAAAGGAGTTTATAAGTATATAGACAAGATCTCCAGATTTTCTTGGATCCTGATTTGTCACACCTATTGAAGTAGAGAACAGAGGCAAGGTATGGATGTCACCATCTTCTTCCTGCAATCTTATATTCTTGATCTGCCTAGCAAGAGGAATTACACAGACACAAGTTTCTCTTTTTAAAAACCTACTATCAATCAGCAACCAAGGCTGGTATTTCCCTATGTAGATCATGTGAGCAGGCTATAGCTGAATTGCTCAACTGGCTTTGACTTCACCTCACTGGGGTCAGTTTGGTAAAAAAATCAATATTTTCAAGCACAGGTTGCAGTTCTTAAGCTATTTTTTATTTCAATTGGACTGATTTATTCTGAGGGAAAGGACTATGTGTGGTTGTACTCTAGCAATCTCCTAAAGAGATCTTAGAATGAAGCCAGTCAGAGGTAAGTGCAGTCCATTTTGGTGAACCTAATTCTGGATAGCAGTGGTTTATGCCCACATATACTCAATTTCTTACTATCTCATGGTTTCATGCAATAAGACACATGGGAGGAAAGAGCCTCACCAGTTGGCAAGTGGCTTAACTTGATACCAGGATCATTCTAAGAGTCTAACAGGTGCTACAATTAAAACTGTTGCACATATTTTACACCAATAATGTACCATCTATGGCTGCAATTCCTCCTTCCCCTCTTAAGTGCTTCAGCAGCATCTTGTTCGTCCCATGAAAGTAGATCCATTGAGCCAATAGATCTTACATATAGGTTGATATTCCAAGCTTCCTTATGTTTCAAGTGTGACAGTGTAACAGTAAAAGCTTACAGGAAGAGACCTGGGAGAAATATTATTGAATGACTTCTGGGTGAAAGGGGATGAAGCATGCATGAAAATTACATCTGATGCCAACACAAGAATTCTGTGAAGGGACAGAGGAGCTCTTTGAGTGACAGGACAATTTCTTAAAAAGAAGGGCGTACACTGGTAGCATTGCGGGAAGACAGTTGAAGGAGTCAAAGGTGAGTAAATGTACACTGGGTGGATATCTGAATTAACTGAAGAAAAAGATCTGACATTCATCAGTTTGATAATATTATCATACAAGTGTCTATTCCAATTGGGCATAATAATTGGATCTAACAAATTGCAGTGATTTCTTTTGTACACTGGTTTAGGTGCAACTATTTTTACGTCTATGCTATATTCACAATGATAAACAGATAACAAACAGACACTTACTGACCTGAGATTTTCTTGTCCCCACACAGTGATGCTAAACTCGCAATTGTAACTAAATGTCCCTGATCCTGGGCAATCATATCTGGCAAAAAAGCTTTGCAAGTCTATAACAACACAGTTGGTTAATCATCATAAATATTAGGCATGTTTCATATAATTCCTGTATTTGCTTTATCACAGTAAGGGATCAAACATTACAACTAAAGCACATTACTGTATGCTGATATAGTAACTGTAATAAGGAGCAGTATTGCAATAATTTACCTTTTAAATATACAGTCTGAAACATTGAATTAATTACATTAAAAATAAGAACATAAAAATTAATATAGAAAAGTTTTGATATATGTATTATTTGGTAAAGGATTTAAGGGGAAAAGAAGAAAAGAACAGATGAGAAAAAACAAGAAAATAATTGAAACTTGTTTTTTGATTTCCCAAAATAACCCAAATCCATTTTAAAGTTTTTAATGAATTAAAAACTGTAATAACATAATTCAGTAGCTTCAGAGATATCCCCAAAAGAAAATAATTACCCAGAAATGTGCTTTAGCATTGACATCTATTTTTTCTTCCATTTCAGATTCATGAAGATCAATGAAATTCTTCTGACTGTATACACCTGCATTATTGATTAAAATGTTTACAATTCCCACTTCTTTTTTAACCTATAATTAGGGAGGAAAACCACAGATTATCATGCCAAATGCGCACTTTCTTAATTAACTTACAATTAGAAGAAAAAGCTTAGGTCATCATCATGTCAAATCCATATTTGGTCTCTAGTATGGTTAGTGGGAACAAAAGAGAGGGCCTTCTTGGTAGTGGCTCCCCGGCTCTGGAATATTCTCCCTAAAGAAATTAGATTAACCCTCTCTCTTCAGGCCTTCCAGGTGAGTCTAAAAACATGGCTCTTCAGACAGGCTTTTTATCCTGAGTAATCCATGGTCAATGTGAAGAATCATTGATAGTTGTGATGGGTACAACAGATAGCCAGCTTACCTGCAGGTGCTACTGCATTTTAGGAATTTTATAATTTTATATTTTTATAATTTTATTGGTGAGATTTTTACACACAGTTGATTGTACTTATGTTGTTGTACTTATACTTACGTATTGTTGTCTGTATGTGGCACTTGAAGTGCTTCTGTGAACTGCCCCAAGTCTCTTTGGGGAGATGGTGATGGGGTACAAATATTTATTTATTTATTTATTTATTTATTATATTTTGGGCTATGACTCTGGAAACCAGCCTCTGTTTCCCACCGAGCTTTGGGTTGTCTTTGAGCAAGTCACACACTCTCATTAGGAAAACCCAATGACAGGTTCAGAATTGGCTTGAAGGCACACAGCAACAAGTAAAAGCAATTCTTATTATGGGAGAATGGATATCAAACATTTTTCTGATTGTGCAGTGGGAATAAAAATGCATTTTAAACCCCTAGAAATTCCCAATTACCATTCTAGTTGTGGTGTTATCCATACTTTATTTTCTCCTTACACTGGAAATCTGCAGCTAAATGAGATATTGGAAAAGTGGTTTTTGGACTAGAAATTCCATTACTTCTCATCTGTCAATGTAACTGGAAATGCTGAGTGAAGGATGTTAACTTATTCAAGCCAATTCATGGCTATCTGAAGCTATGTCAAGGTAGAATATAGGACTCACATATTCATGTTAATATCCTGTTGTGTTTTGCTCTCTCAGTGGAGAGATAATATTGGACACATGGGGGAGAGAAGGAAGATCCTCCCCTCAATTCCTTATTCTCCACTATACTATTTCTAAAATATTTTATATTGAAACACCCCCCCCCTCCCCATGCCTAATTAGCACACATGGGGGAGATGCCAGAAAACAATCTGTGTATTTAGAAGGTAAGACAAGAATGAAGCAGAAGTTCTTATGACACCATCTCAAATGGAAGTCTCTCACAATACTATGAGTGTATCGGACCATGTCATTTTTTTTCCAGAAAATAAGCACAGTTTCTGGTAATACCACATCTGTAGTTGAGACTAAAATTGTTATTAAGATCTGAAAGAGTCTCAACCAATCAGACATTACAATGATAGATTAGATCAATGAATCAATTGACCCATGACAATGCAGTATCACCCTGTTTGTTGCACCTCAGAGTAGATTCACCTTGCTGAAGAACACCAAACTGTACACAGCCAGAAGTCTTTATAGTTTATTAAAAATAAAAGGTTAAAAAGTTCTTAAAAGCAAAGGTTAATGTTCCAAAAGATCAATATAACATATCACTTGAAGCTTAATCCAAAAAGGCATCAGCAAAGCAAAACCCAAGAGAACATGACAAAGTCCTGGAACCATGAACAACAAAACTGCAAGATAATCTAGCCTAGTTTAGGCAAGCTCCTTAGGTGAACATGAAGTTGCTTTGACAAAGATCTGGTCTCAAACACACTGTTTAATACTCTTTGCAAAACATAAAGGCATTTTTCTGGCCTCTGGCCTCCCTCTTGTTAGCTATTCTTTCACTCCTTCAAATTCAGAATTTCAACTGGTCAGCCCGATCTAAAGTTCCCATATCATCAACGTCAGTTTGTTCGTTAGTGTTAGCCTGTTTCCCTGCTGGTTCATTATCAGGCTGAGAACCAGGCTGAGAGCTGTCTTCCTTCTCTGAGTCAAACTGCACCTGGCTATTTTCAGTATCAATACTCTCATGCCTTACTGTGGGAAACTGCATTTCTTCACTGCCTATAACAGGCAATTCTTCACTGTCTATAACAGAGACATTTTGAACCAAATTGTGAACCTGAGTCCCATCATCCCCATCAGAAACACTCTCTGATTCCAGCTGAGTTACAACACTGTTTTTACATCTCTGACTGTTGTGTCATTCAAGTCCAGAAATCAAGGGGATATACAAGGGAAATCCATGCATAAGATTTCTCCATCTGCAATTCATCAAAAATATTAATTTTGTCTTAAAAGTCTAGGAACCCATTTTCACCACCTTTAGTGCCAATTAGATCCAAGATTTCATTACATGGAAACTAATAATAAATTACTTTAAAAGGGTCTGTTTTCCTTTTTGCAAACAACTAAGATCAATTGGAGGATGCTATCTAGAATAAAGTAAGTGCTTTCTATTCTTCCAGTGCTTCACACTTCCGGATGCACATTCTTCAGGGCCTCCATATCCCAGAGCAGATATTTAGGGATGGGTGGTATAATTAAGGGAAACAGTAACTGAGAAACAGTAACTTTGTGCAGCTGTGTTCTGTGCAACTTTGTTTACAACTGGGGATAAAAATATTGGTCCCTTTTGGTTTGCCTTAGTTTCTATTATCCCCTCCCTGGCATATTTTTCCTATATCCGTGTCACTTTGTGCTTAAATATGTGCAACTACTTTTGTGTAGATTTCTTCCTGCATTTTTAGTTGGATGATAGTTCAAGGTTATTATTGTCAGAGATTTGCCAAGCAGTTTCCTATGCTTTTCATGAACAGAGACACTGTTGTTCCACATTCTTCAATGTCTGCATTTTTTAAAAAAATGCACTAAAACCTTTTATAAAGTATAAATACTGAAAAGCAGCTCTATTGTGTATTCCAGTTCAGTGATTTGAAAGACATTCATATGAAAATGACAAGTGAAGAAAATTCCATACATCCTAAACCTAGTTGTTATGACTGCTTCCTAAAGTGTCTCAAATATAAGCATTCTGTCTTACCTGACTGTAAACTGAATGTGCTGTTATTTAGCTTTTTCTGCATCAATTTATTTACAGTATTACAGTATTTATATACCACTTTTCTTATCCCTGGAGGAACTCAAAGTGGTTTATAAAAAATAATGGCAAAATTCAATGTCTTACATACATAAAACAAAAATTAAATCAAAGAGCACATGACTAAGCATAAAATACAATAGGACAAATTCACCATAATAGGACATGGAGTATAATTTTTTTTAAAAAAAATCTAATAAAAACATTAAATTTACATGATCCCAACTTGTAGACAGGGCCATTCCAGATGTCGATTACATATATTCCATATTTACTTTTTCTACCGTGTTACTTTACTAGTCAAAAGCATATTCCCATAATCATGTCTTTGTTCTCTTTCTAAAGACCAGGAGAGAGAGTGGTGATTTAATCTAATTTCACTGGGGAGAGAGTTCCAGAGTCAGGGAGCCACCACCGAGAAGGCCCTGTCTCTCGTCCCCACCAACTACACTTTCAAAGCAGGTGGGGCTGAGAGCAGGGCCTCCCCAGAATATCTTAACCTCTGTGATGGTTCATAGAGGAAGATATATTCAGATAGGTAAGCTGGGCCAGAAGCATTTAGGGCTTTGCAGGCTATGTAGCAATATATTTACCAATCACATTATTTCCACAAATATATTTTGGCTAAGTAGTTGCTATTATATATGACATTTCCAAGAAGTAACAACTACAAAACACAACTGTTCATTTACCTGATCTGCTACTGCATAGATTTCATCCTTTATGCGTAAGTCACACTTGTAGGTATAAACGGCTATAGCCCCATTGGCTTTGACAAGTTCTGTTGTTTTTTTGTTACCTTCCTCATCGATGTCCCAGAGAACAAGAATTGCTCCAAGGCGTGCAAAATTTAATGCAATCTGTCGTCCAATTCCATTTGCAGATCCTGTGACAAGCACTATTTTCCCAGCAACATTTTTTCGAACACAAAAAAGCATCAAAATAAAGGCCTCAAAACAGTAATAAATAAACAAAATTATAAATTTGAAGGTATCCAAGACACTTCTTATAATAAACATGCATCTTTTCAACATATTTTTCTAATTTAAAAATTAGTTAATATACTGGTAATAGCAATATAAACTATTGCTAATTTGTTTCTTGAAAAGCTTGCCAATTCTCTTTTTAAAACTTTAGGGCTGAGCCTTCTGTCCTAGTCCCCAGGAGAAAATGCTATTGTCTAATCTACTGTGGAGATAAATATTTCCAAGCACTTTATATATTCGAGAAAGTACATGGGAATTCTCTCCTCCCACAATTAGATTTGATTATACAGACATATTTCAAACAAACGACTATGGCTAGATGTGTGACAAGATATCCAAGGTGCTTATTATTATAGACATGATTATTTTGAGCATATTTTCCTAATTTAAAAATGTAGAGAGCTAAACTGTACTAAATTTCTTCAAAAAAAATTGGCAAGTTCTTTTTAAATTATTTCAGTCACCTCCTTTCTTAATATGGTATTAAGATGTGTCTCATCCGACATGACCATCACTATGAATTGAGTTTAGTTTAAAGCAGTCTGCACATTTTTTCTTTCATTTATATTTAGATTTTTTTTTACTCCAGATAAAATAAAAAAAACACATTGACTCAGGCTATAAGTTAATATAATTGCACTGTAAAAAAACCCTCACAAACCTTAAGGTTTTACAGAACTTTTTGTAATGTTTAATCTTAGTCATGTACATAAATTACATGGATGTTTGAGGTTTCTTTGGAAAGGAATCTGCTGGAAAATTCATTATGTGTTATTTCATCTTACATTCCTTTCCAAAGGTTGGGCATAAAATTATTGTTATATCTCAATTCTTGTACTAAGAGCTGAAAGGAAAAATCTTCTAAGCCTGTGTTCAGTTATGGATAATCATAATAGGTTATCACTCGTGGCTGAGTATGATTGCCTTCCAAATGTAGGTTCTTGATTGTGGGTCCCTAGAGATCTATTCTTGATCCATACAGCGAGGACATCAGTTTCCAGATGGAAGGTGGCTCCAAAAAGTGTTGGCTTGACACATCTTTCTCTTGACACATTTCTCCCTTTGCCCTCTGTTCATGAATTTTCCACGGCACTACTGGTAACAGCAAACCTCCAGTAAGAACATTTGAGGGCCAGGACTTCACGGTTCTCAATGTCTATGTCTCAGTTTTTAAGGTTAGCCTTAAACCCAACTTTACATCTGTTTTCCTGTTCACCCACATTCTGTTTTCCTTTCTTGAGTTGAGAATAGCGTAACAACACTGATGCATTTTTTTCCAGAAGTTGAGAGTGACGTTTGTAGATGGTTCATATTTTGCAAGCATATAAGAGGGTTGGGAGGACAATCTATATATATAAATCTGTTAGGTTGGTTCAACAGGACAGCAAAACTCCACAACCCCCCAACGAAACTTAACCAAAATTCCCATGCCCATAACACAACCCACAAGGTACAAACATATCTACTCAAAATGAAAAACAACACAACAACACACTCACAAAACGGCAAAACTACAAAGCTCAAAAAAACCCCAACGAAACTTAACCAAAATTCCCATGCCCATAACACAACCCACAAGGTACAAACATATCTACTCAAAATGAAAAACAACACAACAACACACTCACAAAATGGCAAAACAACAAAGCTCAAAAAAACCCCAACGAAACTTAACCAAAATTCTCATGCCCATAACACAACCCACAAGGCACAAACATATCTACTCAAAATGAAAAACAACACAACAACACACTCACAAAACAGCAAAACTCAAAAAAACCCCAACGGAACTTAACCAAAATTCCCATGCTCATAACACAACCCACAAGGCACAAACATATCTACTCAAAATGAAAAACAACACACCAACACATTCACAACACAGCAAAACAGCAAAACTCAAAAAAAACCCCCAACGAAACTTAACCAAAATTCCCATGCCCATAACACAACCCACAAGGCACAAACATATCTACTCAAAATGAAAAACAACACAACAACACACTCACATAACGGCAAAACAACAAAACTAAAAAAAAACCCAACGAAACTTAACCAAAATTCCCATGCCCATAACACAACCCACAAGGTACAAACATATCTACTCAAAATGAAAAACAACACAACAACACACTCACAAAACGGCAAAACAACAAAACTCAAAAAAACCCCAACGAAACTTAACCAAAATTCCCATGCCCATAACACAACCCACAAGGCACAAACATATCTACTCAAAATGGAAAACAACACAACAACACACTCACAATATGGTAAAACAACTGACCATGTGCATTGGCGCCCAGCCGCAAGTTCCCTGGGCGCGCACACAGCCTTCCGGCCAATGTTCCCTCTGCGGAAGCCATGCCCACTCCAAGCCCCACTGCGCCGCTTCCCGCACACACAAACCCCCTGCCACACGCACACACACAACCCCACGCTCCATCACTCCCCCGCCGCCGCACACACACACGCAACCCCACGCTCCATCACTCCCCCCACCGCCGCACACACACACGCAACCCCACTCCCCCCGCCGCTGCACACACACATGCAACCCCATGCTCCATCATTCCCTCCGCCGCCGCACACACGCATGCAACCCCACGCTCCATCACTCCCCCACCACCGCACACATGCAACCCAACTCTCCCCGCCGCCGCACACACACGCAACCCCACGCTCCATCACTCCCCCCACCCCCGCACACACACACGCAACCCCATGCTCCATCACTCCCCCCGCCACCGTACACACACACGCAACCCCACTCCCCCCGCCGCCGCACACACACACACATGCAACCCCACGCTCCATCACTCCCCCCACCGCCGCACACACACACGCAACCCCACGCTCCATCACTCCCCCCGCTGCCGCACACACATGCAACCCCACGCTCTATCACTCCCCCCGCCACCTCACAGACACACGCAACCCCACGCTCCATCACTCCCCCCGCCACTGCACAGACACACACAACCCCATGCTTCATCACTCCCCCCGCCGCCGCACACATACACGCAACCCCACGCTCCATCACTCCCCCCGCCACCGCACACACACACACACAATCCCATGCTCCATCACTCCCCTGTCCCAATCTTACCTCCTTTTACTTCACGCCACCTCCAAACCCCACCCGCCCCTTCCTGCCCTGTCAAAATCCAGGAAAGACAGGAAGGAAAGAAGGAAGAAAGAGAGTAAAGAAAAAGGGGGAAGGAAGGAAAGTTAGAGAAAGAAGGAAGAAGAAAAGGAAAGAAAAGGAAAGATGGAAGGAAAGAAAAGAGAGACTGCAGAAGAGAAAGAAAAAGGGGGAAGGAAGGAAAGAGGCAGAGAAGGAAGAAATGAGAGACAGAGGGAGGGAAAGAAAAAGGGGGAAGGAAGGAAGGAAAGAAAAAAGGGAATGAAGGAAGGAAAGAGGAAGTGAAGGAAGGAAGGGGGAAGATGTAGAGAAAGAGGGAGGGAAGGAAAGAAGGAAAGAGAGAAGGAAGAAAAGAGACCAGAAGAGAAAGAAAAAGGGGGAAGGAAGGAAAGAGATAGAGAAGGAAGAGGAGAAGGAAAGATGGGAGGGAAGGAAGGAAGGAAGGAGGGAAAGAAGGAGAGAAAGAGGGAAGGTTGGCCACAGCAACACGTGGCGGGTAAAGGTTGTTATTTCTATTATTATTATTATGCTATTATTCCTATTAGACCCTTTTAGGGGGAATGGGAGAGGTGTCAGGTCCCAGAGGCAATGCCTTGCATTACTGTTATTGTTATGATGGTGGTGAAATAAAAGGAAATAAAAAGTGAAAGAAGAAAGCAAACAGGGAGGGAAGAAAGGCAAAGGAAGAAAGGGGGAGGGAGTGAAGGAAAGAGAGAAGGATGAAACCAAGTAGTGAAAGAAGGAAAGAAAGAAAAAGGTAGAGAAGGAAGAAAGGAGAGAAAGGGGGAGGAAAAGGGGGAAAAGTCCAGATATCTACCTCAACTTTGATAAGTTTTACTATAGGCCACAGCAACGCGTGGCAGGGCACAGCTAGTAGCTTTATAAACAAGCATCTTGGTATTCCTACAAATGTCCCAATCCTCAAACATTCTCCACTTCATTAGAGAAAAAAACTGTCCTTGTAACCCTCGGTGTTGTATTTCAGTGTCGATGTTGACTTTTATGGAGAGCTGGATATCAAGTTAGTGGAAATGGTCAATATTTTCTAACATTGCACCAGTAAACGGTATTTCCACCATTGTAAAGGGATTGCTTGGTGCCTGCTGATAAAGCACCTTCCACATAATCAACAAGCTACCATAAGTTTAAGTTTTAAGAAACAGAAACAGAACAGACCTCTAACATGTGTCTTTCTCTCTCATGCAAACTCCACAAAGATGCTGAGGGGAAGAGACCAGCTTTTCAGAAAGCCATGTGATTGCCTTTCTTCTTCTGATTAGCTCACAAGGAAAAAAATAACATGCAACTGCCCTTGTCAATCGCATCAGAACCCCCTTCTCCCTTGCCAGACATTTATGGATAATGGAATAGGTGACATTGGGAAAAAAACTTCTGAAACAACAAATTTTTATGAATATTTCTGAAAGTATTGGAAGCTTGTGTTTTGATTCGTAGTGCTTTGGAGGAGGTCTCTTTCCAATTAGATAAAAGTTATGAAATTATTAACAATTATTAGTGTTGATAGTATTATTTTAAGTTCTTATGGAATCATTACAATCAAAATATGATAATAGGAGTGTACTCATTAACAGATTAATTTATATACTCTTCTCTTTAAATTTGAAGGATCTTCTTGAGAAATTAGAAATATTTTTTGATGCAATCTAGTGCCTGAAATCTTGAGTTGAGTCTTTGGGGTCCATGGTTACAAAAATATTCAAAATGGGGTCTGTGGTGAAGAAAAGGTAGAGAACTACTGACCCAGAGAAAAGAAAATTGAGAGGTAGTAAGAAATCCATCTTTCAATATTTGAAGGCCTATCATAAGGGAAACAGAGTACGTTTATTTTCCACTGTTGCAGAGGGCAAAATGTTAACTTGTTGTTGTTCATGCATTCCGTGCTTCCAACTCTTCATGACCTAATGGACCAGCCCACACCAGAGCTCCCTGTTGGCCATCACCACCCCCAGCTCCTTTAAGATCCCGCCAGTCACTTCAAGGATGCCACCCATCCATCTTGCTCTTGGTTTGCCCCCTTTCCTTTTTCCCCAGCATAATTGTCTTCTCTAAGCTTTCCTGTTAACTAGATGAAGCAAATTACAAAAAAACAAAAAAAAAACCAAAAAAAAAACAAAAAAAAACACCCAATGTGTCCGCTATATATTAGCAAGAACTTTAATAGATATATTGATTGATTCTCTGCAATATATCTATCCATATATACATACATATATGTTAAAGTTAGGCAAAGAAAATATGGTGCTCCAAACATACATGGAACAGCAGGACACTAAGCATATAGTACATTTGCTAGTCTGCTGTTTTCTTTCTTCTTCGAACTCAATGGCTGAAGTGTTCTAAATTAGATTCCAAGATATTCTGCAAGATGGGAAACCACTTTTTCAGGAAGAAATCTGCAGAGAAGACCAAACAAGATTTCCAGTTAACTCAGCAAAAATGATTTGTTATTTAAGCTCATCTCAATCTCCTCCTGGCCTTTTTAGCTATGTAGCTTAGGCCATTCTTTCTGCATAGCAGATTGAAAAATTCAGATACATTTCTGGGATGAAAAAAAATTCAGGCCAAGGACTGCACTTTCCCCATCTCTGCCTTAAGGGATCTTGGGTGTGAAGCAGGTGAGTGATAAGGGCACCCTGGGTATTATTTGACCTGCTTCACCTTTAAGTGGCAGGAAGAACAACACACAAAAGATGCTTATGAAAGACAAAGATCTTACCTGGTTACATGATATTTCAAGACAGATTTAATCAAAATAAGAGACGTGCAGTAATATAGGTTGGAAGAAGTGAGTTATAGTGTGCAAAGATTATGGTGATGTAATTAAAATGTCTAAATGCCTTTTGAAACTAGAGATAGAACATGAAGCTGTAAAAGAGTACATGACAACGTGAGACCAAAATTGAGGAAAATTGAAATATGGGGTGTACTATATAAGATTTACTGTGTATTAATTTAAAAGAAAGCAACTGTATATGATGGTACTTAACTTCAAATAACCTGCCAGAATTTGCCCAGAGTATTTCAAAGCAATTGTGAAGTGATCTAGATAAGGAGGGCTTTTTTTTTCACATGTGATTGACTTGCATAAAGGTAACACATTTCTTGTTTGGGGTTTATATTTTTATCCCAAAAAAGATAGAAATGTTGGGTATTATGGATAAAGAATTCAATAATAAATATGTTTCAAGAATATATTTGAGAACAGACTGAAGCACTGATGGAAAAATGGATTGCAAAAGTCACTGAGGGTAGATTTATACTGC
The DNA here is from genome assembly GCF_037176765.1 of Anolis sagrei. NCBI lineage: Eukaryota > Metazoa > Chordata > Lepidosauria > Squamata > Anolidae > Anolis > Anolis sagrei. The sequence goes on along the minus strand of NC_090024.1, from coordinate 49,327,737 downwards.
CATATAATCCAGATTATCAAAGCAGATAATCAATATTATCTGCTTTGAACTAGATTATGAGTCTACACTGCTATATAATCCAGTTCAAAGCAAATGATGTGGATTTTATATGGCAGAACAGATGGGGCCTGAGTCTGTACTGCCATATAATCCAGTTCAAAGCAGATAATATGGATTCAGAAACCTGATTACAAGGCTGTGTAGATGGGGCCTGAGTTAGCTCATGTTGCTAAACCAATGTGAATACTAAAGGATAAACCAACTGAACATTTTCTGAAAGATTGGAAACTGCTTATGGAGTTTTTGGGCAATAAAAAATTAATTATATAATATGTGATGACAATTATTAGTCATTTGTAAGATTATGTCATTTGATCTATCATGGTAAAATAATATGTTTTCTTTTCTTTTCTTTTTTCATTACAGGTTGGATTATGGTGCCAGATCCCTATTGTCTTTCAATTAGTTAGCGCTTAGCGTATTAGTGTTTTGTTGTACATTTAATTAATTTTCCTTCTCTTTTTAAAAAATATACATTTCTTTGATTGTGAATAAGATTTTTCATGTTAAAAAATAAGAAATAAATTAAAAAGAGAAGACGATCTGTTAAATATATTCTTACAATGCCAAGAACTGAGACATGTAAAGAACACAATTGCGAAGATGCAGTAATTATCACTGCCACCAAATAGAGAAGTAGTCAGCAGAGGAGTAGCTAAATTACAAGTGTTGATGTGTAACAGGAGAGTAGAGGGAGATTTATTATTTATTTCTCTGTATTTCGGCCACCAACGTGAGGTAAGATGTATAATTGTGAGAAACGGCACTTTGGATGCAGAATTGATGGAGATGAGGCAGTCTTCAAACATAAATTAACAAATTTATTGAGTACAAAGCGTGTGGTTGCAAGTTGTAACTTTTGTTATAGAACTTAGAACAATACTTGGTTAGATGAACATTTCACTCTTTCAGGTTACACAGTATCTTTCTGAGGTGAAGCACTTATTACTAAACAAAGTTTCAATACAGGGATATCTCCCTTATCTGATCCTCCCTTGATCAGATACTTAACAAGCTTATTCTTTAGCCTTTCCTTAGATTAAAAGAATACTGGCTATGTTTCCCTTATCAGCCTCTCTAGCCTAAGAAACTTCCAGTAGTTTAATCTGGCTTTCCTAAGCCTCGAAACTTTGCTTCACAATTCACTCTCTTTCAGCTACAACCTCCTAATACTTTCCTCTCCCAACTCCTCACCCTCTAAATCTTAACTCCCTCACTCTCAAATCTTAACTCCCTCACTCTCAAATCTTAACTGACTCACTGTCTGTTTTCAAAACTCTTCCCTCTAGGCTCCTCCCACTTCTCTCTCTGCCGGCTTGCCTTGATCTCCAGGCAACGCATATGGAGGATTCCTTTGAAATAGGCCGCTCCAGTGTTACTGCAGTCAACACAAACCCATAAATACAGTTTAAATCATGCAAATTATTATTAACTTCCTCACATGGTAAATCTTGTTGCACAAGATTGGGGAATGCAGAGAAGTTTTCCTTGGATCTGCTGCCTGGAACCATAATGTGCCAAAGACATGGGGAACCTTCCAGGAAGCCCATGTGTTAGGGAAATCAAAGAAATTATCTGCAATCTATAGAAAAATGCCCTGTAGTGAACCCTTAGTAAACCAAGAACTTAGGGAAGGGAAAGCATTAGAATCCTCTTTGATATATACTTGTATAAAGGAAAGGAGGAATAAATTAATGCATTAACTTTTATTTTCAGCTTACATTTTTGTTGTGCTTTGTAAGAATATGTTTTTGACCATTGTGTGTATCTTACAAAAGAAAGTGAGCTATTTGAATACTTACTTTTTCATCTTTTATCTCTAAGCAGAAAAACAGTATAGTATTATGGTCTGCTTTGCATGCCTGGCTGAGGTCATTTGTTTCTTCCACTCTAGGGGTGCTTCCAGATAGTTCCAAAATCCATGCCAAAGCGGGTTTTACTTCCCTCCCTACAAACTCAGGCTTTCGGGGGGGGGGGGGAAGCTACATGCCTTAAATTATTTTTAGGGGTAAATTGGGAACTGGGGGATGGAGGGGGGAAAAAGGTGTGTACCACCCCAGACATAATCTGGGGTGGTGCTCCTGGAGTTCAAAGGGTTTGGGATGGCAGTGAGGACTCACCCACAGGTAGTTCAGGACTACCAGGAAGTGAGTTCCCATAGGTCCAATACCCCATTAAACACAGGTCTTTCAGGAAGGCCTGGATCAAATAAGATATCAAATTAACTCAGAATTCCTTAGGTTATATTGAATTAATTCATTATTTCTGGAGGCATTGTTTGGAAGCCTCCAACAAAAACCCAGACAGGTCCAGGGATATGAGCCTGTCCGGATGAGCCCTAGGTGATACTCTAATTTGCAGTGGCCTTACTTCTGAGGTTACAGTCATATACCCACACTTTGGTCTTTTCTATTTTATCTTTATTACCGCATGCTCTTAAAAGGCAGTTCCCAAAACTTTCAGCAAATAGAAACAGGGCCTTAAAATAGAAAATTGTTTGTTCAGTGTTGCATGTAAATAATATGGAATGCACTCAATGTTTACCTGCAAAGATAAACATCTCATCAATTGTCCTGGATTCGGAGCATGTTTTTCCCTTTCTGACACCTTCAGAATTTCAAGGTTTTTCTATAGTAATTTGTATGGTGATATACAGCAGCATGTCACAAGATATCTTACATTTTGGGAGAAAGATGGAATATGAAGTCAACCAATCAATAATCAAACCCAGACCAGATATTCAAATTGAAAACATCTGTTTCATTCTTATTATGTACTAGCTGTCCCCTGCCACGCATTGGTGTGGCCCAGTCTGGTAATCTGGAAAATAAAGTAATGGTTTCTGATATATGTAATTCCTTTATGATTGTGGGTAAACAGTATTCCTTGTTGTTTCTATGTCAGTGTTGATGTGGAGATCGCCTGGTTTGCCTACTCTGGAACATGCAACATATAATTGTCCTTCTTTAGGGGTCCCTTTCAAATCGATGATACTATATCTGTGTGTGTAAATCATATATATCTATCTATATCTATGGCTGGATGGCTCTTTGTCAGGAGGGCTTTGATTACGTTTTCTTGCCCTGGTGAAGGGAGTTGGACTGGATGGCCTTAAGTATGGTGGTTCTGTGTGGGACGTTTGCTCCAATTCTGTTGTTGGTGGGGTTCAGCATGCTCTTTGATTATAGGTGAACTATAAATCCCAGAAACTACAACTCCCAAATGTCAGGGTCTATTTTCCCCAAACGCCACCAGTATTCACATTTGGGCAAATTGAGGATTCGTGCCAAGTTTGGTCCAGATCCATCATTGTTTGAGTCCAAAGTGCTCTCTGGATGTAGGTGAACTACAACTACCAAACTCAAGGTCAATGCCTACCAAACCCTTCTAGTATTTACTGTTGGTCATGGGAGTTCTGGTTCAATTTCATCATTGGTGGAGTTCATAATGCTCTTTGATTGTAGGTGTACTATAAATCCCAGCAACTACAACTCCCATATGACAAAATCAATTTTTGAGTGAAAGACATACATTGGATTGTTAGGTGTCTTGTGTCCACATTTGGTGTCAATTCATCCAATGGTTTTTGAGTTCTGTTAATCCCACAAATGAACATTACATTTTTATTTATATAGATTAGGAAATTTTAATACTTTGTCTGTAATCCTGGATTAAGAGATATGCATCTTACATGTAGCTTCATATCCTAATTCTCCTCCCAGCAGTTGTGTGTCTGTTTCAATGCTCCTATCCACCTTATTATGCTATACAGACCTTACAATATGGCTATTTCGATGTCATTGGAGAGTGGGCAGGGAGCCCAGCAGGAATGCTTCTATCTGGATGCATTGGAACAGGTATTCTACATAGACCTCAGTTATCCACAGAAACACACTATAGAGGATGTTCATGGGTGCCTTCAACTACAGTCATCCTGCCACATTCACTGAAGTTAGAGGCACAAGACCTTTGTGAAAATTAAAAATGTCATTCTTAAAATCTTAGAGGACATCTCTCCAGGAATTTGTAGATCTTCTTGCATGATTCTATGACCAATTTCCACTGGAAACTGATCACAGCATTATTCTGGAGGACTTAGAAGTTTTTAGAGAAGTGTTCTCTCTAGAAATCTTTAAGTCCTCCAGTATGACCAAAGAAAGTTGACTATAGAATTATGTTGGAGGACTTAAGTATTCCTAGAGAACATTTTAATAATATCTGTTAATAATAAAATCTGCAGAAGGCCAAGACCCCAAGTCTGGAGGGATCCCTTTCCCACTCTCTGTTGACATTGAAATGAATTTACAGGGAGAGATTGCAGCATTTAAAATGTGAGATTTCAGGATGGGGTTTGGCCATCATTCAGTTAGATATGCACAATTACAATAAAGTGACAAAAAGACATTATATTGAAACTCAATAACAGAATGAAAGGAAAAATGTTTCAAAAGTCAGGAAATATTTTGCAGCAATTTGGATTTTGATTAAACCATTCATTGTTTGGTAAATTGCTAGGTAAAGTGTTTACAGAAAGTGGCTATTCTTACTTCCATCTTTTAAGCAAAATACTTAAAGGCCACTTTCCTGTGAAATAAAACCAAATGTAGACTATAGAAAGTAAAGGACTAGGTGTCAGATATTACTTGAGGTAAGTTTATTTATTTATTTACTATATTTTTATCCTACCCTTCTCACTCCAAAGGGGACTCAGGGCGGCCTTACAGATAGGCAGGATTTTGATGCCTTTAACAACAAACAATAAAATAAACAAGTACTTTAAATTAAAAAATTAAAACAGATCAATACTAAAAGCCAATTATTAAAATCACTCTATCCAGAATCGTAAGCTAAGGCCATTCCATTTCGTCATATCACTAATCCATGTTCTCATATTGCACTCAGCTTCTATCCAAAGAATTGGTCCCATAAACATGTTTTGCTTTTTTCCTGAAAGTCAGGAGGGAGAGGGCTTCTCTAATTTCACTGGGGAGGGAGTTCCATAGGCGAGGGGCCATCACTGAGACGGCCCTATCTTGTGTTACCACCAACCGCATCTGTGAAGCAGGTGGGATGATGAGCAGGGCCTCTCTAGATTATCTTAATCGCTGAGAGGGTTCATAGAAAGAGATACATCTGGACAGGTAAGCTGGGTTGGAACCATTTCGGACTTTATAGGCTAAAGCCAGCACTTTGAATTTTGCTCAGTAGCAGACTGGCAGCCAGTGGAGCTGACATAACAGGGGGTTGTATACTCCCTCTGGCTGTTGCCCGTTGGACAAATTGAAGCTTCTGAAAAGTCTTCAAAGGTAACCTAATGTCGAGTGTGTTGGGGAAATAATTTTCTTTGCTTCATTCGGATAGTGAGAGAAATCTGAACAAATAAAAAACTCAGAAATTCTTACATTTTAAGAAGAATGAGTCGTGCATACGCTGGCAGGACCACATAAAATTTATCTTTCAGAATGGCATCCACAATCCGCTTGCCCATATATTCTGGGTTGAAGACAGGAAGTAGAATTGGCTTCCTAAAAGAAGACAAAATGTTAATTCTGTATATTCTGGAGAAAATAAAACCAGGATTATTTGCTCATTGATAGTGCTGACAAAAAGCTCTTCATTCCAGGTCCATCCCATGTGGGATAAGATGCATCTGTTGCTGTATTACGTGCATCTTCATGGCAAATGCCACCAGGTGTTTCCAACTCCCGTTTTTATTGAACCTATTCAAAAATGATGACTTACGCTGATTCTGCTTTAGTAATTAATTTTGTATCCACGAATCCAGGACAGACGATAGTAGCTTTAATGCCTTTCTTTCCTGCTTTTCTTAGTTCAAATGCAATAGATTCCATAAAGCCAAATGCTGCAAATTTACTTGCAGAATAGTCTAAAAATTAAGCAAAATGATTAAATATGTACCAGCCAAAAGAAATGTCATATCTGAATATGTTTAGAGATAAAATATTTACAAATCTGATAACAAATATATTATAAACTTCCCTCAAATCCCAGTCATAAAACCAGTGACTGATAAGTAAATACTTACAGTTGAATGCATTAGTCAAATGGATCAAATATGACATTTCTGTTTCTTACTATATAACCATTTTAAATCTTATCTTTTCCCCTGTTTAAATGCTACATATTAAAATATTTATACTGATTCAGTCCACTTCTTGGATTCATGCTTTAACTGTATAGTTAATAAATTCATGAAGAGTGTGTGGATAATTAATAGAATCCACTGTCCCCCAAATTCTGCCAACAAAAAGTGCTTAGATAGATGGCATTAGAAAAGAACCAGACATATGATAGAAGATAAGATTAATGCAGGAACAGCTGTATGTAAAGCACAGATGAACTTCTGAACATGACAATAGAGAGTTTATATTTTATTTCCAAATAGAGTGTTGCTAATTTTGTGCTCTCAAAGGGCAAACCATATCAGAATGATTTTACAACTATAGTAGTTCAGATGTAATAGGTGGCACATCTTATCTTGTAACGATACAATTAATCATAGGATCATAGAATTAGAAGAGAGCACAAAGGCCATGCGGTCCAACCTTCTGCCATGCATAAACACACAATCAAAGCTCTTTGCAATGTATACTTTAATATTCCCAACCCACATCCACAAACAATAAGAACAAACTAAATGAAACAGTTATGGGATAAACATGACTCCTGGCTGGTCAGATCCCAATTATAATTCTAAAAGATTCTGCTTTTTTGTGATGGCACATCTGAGCTTTTGGGAAAAACTATAATGTTTGGCTTTACTTGGGGGCTATCTGTATACCTTCTGTTAAGATTAAGACCCTTAACACACAGAGGTACTTTAGGCAAGGTGAAAAGATAACCAAATGAGTTTACTGAAAACAAGATGAATAAAGGGTTAGCTCCACCCGGGAGTATTATAAAGTAGCTTAAAATAATACATTACAAAAGGAGATATTGCTGTCTGCAGTCATCTCTCTGGAGTCTTCTGCAAAGCTATGGTTTACAAGCTGTTGCTTATAAGCTGCCTCAGTCTTCTTTCTTGTGAAGCTTAACCTGGTCAAAAGCTTCTGTTATCTCTGGGACTGCTGGTATAAGAATATCGCTGAATGGAGGTGCTAAGGATACCTGTTTTTTGGGGGGTTGCTTGGGCCTAGAATTACCAGACAATGCCCAAGTCTCTGTTCACTGTAGCTCTGCTGCAGGAAAAAGGAGGAGTCCAGCAAAAGAGCTCTATACAGGTAAATGGAATAGACCAACTAAGACTGCCCTCTAGGGGCTTTTTATGCTCCACCCAAAAACTAATACAAAGGAATGTATTAGGGAAAAGGGAAAACCTATAAACAGGGAGAACTGAAGCAGAGTAGAGGAAGAGGCAGATCCAAGATTTCATATGTTTACTTTATCAACAAATATTATGTTAATAATTAAAGCTCAAATCTACTTTAAGTGTCACTTATTTTTAATGTCCCAATATTACTTTTGGGCCCTAATCCCCCCCCCCCCCAGCACTCAATCATCAAATGTTAGTCTTCTTTATATTTTCCTACAGTCTTTTTCTCTATTCAGAGTTTTTCTCTGCTCAGAAGACAATTGAGACCCTTCCCAACAAACTCTGTATCCCATGATCTGATTGTAGATTTTCTGCTTTAAACTGGATTATATGAGTCCCCACTACCAGATAATCTGGGATAAACAGAAGACCTGGGAACAGATCCTGGGATATGAACCTGTCTGGAAGGGTCCTCAGGCTGGATCTACACTGCCCAATATCCCAGGATCTGATCCCAGGTATTATGTTTATCCCAGATTATCTGGCAGTGGGGACACATATAATCCAATTTAAAGCAGAAAATCTGCGATCAGATCCTGGGATATAGGGTGATGTAGATCCAGCCTGAGAGACAACTTCATATGCAGGTCATATTTAATGTTTTCCTTTAGTCTTAACAACTGTACAATTTCATATGTCATCTTTTCATTTTATCCCATAGATTCTCCAGGGTGAATTGTTTTCTCTTATCCAGAAAATTTTACCTTGAGTCTCATTCTGTATCATGATTCAATTTTCCAACATCTTTCCATTCACTGAAGAAATCTACATTGTTGTCTTTTTATAACTTTTATTTCCACTCTTAATCTTTTTGAATGTTATTTCTCAAATTACTTACCTAATTCAATTATTATCTCAGAAAGCCTTTTGCCAACCTAATTTCTGTCAGAATGGCTTAGTTCCCTTCAGTTAAGTTGGTAGACTGATCCATTAAAATTCTTCGCATTCTAGTCATCAGATTTTGCTCTCTTTGAAAATGCCAATATCACTGCTTTCTGCTGACTACCAGCCTTTATTTAAAAACATTTCCCCTTTATAACTTCCTTTTTTTGCCAGCAGAGGTCACATTTGTTCTCTTTTTTGTTATGATCTTGTTTAAACTTTTGGTTGCATATGACTTTTTTCCATTCATTTCTGAAGGCATCTTGCAGTATGATCAGGCATTGCTAATACAAACAAAGAAAACGTTCCCTTTAACCCCTTTTAGCACTTTGTTTTCAAGTAATTTATTGCTGTCTGTTCTTTAAGTTTTCCAAAACTGCTTTTTCTAATGGGGTTAAATATTCTTCAAACTATAATATGCCATGTTTTCCTTTTAAATCTAGTATTAGTCTCTTACACACCATCTGTCCTTTTACTCTCTCTCACTATCATAAGTCCATTTGGCGAGGATAAGAAAAGGGGTGCTAAACTGCATTAATTCTACAGAGTAGAAACACCCTCAGTGGCTTCTTTCAGCTTTTCTGTTCTCCTTTCTCATGCAAGTAAAAATCTTTTGTCTTCAAAGAAGTGTTTAATGATGAATGTGTCACGGGAAACCATTGTTATGGGGTGAGCTGTATTTTTTTTAAAAAATATTATTCATCTTTTCAAATTATTCTATGAATGAAGAGTACTTTAATTGACTTGTGATTTAAACCATGTTTTTGGCTTTTCTTGTTTCAGCATTTGTAAAGCAGCCTGAGACTTATGCTGAGAGAAAATTGCATGCTAAATAACTAAATAAAGCTAGCCTCTCCTAACAGACTTACCCTTACTCCTCTTTAAATTATCTTCTAGTGTCACATTCTGCCAACAGAGATTTCTACTGACAGATTTATTTGCCAAGGTGATACAGTTAAAAACAAATACTCTGTCAGCTCAGAAGTAATGGGGAAGCCCGAGACAAGGGGAAAGTTGAGTTACACATAAAATCAAAATCTTTTAGAACCACTGTCTCCATATAAAACAAAACCGTGAAGAATAATCCTGAAAAACTTCCAAGACCTTTAATCTGGAAGGTGATTGGATTCATGAAGAGATGTAGCATTGACTCGGCTGTTATTGGCCAGCCACAAATTAAAATGCAAGAATGCAGTTACCCTGAATCTATGCTTAAATAATACATGGACAATAAATATGTATCTGCCTTACTAACCTGTGAGTTTAAAGCAGCCACATAGTGCTGCTACGCTTGCGATGGTAACCAAATGACCCTGGTTGCATGCAATCATGGCTGGAAGAAAGGCTTTGCATGTCTGTAACAAAAGAGGGTAAGGCATCATTAGTACTAGATAAGTTTCATATAAATTTGCTGTTCCATTCTGCAAAGCAGTGGCTCACACATTATGATGAAAGCTGATATAATAAATTATGACAATCAGTTGTATTGATTCGGGATCTTGATAACTATTTATTCTGTAAATATATTGAGGTGCTTCAGCCCCCCCCCCAATTCTCATGGTAGTTCACGAAAAGGCCTTACTGGTGCATTATTTAAACTGTTATGTTTATTCATATCATGATCTGATCACCCTACTCAATATATCCCATATGCATGGGGGTATTGGGGTAATGATACAAAAGGTTTGCTAGGGTAGACCCTCTTTCAGTCAGACTCAGCCCCCCCGAAACCCCCCCTGAAAAAAATTCAGCCCCCCCCCCCCCGAAACGAAATCCTGGCTACGGGCCTGTTATATGGTATATGTCTAGTAAATATATTTGTATGTATGGAACTGGACCAAATTTGATAAATATACCCATCATGAACAACTTAAAATACTGGAGGGATTTTTTTTTTGGGGGGGGGGGGTTGACATAGATTGGTAGGAGTTGTAGTCCACCCATATCTGGACAGGCATGTGAATCTCACATGGATTTGAACCAAACATAGCTAGAAATTGGAAGGCCTGGGAAGAACCCCCAAAAATGGGGAAAAAACATTTTCCTGGTTTTTTCCAAAGCCACCCCCCCCCAGAAAAATTGAAAATGTGTAGAAAATTTTAAATTATTTCTAATTTGAAAAGGACATTTTCTAAACACCTTTCACCAGATTTTTCTGTAGATTAAATGGCTTTGGAAAAAACCTGAACAAAACTGTCCCCCCCCTTTTTCTGTTTTACCCCCCCCCTCCCGGCCTTCCCATTTTTGAACATTGAACACATATTCTTCATGATCAAACTTTAAAAACCAGTGGGCTTAGAGAATATGATAAAGGATGATGACAGTTGTGGTCCAGCCACACCCAGAGAGCTAAATGATTCACACCCATGAAAGAAGGTGTGGCTCTTCTTTCAAGCAGCCAGCCAGCTCAGCCTACTTGTCTGAATGCATCTCCTAATATTCTTACCCCTTTGGTAGGCAGGCTGGGGTTGATGGGAGTTACATTCCAAGTTGAAGGCTGAACCAACTGACTGGTTAGGACAGCCATGAGTTGCAGCCCAGATAGATCTGGGGCTGATAGAGGAGTTGCACCTAGTCAGATTCAAATACAAGGAGGAAGTAGAGCCATTAGAACAGTAGTTCTCAACCTGTGGGTCCCCAGATGTTTTGGCCTTTGACTCCCAGAAATCCTAACAGCTGGTAAACTGGCTGGAATTTCTGGGAAGACCCACAGGTTGAGAACCACTGCATTAGAAGGTGGCCATGGAGACCTATATCATCAGGGTGTGTTCAGTACCTGTGGAGCTGAGAAACTACTGCTTTGTGTTTCAGTGTGGTAAATAAGTTTGTTTATTCACTAAAGTGAGGTGGGACAAGTCATCCTGAATGCAAATATAATTTTGGAAGCTCTAAAAGTTTTTCATGGGAAAAAAATCAGTTAAAGATACAAAAGAAAATAATTACCCAGAAATGTGCCTTAGTGTTGATTTCTAGTGTTTTTTCCATATCAGAGTCAGGAAGATCAATAAAATCCTTTCCACTCAATATACCTGCATTGTTGATTAGAATATCTACATCTCCTACTTCTTTTTTCACCTGCAATGAAACGGAAATAAGTTGAGTTATTAGACTAAATATACACTCTGATTTATTAATGCAGTTTAGATTGTATTTTCTTAGAATTTCTGTTGCATAGGTTTATCAAAACATATAAGATATAATTCTGTTGCATAAGACTGGAACTACTCTTTTCAATATTATTAGTAAATATTGTTATTTTCTTGAAAAAATGGTTGAGAGTTGTTCAAATGTATAGCTTGCATATAGTGGATACCAGTAATTTCTATGTTTGGCAGTAAAATCAGTGGTACAGTTGACCCTACATATCTGTAGATTCTGCATCCATGGAGTCACAGCTTGATTTTTTTTAAAGTTTCAAAAGCCAAACCTTGATTTTGCCATTTTATATGAGGGATACCATTATATATTATGAGACTTGAGCATCCACCAAATTTGATATTTACTATTTTCATTGCATAAACTTTTTGTATAGACTTGCCTCGAAAGTAACTCCTCTCAGAATCTAGCATTGGAATGGGTCATGCAAACTGGAGCAATCTGGGTGCTAAAGTTCAGAAAAAGAAACTTTACTGAGATCTGAACAAAACTAAATAGACTGCTGGTCTGGCTAATCCAGAAAGAAAAAAAGCTCCCCAGAAGTACTGACATAGTCCCATTCTTTTTGGTTTGGATTTACTTGTGTAGTCATTGTTTTGCATCCAAACCCTTACTTGAAATATTCCAGGTTTTGGTCAGTCTTATATTCTTATAAGAATATAACCCTTATATTCTTTCTCATCCTCTTCTCTCACCAATTTCCACTGGGATGTTTTGGCCTTCAACTCCCAGAAATCCTAACAGCTGGTAAACAGGCTGGGATTTTTGGGAGGTGTAGGCCAAAACACCTGGGGACCCACAGGTTGAGAACCACTGCCTTAGATTAATACAAATTCAGAAATTAGAATAGCAAGGGGAGAGGATCAAACAAAACACAGATAACATCTTCCTATCTGCAGTCATTTCTTCAGCAAAATTCCTCATCTTCTGGAGTTTGGGAATCCAAGTTTGTTGAGCCAACATGTAGTTCCACTATTGGGTTCTAATCCCAGCCACATTCGACACATGAATATGTGGGAAATATAGAGAAATTACTTCCAAAGTGTCTCCTTGTCTTTGTGCAGACCACTATGGTACGATGGAGAATACCATCTGAACGGAGGTGGAAAAAACCGTGATTTCTATTCCTCTGGCAATTCCTCACACTCTTAAGAAAGTAGACATTTCAGAGTGAGGTTTGGGAGGGGTGGGGGCAGTGGAGAGAAACAATAGTTGGCAATTTTGTTCACAGGGTGCAGTTTCTATTTACAAAACTCTCTTTCCAACTATGGACAAACAAATCTGGCTACTTTTTCTTTCTCCCAGTTTCTATTTTTTCTGTTAAATTTGTTCTGTTTTGTTTCTGCAATGATTTATGCTCAAATATTTGTATGCATGTGCATATTTTCCTAATATATGCAGCATTTTTTCCCAAAGGTTGCTTAAGGTAATTACATGCAGCAAGTGGTTTAGCAATCCTGTTTTACTTTTTTACTCTAATGTATACATTTTATGCTCATTTTTTCTTTAGCATATGCATGTTGCTAATCATATTCTGGCTTGAATGTTCTATCACAACATTTTATAAAGTTCTGATACTGAGCAATAGAATGCTGGATAATAATATTATAGCTTCCATATTAATTTGTGAGATGAGAAGTGCTTCAAACCCTGAGTCTAGTCATGTGACATGTACGCACACTCTTATTCCTAGCCCCATGCAGCAGACAATACGATTATTTCCCACATCCATTTGACAAATATAGTTTTGGTTAAAGTAGCTACATTTTATGTAAGGTTTTCCCCAAAATATCAAGAAAGTGAATCCTGGTATTTACCTGATCTGCCACTGCATAGATTTCTTCCTTCTTGCTCAAGTCACACTTGTAAGTATAAACAGCAAGAGCTCCATTGCCTAGGACAAGCTCTGCGGTTTCTTTGTTGTTTTCTTCATCAGTGTCCCAGAGAACAAGAATTGTGCCAAGGCGTGCAAAATTCAGTGCAATCTGTCTTCCAATTCCATTGGCTGATCCTGTAACAAGAACTACTTGTCCAGAAACATCCTTTTGAACAGAAATGAACATCAAAACAAAGGCCTCAAAACAATAATAGATTAACAAAATAATAAATTTGATGGTATCCAAGATGCTTCTTAAAAACATGGTTCTATTGATCTTATTTTTTCTAATAGTAATCTAATCTGATTTTTTTCAAAAAGATTTTTTTATTAGAAACAAATAATTTGTTTCAGTATTTGAGGTAGATCTTTCTTTCTTAGCCTCATAATGAGAGTCATTGTACCTCATTTACCATTATGGTAGTTATGAGACTATTATGTTATAAAGCTCTCTGCACAATTGGGAGTGTCCATATCAGTCTCAGTCTCCTTGTTCCTGCCCTTACTGTTAGTTGTGTCTGTACACAAACACAATTAAAACAAAGGAGTTGACCAAGGCTGTAATTTAAATGATTGCTTTGTAAAACCTGTTAGTTTTTATAGAGTTAAAAATAGGGCACTTGATGCTGTGTCAGAATTTCCTGCTGCACTCAAGAATATATGAGTCAAAACTGACAAGGATGGATCCCTGCCCATCTGTAGGAGAGTGTACATCCAAAGACAACTACTGCTTTCTGATCTGTATCTTGGATGTGATTTCGGGCATCTTGCTAACAAACTGAAAGAGACTGTTTGGCAGTGAAGTGTTGATGGGAGAGACTGAGAGCAAGGTTTACATTTAATAGTTGGACTGCACACCATCTCAGAAGTGTTTTGTGTAGCAGGAATCCCATTCCTTTCCTCTAGGAAAACAGTGTGTAAGTGGTGTCGAATACTTTCATGGCCAGAATTACTGGGTTGCTGTGAGTTTTCTGGGCCTTATGTCCATGTTCCAGAAGCATTCTCTCCTGACCTCACAACTTCTAAGGATGCCTGCCACAGATGCAGGTTAAAGATCAGGGGAGAATACTTCTGAAACATAACCATACAGCCTGGAAAACTCACAGCAACCCAGTGTGTAAGTAGTCTATAAAGGTTATGTAGGCCCTCCAATCCATTCATATCTTTGTAAATTTTACAAGTTATAATGAGTCTTATTTTTGGTTTAAATATGGATCCACGAGGGTTTTTGGTGGGATGGTTATTTGTTTATATGTTTTTCTTTTGTACGGCATTGATTGTTCGCTGACTATGTCGTTCACCATCCTGAGTCCCTTCATGGAGATAGGACATTATATAAATAAAGTTCATTTATTGTTTATTATTTTGTAATATTTGCATACCACATTCTACACCAATGCTGAGCATTTTTCAGGTAGAGGATCTGAATGACTTGGAATCTTGATATCTGAGAAAGCACTTCTCCCTACATGCCCCTGTCTAATTGGAACTAATGATGGTTTTATTTAGGCACCTAGGAAAAGTGTGGCTATTTCTTAATCTCTTTGGGAACTTTAAGCATGTTAAAATCATTTTATTCCTTCAAACCTATTGTGTGTAATATCCTTTTAGTCTATTTAGATTTTTTTTACTATTTTAAATTGTTTTAACCTGTAAATATTGACTTACCTTATGTTGCTCTGAGATCTTTTGAAAACAGAGTGAGATAGCAACCTAGAGAAGAAATTTCACTGCTAACCTGGCGAAGACCAGATAATAAGTTTGCATTAGAACAAAATCAGAAGAAACCTTTCTTTCAAAATGCAATAGTCAAACCTTTATTTCAGAATGAGTCTTTAGCAGAAGGCAGATTCTTTGTTCCGCAAGAATGCAGCTGATTGAAAATCTGAGGTAAGAACACCTTTTTGAGAAAACTTATTTTTGACATGCAGGATGAAGAGAATAATATAATGAAGATTGCCATTTATCAATAATTTCCACATTGATACACAATTAACTGTGGATGCTAACTCACTCTTTATAAGCTTTGCTCCAATTTCTGAACATATTATATGCAATGAACTAGTTGTGTTTGTGTCACTGTCAAGAAGCAATGGTCACTATGGCCATTGGGACAGCTTTTCCTAAGAAACAAACTACATAGGTGAGATTTAGGATTATCTAACATTTTATAAGAAAAACCAATTTGAACAGGTGGAGAGTGTTTTTTTTTTTTACTACAGTGCTCTTCATAATGCTCTTCAATTCAAAGTTAACATCTCTATCAGAAAAATATTACAGTGATAAAAAGTGTTCAGTTTTAATCCAAATGTACATGTTTTTTCTTTGAAGACAAGTAATTCTAGTCAAATTTGGCCCTGGAAGTCTATACAATATAGTTTCTGCAGCAGGATTATTGTAACAGAGTAGCTTAAAGATTAATGATCGAATGCTGTTTGGCCAAGCTGAAGTCTGCTTCTGTGTTGATTGATCATGCTACCATTATGTTTACAGAGGCACTTGAAGTGGCTGACTTCTGGTCAAAGGAAATTTAGCATAATATCAAGTTTTTAACTTGGTTTGAGTTTTTTTTATACATTATAACTGTATTCTCAATTTGCTTCTGACACGATAAATTATAAATAAACTGTGATTACATAACTAAAGTGATTTTTTTAATTTGAGAGAAACTGCTGAAGCATCACATCTCAATGTTCAATGCAATCTTTTTCTGACTGGATCATGCACAGCAATTCAAAGCAGACAACCCCTTCAGAAACTGTGGCCTCTCTTTCCTTGGAGAATTTTAAGTAGAGGTTGAATGACCACCTCTCAGGAATGCTTTAGTAGCAAACTTCTGCACTTGTAAGAGGGTAGATCAGGTGACTTTTGGGAGCCACCCAGCACTATAAGATTATGAATCAACTATAAGATTATGAAGGGGGCAACTGTGGATGGCTATAGGGCTGAATTAGCTCTCAGAAGACACCTCCATAGGACTCTTTGTAAGAAGTCTTTTTATTTCCCAAACATTTCACGCACTCTATAGCAGGAGTGGATTTCTGTAAAATGTTTGGGATACCCTGAGCAATTTGGGAAACCCTGAATTATAGAAGTACAACTTCAATTTGTACATCACCACAATGGAATGATTATAGCACACCTAATTTTCATAAATGGGTGGTGTTCCAAAACCTTTTACTGTCACCAAATTTTTCATGACCCCGTTTGCAGCCAGGACCAACAGTTTAACAAACAGTGACCTAGTGCACATATAAATGCTTAATTGCTAGCATGCCAGTTATATGCCAAACCAAATGCTTATTACTGGTTTATAAGAGATTAGTGAATCGTTTTTAGTTTCTTTATTTAGTTAGTTTCTTCTGTCCCCCCCCCCCCCCCCCGTTAAGGATCAGATATAAGAAGTGCCAAAGGCTGTGTATTCTCACATGATTTAACTTCATGTGCAATACACTAATTACTTTAGAAGTTGGAAAAGGAAGAAATGAAGAATAGGAAGGATTGTTGCATGTTTTTTCTTTATTTACTCATATTCCATAAACCAACATGCACTTGTTGTTTCACTTTTATATACGTAGTTGTGTAAGCATTTAGTGATCATGTAGGATTAGTATGATGTAAATGTGGATTTCAGCATAACTGGATTGTTCTAATCACAAAATGATTTGGAACTACAAGAGTGATTTTTTAAAAGCAGCAAATTAGTCTGATATGTCTGTAAAACCTAGTAATTATGGCTACAAAGCATCAGAAAAGTATTTAACTCTGGATAATGTACAATAGGTATTTTGGCAAAAGAATTTGAAAGCCAGAACAAATGTGTTTACGTCAGAAAGAATTCAACAGAATTCCTCATAGAAAATGGCCAATTAAATATTTTTTAAAATACATTTGCTGTTTTAGCATCCCTCCTGTTTTCCCAACAAGCAACAGTTTACTGTTCTACCATGCTATATAGTAAAAAAAATCACTTGAAGAAATCAGCTGAGGAATGGTTAAAGAAGTATAATTCCCCTTTTGAAGCATTAATTTATGTTTTTGTTGTGGTGTGTGGGTGATGGTGGTGGAATATGACACTCTAATTGTCAAAGTGCATTATTGAGCAGCATTAGGTTCTTTCTAAACTGCCATATAATCCAGTTTCAGAATACAGATTAACGGTATTGAACTGGATTATATGGCAGTGTAGACTCATATAATTCAGTTCAATGGAGTTCAGTCTGCACTATACGAGTCTACACTGACCACATAATCCAGTATGTAAGAATTGTTTTAATTGTTGTTTTGGAAATTATGGCACACAACGATTATAGAATTAAAAGTCCGCCTATCCTTCATGATAGAGAAAATTTCATGATTGATGACTGAGGATCTACATGTAATGATAAAAGGATTAAATTGTTGACATTGCCTTCATGTTGACAGTGGGTAATTTGAAGATTAATCCTGAAGATAGTTGGTAGATAGCTGGAAGAATTTCTCCACACAGCTCCGAAGAATAAATGTATCTTTTGAGCTGCTCCCCATTTGTTTATCCTGTTTTTGAATCTTAAATGATTAGGCAACGGTTCTGTTAAAGAATTTCTCCTTAAATACTAGGCATGCCCATGAAATATGCTTATGTGCCATGTCATTTTAAGATATGTGGAACCACACATTGTTCAGTCAAGTAGGTGCAGTAACCAAGCCTACCTAATTTGTGATTCATAATTAAATATTGTACAAAGAAATGAAGTAATTTGGAGAATGAACACTCCAGCCATCCTCCTATTCTGTCTTCTATTCTGGGAGAAGCCAAGATGGTAAGCAAAGAGTGCTACTAGATTCAAATGAATTCTACTAAATTCTAGTTTCAATGAATTGATCCAAGCCATAGTTACAGAGGACTTTTTCAAATCTGTTATCATGGCAAAATTCTTAAATATGTAGATTCTTACTCCCAAGTAAATATTAACACAATAGATTACAGGAAGTCTTTATTCCTGGGAGAGTTAATTTTCAACAACCTAGTATTCCTTAGTGCTAGCTCAATTTGTACTCTATGTTGGTCTCACAACTGCAGGGCAATCTTGGTGATCCAAATTTTCCAGGTCATTTTGATGGGATCAGTTGCACCCATACTAATCTTTTAGGGGGTCCTCACATGTACTTACTGCCACTTCAATATACATGATGTGCTGTGACCATAGTAAACAAAGTCACCTTTAGTGAAGGAAGCCCATCAAGTGTCAGAAATACATAGCATATTTTACAGTCACTATCAATATTCTTAAGTGTGTGGCAACAATTCCATTATACACAAGGAGGCAAAGAACTTACTTGTTCTTCATGGATGATATTGGTCGACAGTTTGGACAACTTACTGTAGTATCAGGTGCATGATAAAAATTGGGAAATTTGCGGTAACTACAACTTGAGATATCTTAGCAGTAATACCAAAAGACACTTAAAAGTTGGTGTTTTTTTGGCATTTTGAACTTTGAATGAGCATGAAACCCCTTCAAAACAGATGTTAAATGGAACGTTTTGGTAAGGTATGTACAATATGATTAGTAGAGTTGTGCCCAGATCTGTTTTAAAAAACAGTCTTTGGCTTTTTCGGCTTATTCAGATGGTTGTAACTGCAAGGGCTTCGCAGATATGCTTTATTATTATTATTATTATTATTATTATTATTATTATTATTCAGATGCTTGTAACATACAAGGGCGTAAGAAAACACACTTTCTGAGGTCTCCTTGAACGACGGAAGGGAAAGGATGGAAGGGAAAGCCCTTGCCTTAAATCCAGGTCTTCTTGAAAGAAGGCAAAGGATCCCAGGAAGAGAAGTTTTTAAGGCCTTGCCTTAAATCTAGGTCTCCTTGACAGATAGAAAGAAAAGGATTGCAGAAAGGGTAGTTTGTAGTCTGATGCCTGAAAGGGGAGCCTTGTTAGTTCCCTGTTGCCACCAACGGGCTCGATCTTCTCGGATCTTTTGGTTGCTGAACCAAAACAGATGTTTTTCCATTAGCCGATTTGGGGATGCTCTCAAAAATGGATCCAGGTATCCACCAAATTTTGGATACCAAAAACAGCTCATAGTCCAGCTGAATTGCACAACCGTAATGATTGGTATGACCTATTGCTGTGATCTTATCGAGATTTTATACCCCCCCCCCCCCTTTATGGCATTTTGCTTTCTCATGCAACTGCTGCAGTTTTTGGTGTACTGAATATAAACCTTTTCCATTTGCTCTTCTCCGGGCTTTTCATTGGCTTGCTTTTTATGTGAACTTCTCTAGAAAATCTGGGATTTTTCCTAGCCTGGTAAGATCTGCCTCCTCTAAGTAGATAGTGCCATTAAAGTTGGTACTTGGAGAGTTGAAGTAAGATTGTTGTTGAACTATGTGACTGTGGGATTAAAATAACACAACATGCATAGTATGATTTTAGAGTTTTCCCTCAAATGGTGAAAGATGTCATGCGATTTTCCTTGTCTTTCATTTATTGATCATTGGAGAGTAAACATGAACTTAATTTGCAGTCTGTTAGCTGAGGGTTGCATGTTTGACTGGTTCTGCTGTGGAAGGGAGAATGTGTTAATTGAAGAAAATATACATTTCTATCAACATCTAGCTTGACTCATATTCTTGTTACATTAATGTCCACACAAGAAATACTGAGATGCATTTTTTGAAATTTTCATTCCACCCCACCCCATCTGTTGTGATAGCTGAATAATATCTGACTTCTGTACATGGAATGCCATTTGCCCCTTTGATCCAGGCAGTGAAGTTGTCATGGGATATATATTGGAAATAATGTGATATCTTCCTTATTTGGCAGCTAATGTTTGAAAAAAACCATATGGTTGATGAGACCTTTTTTTTTTAATAGTACCGGTACAGAGGAATTACTATATCTGCATAGAATGATGCAGCCAGAACTATTTCGCTGCTTTTTATTGCCCCATCTTCTATAAAGTAACTGGTGATTTCAGTAGTAAAAGCCTTGCAGCAAATTACTGGATGAGATGTACATCCACGTCTAAGTTGGTGTTAGCGGAGAAGATGAATGTTGTCACTCATTGCAAGGTTGCATGCTTAGATTATTCTACAGATCTGTTGAGTTTATTCTAATTCTGCCAAAGGAACTAATAAGATGCATGTTGGGCTCAGGATCCAAGGACTTTATTTCAACAGAACCATTGCTATGCAAGCACAGTATGTCAAGATTCTAGAGGAATGCAAATCCACATGTTTTATAATATTGCAACAGAATTGAACTGAACATGTTGGCAACAAGCTTAGGAAATGTCTCTTAGCATCTTTACAAACTGAGTTTTTAATATATTTTAAAAACAGAATCCATATGGTTCTGTAAAAGTTATTGTTTGGTCAGTTCAAAAGTAAGTTGAAGCACTTTAGAGATCAAAGTTATGTCATTAACTTTCATAGATTGCCTGTTTCCTGTGATAGTCTACAAAATTGTTGCTACTAACTTCATTCTCTCAGTCTCCAAGGTGTTACAAGATCCCTTTGCATATTGATATTCCAGGCTAACATTGTTATTCTTTGAAATGATAATGAAAATAATCTATTTGTCGATATGCATTACACCAAACTTGACAGTCCATTAGCCTATTGGTAGTTGCTTTATCTGTATACCTGTAAATTAAATGTTTATTGTAAGTAGTTATTTTGACTTTAAAAGTTTCACTGAGATGAAAAATATATAAATATTATTGATATACATATAATTGGATAAGAAAAATATGGCAAGGTGGGAGGGAGAGAAAGACTGAATTTCAGTTCCTATTCTTTGATAGCCTGAATACCTCTTTGGAAAAAGCAGGACACACATTCAATAAATAAATAAGATGCACATATTTCATATTCACAGAAAAACTCCATTGAAGAACTCGTCTTTGTATAAGTGATTGCGGCAGAAGTACTTCGGGATAGATTATGCAGATAAGATGAACAATTTATTATATATACAGTTAAGCAATTGCATTGTTTTAAAGAAATGAGTGTGGTAACGTAAACAGATTTAGCATGAATAATAGTACAACACACACAAAACCTGAAATAACAGACAGCAGGTTGCATTGTTACCTAGGACAGTAAAAAACTGTACAGTACAAACAACACATTACAATAAATTATGATGAATGAGGCAGTCTTTGATCTGTGACAAAAAGACAAAAGGGAGGGTATTAAAATCTCATAAATCCACCGTATCTCTTCTCCATCTCTGGCACCTCTTTGGAGTAACTTTCTCCATCTTCTTCTGAAGGAAGAATTGAATCAGCGAAGCGCTTAAGAAATCCACCGTATCGTTTCTGGTAGTCTTGCCACCACTCTGGTCTTCCTACTCTTCTCATGAAGCCACCATATCTCTTTTGCAGCTCTTTGGCATCATCTTCAGATTCAGGACTGCGCTTTATGCTTTTCATAAAGCCCCCATATCTTTTGATAATTTCACCATCATTATCATTCAAGCTCCGATAACGCCCGGGTTCAGCATTTTCTCCTGTTTCAAGAAGCTCCTTCAGCAGGTCAGAGGAATTAGCCAAGGTATCATCATCTGAGTCCTTCTTCATAAACCCTCCATATCTTTTAGCAACAATTCCAGCTCTACTAAAGTCCTCCTCTGGCTCTATATCATAAAGCTCATCCATCTTCTTCATGAATCCCCCATAGCGTTTCATGAACCCACCATACTTTTTGGCTAGCAAATGACTCTCATCCTGTTTTGTGTTGTCCCCTATGACACCATTACCTTCCTGGGAAAGATCCAGTTTAGTCAGTTGAAGGAGTTCTTTGCAGGTTTCCCAGGCTTTGGCAGAAGGCAGCTTTCCTTCACATTCCAAGGTACATGCCTGAAACATATTGTAATTTATGCATGTGTGTTAAATGTAAAGAAACAGATATTTAATATGCTTCCTTAAAAAAAATTAAAACCTAGGGAAGATACATTCTGTCCTCCCTCCCTATATTTTGCATTGTATATTAGGAAAGGGGTAATCATTTTAATACTATCCTGAGTTGATTTGAAACTGCTAGTCAAATACATAGTTATAATCATGGTTTCCAACTATAGATTGAACATCCCTTATCCAGAATTCCAAAATCCAAACACACCAAAATCCAAAACTCTCTGTATAAATGGCTGACATGGTGATGCCTTGCTTTCTGATGCCATGTTTTCAATTTACACAAACTTTGTTTCATGCACAAAATTATTAGAAATATTACATATAACATTGCTTTGAAGCTATATGTATAAGCTGTATATGAAATAAAATGAACTGTGTTTAGACTTGGGTCTCTTTCCCAAAATCTCTCATGTATGTACATACAAATACAAATCTGGAAAAAAAATCCAAAATTCAACCTCTGGTCCCAAGCATGATGAATAGAAAATAACTTTGCAATGTGTGGGCTAGACATAATATTTTCCGCTATGGGAAAAAGATGATATATCTTCAAAATGCCTTTTCACTGTTTCTCTAAAAGCTTTCTTAGAGGTGGCAAGATTTCAAAGTTTTCTAGGTCTAATTAATATTTTCACTAAAAGTACAAGATGCATTAGTCAGAGTAAAGTGGAAAGACACACATAAAAAATTAAAGAAGACGATGTCTCAGAGCATATTTTAGTAAATGGACTGAATGAAGGAGATTCGTTGGGTCAACATACGTGTATCACTGGGTCTATCTCAGTAGAACTAACAATGAGATTCAGCTTGATGTCATCAGCCCTCCTGAGCATGTTTATTTAGCATATCAAATTCTGATTAATGATTTGTAGGAGGCAATTTTTTTATAAACATACCAAAGACAAAGTCTTAATTGTGATTGCTCACCAATCAATTCATGACATTTATTACAGAAGATGAACTTCTTCCCCTTCCTTTTCTACTACATTCAAATCAAAAGTTTGGTGATATTCACAAGAGGAAAATATTCAAAGTCCTTAGCTTTGGGAAGGCAGAGGGGTTGGAAAGGTGAAGGGGTTTGGGAGTCCATTAAGCCAAGAAAGGGTCTAGTGTCATAAAATTTACCCCTTGACTGTTCTCATGCATTTACTGTGTATGTGCATAACTTTGACTCCAAAAGTGGGCATTTGATTTTTTTTCACAAGAAGAAGTTCCTGTTTAAACTGGAATTTGCATATCCTATCATGATAGCTATCACTAGCTTGTTTTCTGGGTTTGGTTTCCTCGCTTAGCCTGCCTGCATTGTCATATCTTGGTTTTCTGGTTGCAACTCCTGGTTTGACTCACTCTTTCCCTTATCCCAAAATCCTGTTTTTCCCATCTGTTTTGCAGCTGCCTACAACTCAGCACCCACAGAGAGGAAACTGAAACTTAGTACAGAATATTCTCATTTTCCAGTCACTGACATAACTGCTATAGAGAAACCCATTATGATTAAGTAGTAGGTATTATAGTAGTGGATATAAATAATGTCCCATTTGCAATTAATCTCAACAGAGCTATGCATAAAGCACAAAGCATTGCTGCACACTTCTAGGTACACCTTATAAATATTAAGCTCTGAAATATTTTGTAGCAGTTGGATTCACCTGCCCTTTTTAAACCAATACAGAAAGAAAAAGTGACTTCACTAAGAGAAGTGGTCACATGAGTGGAGTGATCTTACAGATTTTAATAAAACAGTTGAGTGTGGAGTTAATTTATCATTCCAAACAAACTCTGTCTTTTAAATTAAACAAAAACAACCAATTTTAATATTTTGATATTGACAAAATGTTAAATTAAATAAAAGCAATTCTAATGTATATTACGGCTCAATTCCCATTAGAAGTCCCACCTGTACTAGAGATATTTAATCAATAACTGAATGGTGAATCAATTAAACAAAATATGTGTTTAAACCAATTCCATTCAGGTAGGACTGTGCTGTGGTGCAGCTAGTTAGTAGCCAGCTGCATTAAATCACTACTGACTGAGAAGTCATGAGTTCAAAGCCAGCCCTGGTTGGTGTAAGCTCCCGACTATTAATAGTCTAGCTTGCTGTTGACCTATGCAGTCCAAAAGACAGTTTCATTTGTCAAGTAGGTACGACTTTATGCGGGGAGGCTAATTTAACTAATTTACAATGCCATAAAACCTTCCAGAAGCATGGAGAAGAACGAGGAAGAACTCCATCAAAGGACCTGGTGTCACAAGTGGACGGTGAAGTGGCAGCTCCCCCTGTGGCTGCAACCGAGCATACTCTCATGAAGCTGGAAAAAGCTGGAATGTTAAATTGCCTCTGTGTCTGTCTACATATGATGTATGGCATTGAATGTTTGCCATGTATATGTGCATTGTAATCCGCCCTGAGTCCCCTTCTGGGTGAGAAGGGCTGAATATAAATACTGTAAATAAATAAATATGAAATGTTTGTTCTAATGTTAAGCCAACTTTTACGTCCCAGAATGTAATCTGTGAATTGCTAAAAATGGAAACAAATTTAGAATGTAGTGTTTAGTTTAAAATTATATCCTTCTCTTTTTGCCAAGAAAACCCCATGGTTCTAGGGTTGCCATAAGTCAGAAGCAAAGTGAAAGCACACAATACCAGTCTGATTAGACTCTTTTTATAGGTCTTTACTATTTTAGTTGTTATCTTCTGTGGTATTTTTAATGTATGTTTACTCAAAGGTAAACATTTTTGTTCTAAGGTAAGCCAGTTTAGTGTAGGCTTTCTTCATCACATAGATATTAATGAGATTGTGTTTCCAACAGACCTTACAACCTCTGAGGATGCCTGTCATAGATGTTGGCGAGATGACAGGAGAGAATGCTTCTGGAACATGGCCATACAGCCCAGAAAACTCACAGCAACTCATTAATGAGTTTCTTGATCCTCCAACTTAAAAAAAGGTGAAATTAAATTGTGCAAGAATGAGTAGCTGCTAGGCCGTTTTAAGAACACCTTCTTAATATACAGATTGGCCCATTTTTGCTTTTGTCATTTATCATTTACCTTGACAATTCTTTTCCGCAGCTGACTTGTTTTCTCTCACTAGTCCTGGCTACATAATATCCTGCTAGAATGGCCAGTAATAAAAAGAACAATATTTATTTATTTAATTTATACCCCACCTTTCTTCCCAGTATAACACCCAAAGTGGCTCTACATTTAAGTTGTATAAATACAGATGCAACTACTGTATAGTAATAATAATCAGGTCCAGTGAAACAACAGTAATGCACTTGAACCTGAAAAGAAAAGAAAAACTACCCGTTCACCCTTTGATTCGTATATCGTAATGTGGAAAGATGGTCCTTTCTTAAAGATATGTAACTTTGCATTCACTCTCTTATTTAAGAGAAAAAATGCAGGCTTGCATCACCACAATCTCTAGCAACTTCAATCAAACATTGGCCTGGTCATAGCATGTGGGAGAATGATTAAGGATTCTTCCAGATGAGAAATTGATGGTGTAATTGCACTGTCACATTCATACAATTATATGAGGAGTCATAAGCCAGGCAATGTACTGAACTTATTGCCTTTCTCCATTTTACCTTTGTTTTTTCCTTGTTTTTTTTTCTCAGCAGAAGATATGGTAAATAAAAAGTAAAATGGATGCACAATGCTTTTTTTGTTGGGATAGTAATAGCAACCCTCCATTTGAAAGCAATCTAAATAGCTAATGTCACTTTTCTCCTATGCTGCACAAATCATCACAGCATAGGCGTAAGTGTATTTCTATATGACTGTCCTTCAGGTGTTATTTCTATTACTGAATCATTGGCTGGGTCCCAAAGAGACTCTTTTACAAAACTAATTGATTTTATGCCTATTTTGTTTTGCTTTGTGTTTATTTTCCTTCTTTGAACAATAGATCCCTCCTGCTTAAGATAGTAAAGACTACTTTAAAAATGAATCTCAGTTTGTGTCAGACTGGAAATGGGGAGATCAAATTAAAACATGTATTAGACATCTATTCATTCCATGATTATGTTATCTTTCTTTGCCTACCTTAATTTCAATTATGCTGGGAGTATCGAAAAGGAGAAGGGAAAAGCATATGTATCGTATTAATGCAGTGTTTCTCAACCTGGGGGTCTGGACCCCTGGGGGGTTGCAAGAGGGTGTCAGAGGGGTCGCCAATGCCCCTCAGAAAGCACAGTATTTTCTGTTGGTCATGGGGGTTCTGTGTGGGAAGTTTGGCTTGAGTCTATCATTGGTGGGGTTCAGGATACTCTTTGATTGTAGGTGAACTATAAATCCCAGCAACTACAACTCCCATATATCAAGGTCTATTTCCCCCAAACTCCACCAGTGTTCATATTTGGCATATTGAGCATTTGTGCCAAGTTTGGTCCAGATTCATCATTGTTTGAATACACAGTGCTCTCTGGACGTAAGTGAACTACAACTCCAAAACTCAAGATCAATGTCCACCAAACCATTCCAGTATTTTCTGTTGGTTATGGGAGTTCTGTGTGCCAAGACTGGTGCAATTCCATTGTTGGTGGAGTTCAGAATACTCTTTGGTTGTAGGTTAACTACAACTTCCAGCAACTACAATTACCAAATGACAAAATCAACCCCCCCCCCCCCCAACCACACCAGTATTCAAATTTGGGTGTATCAGATATTTATGCCAAATTTGGTCCAGTGAATGAAAATACATCCTGCATATCAAATATTTACATTATGATTCACAACAGTAGCAAAATTATAGTTATGAAGTAGCAACAAAAATAATTTTATGGTTGGGGGTCACCACAACATGAGGGACTGTATTAAGGGGCCATGGAATCAGGAAGGTTGAGAACCACTGCATGGATGTATTTGGAGAAATTACGAAATATAATGTAATAAACACCTATAATGAGCAAAGGTGTAATCCATGTTTTTATTTTTATAAACTGTTTTATTCTGTATGACACAGACTACTTCTGTGTGAGCAACAGAAGTTTAACTGCTTCATGTACATTGAGGATAGTTGATCTATGGCTAAGAAACATTGGCTTCAAGCTGACAAATACCTGTATATTTATATTTTAAGAGGACTAGATGTACGTTGTATGTTGTGTTTGCACTGTCTGTTTTGATAAGGCCAGCTGGCTAATCAATAAAATTGTTTGCTTCTTGTACATATGGAGTTGAACCATACTGTTTTCAGCAACCAAAAACCATGTCAGTTCAACCCTTGTGAAAAGAATCAATACTTTCTGTGCATATTTTGATTCATCTGTATAATCTGAAGCACAGGGATCTCAATCTGACAAAAGGTCAAATTCCAAATAGTTCAAAGAGGCAACATTCAAGAAGAAAGGAAATCTCTATCCATAAAAGCCAAAGGTCAGACTCAAGTGGGAATTATAGCCTGTTAATTATGTTTAGGGGACAATTGGTCCTTCAGCTGTATTATCCGAACCTTTCTGAATAATTATCGCCTTGTCACTTTAGATGACTATATATGACCCTTGGATCTTCTTGGTGAATCAGATTGTGATGCCTGATCCCTTCATAGTGGCAGAAGCTATGCTAAATCAAAACTAAGGAAGACAATAATAATCCACAGGATTGAAGTTTTCTCTCTTCATGCCAATCCAGGGTACACACAAATGCATATATACAATTTAGGATTGCAAATGTTCCACCATATTCAGTGTAAATATAATTCTTATTTTTTTCCCCTGCTTCATTCCTTGCATCTAACAGTCTCCTAAAAACTGTGAACTTTTGAAGCAGGACCTAGTATTTATTCTAACTATGATAAATGCAGGAGTTCTCCATGGTGCTGAACTAACTGGTCAGTCAGAAAAGCAGAATAAAAAAGCAGGACAGCAATATTTTAAATATATCATGATTTAGGAATATTAATATTTATCAATCAGTCATAAAAATGGACAGTATAGATATTAGATATGACTGATCCAAGATCAGTAATATATCACGTAACACTAAAATCAGGTTTCAAACAGTACTCTGCTAAAGAGTGCAAAGTGCAAAAAATACTTGAGAACGATTATGTATCTCTGAGGACATATTCTTAAAATCACATGTATTCTGAACTGTTACCAGAAACCTGTATCCCTCACATTTAGTTCATTGACATAAATAAGAACTAACATATGCTGGAAATGACATTGGGATATTATTCAACTACTATTTAAGGATAACTGAAGTGTCTGATCAGAATTTGGGATCAACACAACATTGAGCTGGTTTATTCCAGCAAAGCTTTTTTTTAAGTAATAGATCATCTTCTGCACTTTGGTTTGGTAAGAATTGTAATTTTCAAAAACCAAAGAGTTGATTCTGCTTACCAGGGGGTTGATATTGGCATGGTATGCTAAACGGTGAATACAAGATGCACAGTCCTTGCTACATTCTGCCCGAACAGTAAGGATGAAACAAGTGCTAAAAGCCAAGAGTAGGAAATGACATCTCAGAAGCAGTGTCATGTTCTGCAAAAAAAGAGAGAACAACATACTGAGAGATTGAGCCAGGAACATCCATTTGATTTCTTGTTTTTTAAAAACATATCATGTCACCTTTATATGAAGTATAAGTGAAAAGGGTTAACACTCCTTTTGATATTATGTATCTGTTATATTTATATCTCACAACACTTCTTTCTCTTTCTTCCTGTTTCATCTTTCTCATAATCCAGTGAGGGTGATCAGCCTGAGAGATGGATTCTTATTTATTCATTATAAATAAATTAGTATAAAATTTAAAACTAAAATAGAACACAAGTGGCTAAATAATTTTTGACCAAAACCAGGCAACAGTGACCACATTGTCTATAGCTTTAAACAGTTTCTCTGTGCATGAGGCAGGACATTGTGGGCAGGTATACTGATGCTGAGTTGTTTGTTCTGCTCCATAGTCACACAAGGTGGAAGATTCTTCTAGGTAGTGCCATTTTGCCAGGTTGTTTTTTGATCTGCCCACTCTGAGTCTGTTCAGGGACTTCCAAGTTGCCCATTCTTAGTTTTCCCTTGAAGGAAGACCCTTGTGGGGGGACCATCTAGTTGGGATTGCCTGATTTTTCTGCCCAGAGGGATACTCTTGTGCAGGTCACTCAATTCAGTACAGCACTACACTACACCTACTAGGAGGTGCAATAAGGTTTGCTGCTGTTTTACTATAAAGCTCAACATGAATGACATGCTTGCCTGACTCCTCTATAGTTACAAAACAAGGAACCTGGGGAGCTGGACTATGATGGAATTAAAGATCCCTAAGGCCTCACTACTGATTGATGGATTCAATCCAGGAAACCACATCTCAGCATTTAAAAGAACTGAGCGGGGTTCCAGATGTCTAGCATCCATGGAGATATTTCATTCAAACAACAAATAAACAACAAATAAATTGTAGCCAGTTTTTGCCAACACTACTGTTTTCGAGATTCTTTCAGATACATTCTGAGGAAATGACTACAATCAGATTTTGGTATGCCGTTTAGCTGTAGCTCCACTTTCCTCCCTGTGGAAAATAGCTGACATCTGGCTGTTTACAAGGTTCGCAAGCTACACAATCTGTGAACATTGGCCAGAAGAAGGATACAGGTGTACAAAATGGCACACAAAAGATGGCAGAAAAGAAGCCCACTGGGAATTCTGTGGGATCATCACAGCTCTGAAGCAATAACCAAACAGAGGAGGAGATGCATATGAAGAAGGAGGAGGAGATGAATATAAAGTGAGGTACCTGAGAGAGGATTGGCCTAAGGCCATCCAGGGCCATCTGCATTGTTTTCTGCCTGTTTCTTTTTTGTGTATTATAAAATGCTGTTAGGAGCTTTCTCTCATGGCATCTGAATGGCAAGGGACTGTCACCAAAGACTGAATCTGGACTCTAGAACATTTGTTTTGGAATAAACAGAGGCTGCCCAATTCAGTGGCAGTCAAAGTGCTGTTTCCCAATTAAATGACTTTACCTCCACTCTTGTGTTCATTTCCTCTTTAGAAGCCTGACACATATTGTATATTTTAATATTACCCATATATATTAATAAACAAGATGGATGTGCAAAAAAGTTATCACTAAAACCATTTTTGTTCATATTCACCAAGAAAACACTTATTTTTGGTCATGCAAATTCTATAAGGATCCTTTAAAACACAGTAGCAATATGTAGTCACTACAGTGGATGGAACATATTCTTTCTTTGTCACATTGGTCTGTGTTGCTCTACATACTGCTTCTATCACACATAGGTAAGAGTAAAGGTTTTTCCCTGACATTAAGTCCAGTCATGTCCAACTCTGGGGGGGAAGGTGCTCATCTCCATTTCTAAGCCAAAAAGCCAGCGTTATCCGTAGACATCTCCAAGGTCATGTGGCTGGCATGACTGCATGGAGTGCTGTTACCTTCCCGCCAAAATAGTACCTATTGATTTACTCACATTTGCATGTTTTCAAACTAGGTTGGCAGAAGCCGGAGCTAACAGTGGGAGCTCACCCTGTTCCCTGGATTCGAACCTGCAATCTTTCAATTAGCAAGTTCAACAGCTCAGCGGTCTAACCCACTGCGCCACTGGGAGCTTCTCTATTGCACATACCCTGAAACTTTTAAAGCAACATCTTTTGTAAAACTGCCTAGTCATTGTGAAATGATTTTAATGTTTTTGTCTGTAGAAAGTCAAGGCATAAAAAAGAGTGGTACCTGGAAGACGTAATTTTTCTTAGTTTTTTTTTTAAAAACAGGACCCAAAAACATTTTTTGCTGGAGCTAGGAAAGAGTTGTAAAAGCAAACCAGAGCACACCTGCTTTGGATAAGGAGGCAGGAAAAGGGGACCCCAGCTGCCCCAAATCTGCCCTCCCAAATAAATCTAATTTCCATTTTGAAGTTTTTTTGCTGGAGGTTCACCTGGTGATTTTGCTTCTAGAGAGAAATCCATGTGCTGTGGCAAAGAAAACAAAACAAAAAACACTCCAGTAGAGTAGATTTATGCATCCACTTCCACCTGGTGAATTAGAGAGGGATGCTCATGAGAAACAATGGGGGAAAGCTGTTGGGGGCTTTCATGGCTGGAATCACTGGATTGCTGTGAGTTTTCTGCGCTGTATGGCCATGCTCCAGAAGCATTCTTTCCTGACATTTTGCTCTAGTCTATGGTAGGCATCTTCAGAAGTTGGGAGGTCTATTGGAAACTAGACAAGGGAGGCTTATATATCTGTGGAAGGTCCAAGATAGGAGAAAGATTTCTTGTCTGTTAGAGGCAGGTGTAAATATTGAAATGAATCACCTTGAGGTTGTGAGTTTTTCTGGGCTATATGGCCATGTTTCAGAAGCATTGTCTCCTGACGTTTTGCCCGCATCTATGGCAGGCACTCTCAGAGGGTGGGAGGTCTATTGGAAACTAGACAAGTGGGGTTTATATCTCTGTGGAATATCTAAGGTGGGAGAAAGAACCCTTGTATGTTCGAGGCAAGTGTGAATGCTGCAATTGATCACCTTGATTAGCACTGAATAGCCTAGCAGCTTCACGGCTTGTCTGCTACCTGCCCGGGGAATCCTTTGTTGGGAGTTTGAACTCACCTTGAGGTTGTGAGTTTTCCAGGCTATATGGACATGTTCCAGAAGCATTCTCTCTTGACGTTTCACCCACATCTATGGCAGGCATCCTCAGAGGTAGTGAGGTACCTCAGGAGAGAATGCTTCTGGAACATGGCCCTACAGCCCGGAGTACTCACAGCAACCCAATGCGAGGAAGACCTCTTGACACTGACATACATGCATACATATATAATATATATATATATATATATATATATATGCAGGTTCTCCAAAGTGACACTAAAAGGATACCTTTGGCTTTAAGTCCACATGAGGTGAACCCCCATTTCCTTAGGAGAAACCCACATATGTTTTCTCCCCGGGGTAGATCCTGCAGAGAGCCCCTCTCATCCCCATCCCGGGCCAATGAGATGGAGGGGTCGCCCCGGCCCAAACCTGGCTCTTTCCATTGAAAGGGCATAAGACAGGAGTGGGGACACGACCCGATCCACGGTCTCCATAGTATTTTTTCCAAGCACGGAACCGCGGGGGAAGGGGTGGGGAGAGAGTTTGGCTGGCAGGCTCGGATCCTCTCGAGGCAGAAGAGGAACCCGGGGGGCGCCCCGAGGCATTGGAGGGCTGCAAGCAGGGTTCCCAGGCGTCGAGGATCCCGAAGAAACTAAGAAAATGAGTTACAGAAGTTCGGGAAAGCGGCACGGGAGACAAGAGCGTCACGGATCCTTTAAAACGACCCCAAAATGAAAAAAAAAGTCGGTCGGTCAATGAGCCAATGTGGGATCAAGGGGCTTCCCACCCCTCTCTTCTGCGCCAGCTATCCCTTTCCACTTACTTTGTCCCCCTTCGCGGTTCAGTCGCTTTCAGCGAGCCCCGAAGTCCCGTTGGAGACTCTTCGCCTCTGAAGAAACAGAAATCGGAGGGAGAGAGGATGAAGGAGCGGGAAACACACACACACACACACATACAGATCCATCACACAATGACAGGTTGAGTTCCCCTTGTTCGGAAGCCCGAATACTCCAAAATGCAAAGCTGTCCACGTGGGTGGCTGAGACAGTGATTTCCCCTTTGATTTCTGATGGTTCGACTTACTCAAACTTTGTTTCATGCACAAGCTCATTAAAATTGTGTATAACCTTTATATAGTGTATATATACCAATCAATGTGATGTTTAGACCTCTAATTGGGGTCCCATCTCCAAGCTATTTAATTGTGTCCCATCCATTTCCAAGACATGGCATTGTGTGTCCTCTCCAGGTTACTCTTAACTGTGCCCCATCTGCAAGATATCTTACTGATCTGTCAAATAAACTTTAGGCTACGTATATAAGGTGTAGATAGTGTGTCCCATTTCCAAGACAAGGCATTGTGTGTCATCTCCAGGT
This sequence comes from Anolis sagrei, assembly GCF_037176765.1. Lineage (NCBI taxonomy): Eukaryota > Metazoa > Chordata > Lepidosauria > Squamata > Anolidae > Anolis > Anolis sagrei. The sequence goes on along the minus strand of NC_090024.1, from coordinate 49,294,559 downwards.
TATTTTTAACTGTGCCCCATCTGCAAAATATCTCATTGAGCTACCAAATAAACTTTAGGCTACGCATATAAGGTGTAGATATGAAATACTAATCAATGTGATGTTTAGACCGCTAATTTGGGTCCTACCTCCAAGCTATTTAATTATGTCCCATTTCCAAGATATGTCATTGTGTCTCATCTCCAGGATACTCTTACCTGTGCCCCATATGCAAGATATCTCATTGAGCTGCCATCTTCAGAAATATCTAACTGGGGGCCATATAACCCAGAATATAAAGGCAGAAAGTCCCATATTATTTGAGTGTGGACTCGGATAACCCAGTTCAAAGCAGATGATGTGTGATTTTCTGCCTTGATATTCTGGGTAATAGGGCTGTGTGGAAAGCCTCTTAGTGCCCTTCCACACGGCCCTGTATCCCAGAACATAAAGGCAGAAAGTCCCATATTATTTGAGTGTGGACTCAGATAACCCAGTTCAAAGCAGATGATGTGGGATTTTCTGCCTTTATATGGCAAAAAACCCTTCTCAAAGCCCTTCCACACTGCCGCATGTATACATCCCAGAATATCAAGGCAGAAAATCCCACAATATCTGTTTTGAACTGGGTTATCTGAGTAGATATTGTGGGATGCTCTGCCTTTATATTCTGGGATACAGGGCCTATAGTGTGGACTCAGATAACTCAGTTCAAAGCAGATATCGTGGCATGTTCTGCCTTTATATTCTGGGATATAGAGCTGTGTGGAAGGACCCTAAGAGCCCTTCCACATAGCCATATAACCTAGAATATCAACGCAGAAAATTCCACAATATCTGCTTTGAACTGGGTTATCTGAGTCCACACAGACAAATATACCAGTTCAAGGCAGATAATGTGGGATTTTAGTCAGCTGTGTGGAAGTTTGTCCCATCTCCAAGTCGCCTGCTTGCGTCCCATCTCCAAACACCTAATTAGATCCGGTTTCCAAGATGTGTCCCATTTCTAAGATCCCTAATTGGGTCCCATCTCCAGGATATCATCTCCTAATACATGGGAAAAGATTCCAAAAATCCGAAATACGGAAAAATTTCGGAGAAGGGATACTCTACCTGGACGAAGTCGATTGGAAGGAAAGAGGGCTCCGCTCCGAGGAAACTGACAAGGGAGTAGCGGTGGATCCTCACGATCGCCCTCCGCCGGGTCTCTTCTCCCTTCCGAGGCGGGTCTCTTTCTGCCGGGCTCCTGCGAAGCTCTCCAGCACAATCCGGACCCGGGGCAGCGAGAGGCACACTTTATAATGAGTCAAAGAGGGGAAACGCGGCACCTTCCCCAATCGCGTCCAGCCTCCATGTGACGCAGCGCCTGCGACATCCAGGAGGAGTGGGGGGAAGATGGGGGGGGGTGAGGTGGTGGGGCTGGTCCTCGCCTGCCGGGGGGCGAGAGAGGGCTCACGATTCCGTGGTAGTCATCGCCGCCCCCCTGCTGCCCTACGGATCAGGGATTAATTTCCTTTAAAGCGTGCACCCTCCCTCGTTTGGTGTGTCTCGCTTCATGTTCTCTTTGGGGAGGAGGCCATCTCTGCCCAGAGACTCTCTCTTTCCCTTCCAAGTTGTCATCTTCAAACTCAGTCCCAGGGGAAGATCTTGGAGGTGAGCGAACTCCTTGTACCGCAGCTCGTTTGGAAGGAATGGGAAGACAACTTTGCTTTGGGTCGTTGTAAGTCTTTCAAGCTGTATGGCTATGTTCCAGAAGCATTCTCTCCTGACGTTTCGCCTGCATCTACGGCAGGCATCCTCAGAGGTTTTGAGGTCCGTTGGAAACTAGAAAAAATGAAGTTTATATAACTACTAGCCCTCCCCTGCCACGCTTTGCTGTGGCCCACATGGGGGTTGTGTGTGGGAGGTTTGACCCAATTCTATCGTTGGTGGGGTTCAGAATGCTCTTTGACTGTAGGTGAACTATAAATCCCAGCGACTACAACTTCGAAATGCCAAGATTCTATTTCCCCCAAACTCCACCAGTGTTGACATTTGGGCATATTGAGTATTCGTGCAGAGTTTGGTCCATATCCATCATTGTTTTGAGTCCACAGTGATCTCTGGATGTAGGTGAACTACAACTCCAAAACCAAAGGACACTGCCCACCAAACCCTTCCAGTATTTTCTGTTGGTCATGGGAGTTCTGTGTGCCAAGTTTGGTTCAATTCCATCGTTGGTGGGGTTCAGAATGCTCTTTGATTGTAGGTGACCTATAAATCCCAGCAACTACAACTCCCAAATGGCAAAATAAATTTTTTGAGTGTAGGACATATATTGGGTTGTTAGGTGTCTTGTGTCCAAATTTGGTGTCAATTCGTCCAGTGGTTTTTGAGTTCTGTTAATCCCACAAACGAACATTACATTTTTATTTATATAGATTCAAAGTCCAGGGTGGGAGAAAGAACTCTTGTCTCTTCGAAGTAGGTGTGAATGTTTCAATTGGCCACCTTGATTGGCATTTAATGGCCCAACAGTTTCAAGGTCTGGCTTCTCACTGCCTCGGAGAATCCTTTGTTGAGAGGTGATTAGCTGGCCCTGATTGTTTCAGGGCCATGTATACAATTTCAACAGAAAGGAAGAAACAATGAAAATGAACAAAATCTGGCTCTCAGTTTTTAAACATTCTAAAATCCTAATAGTAAATACAGAACAACACTCAAAAACAGGGGAATTCCAGACAAGAAACCATCAGAGCCAGCTAATCACCTCCCAACAAAGGATTCCCCCAGATAGTAAGAAGCCAGATCTTGAAACTGCAGAGCCATTCAATGCTAATCAAGGTGGCCAACTGAAACATTCAAGCGAGTTTGGAGAGACAAGTATTCTTTCTCCCACCCTGGATATTCCACAGATATATACACCCAATTTTCCTAGTTTCCAACAGACCTCACAACCTCTGAAGATGCCTGCCATAGATGCAGGTGAAACGTCAGGACAAAATGCTTCTGGAACATGGCCATACCAGCCTGGAAAACTTACAACAACCCAGTGATTCCGACCATGAAAGCCTTCTACAATACAACTTTGCTCTTGTCCTCTCCAAAGTTGGCCTAACAAAGCACTCTCTGAGCCATCTTCAGTTCCACACAATCTCCTACCTGAGTGGGTTCTCATGTGGGAATTTATGAGCCTAATCTTGCCTCTTGCCACCTATACAATCAGGCATAGGCTGGTTAGATCATGTTTCTCAACCTGTGAGTCTGGAGCCTGGAGGGTGGGTGGGGGGGGGGGGGAGGGGGATTTCAGAGCTATTGCCAAAGCCCATCAGATCAGAAAACATGTATTTTCTGTTGGTCATGGGGGTTCTGTGTGGGAAGATTGGCCCAATTCTATCCTTGGTGAGGTTCAGAATGCTCTTTGATTGTAAGTGAAAAAAGAGAGTCCTTGCCATACATCAAGGGAACCACTGACCGCATAGGGATGCTGATGAGGAAACACAACCTACAAGCTATCTACAGTCCCACTAAGAAAACCCAACAAATGCTACATTCAACAAAGGACAAGAAGGATCCCCTGACCTCTGCAGGAGTCTACTGTATACCATGCAGCTGTGGACAAGTTTACATAGGGACCACCAAATGCAGCATTGCCCAACATGAGTCAAGGAACATGAAAGGCACTGCAGACTAATTCAGCCAGAGAAATCAGCCATAGCAGAGCACTTGATGAACCAACCTGGACACAGCATAATTTCTGAGAATACAAAAACACTGACCACTCTAACAACCACCATGTCAGGCTACACAGAGAAGCCATTGAAACCCACAAGCATGTGGACAAATTTAACAGAAAGGAAGAAATAATGAAAATGAACAAATCTGGCTACCAGTATTAAAAAACTCTAAAATTATAATAGTAAAGCTGAGGAATCCTTTGTTGAGAGGCAGCAATCAGCCAGGCTCTGATGCTACAAGGCCATTAAATGCTAATCAAGGTGGCCAATTGCAACATTCACACTTGCCTCAAGCAGACAAGAGTTCTTTCTCCCACCCTGGACATTTTAACAGACTTCACAACCTTTGAGGATGCCTGCTATAGATGTGGGTGAAATGTCAGTAGAGAATGTTCCTGGAACATGGCCATACAGCCCAGAAAACTTATAACAACTCAGTATATGTTGTTTGTCACACAGGCAGCTAATGTGCAAAACTTGCTGAAAACTCCTTTCTCTATTCAGGCATTAGAAATAAAGCAGTCTCTCCAGTTTTCACCCAAGCAACTCAATTTGTTAATTACTGAATACTAAAACTTGTTTTAAAAAATGCCAAAGATTTTTGAATGGCCAGAGGCATTAATTCTATGCACAAGATGCTCAGCACCTAGGCTTGGAAGGTACTATTCCTATTCACTTTTTTTTTTAATTATCTCCCTTTGTCCTAAAGTGGCCCTGATGGCCACAAATATTATTTACATTCTGTTTGCCTTAAGACTAGGCAGACACTTAGATCCTAGTTAGTCCAAACTGAAGCACATGAAAGAAAATGTTACCTGTTCATGCTCCTGCCTGGATTATGAGCTTCGTGTCTGTTTAGACCCTTTCCCCTGGAGTGTGGCATAGTTTTGCCTGGTACAAGCATAACCTGCTTGTGCTAAGGACACCTTTTATGTAAGAGTTGAGTCAAAGAACATGATGTCCTCAGGACAGCATGTGGACATCTTTGTGTTGATGCCTATGGGCCATCAACCAGAGAGGTAGATGACCAATTTCCAATGTGAGCTAACTGTGAAGAATAAAATCTAAGTGAAGGAAAATATCAAAAATTCCAGCTGTAGGAACAGACAAGACAGGAGATTTGATTTGGATGCTTGTTGAACAGGAAAGCACCGGAATGCCTGTTAGTTCCTGGTAAAAAATTGGATGAGTTAATTAACACTTAATGATGTACTAAAAAGTGGGTTAGTATGATGTATCTCTTCAGATATTTGGCTCTCTGTTTTCAACCAGCATCATTCACAGATCATCCCTTTTCAGCTTAATAGACATCACCCAGATGGTTGTATATGATGAGCAGAGAACAGAAGTGAGTGAGATGCAGCACAATAGAAATATTTGTTGGCAAGGAGTCATTTACTTTAAAATTCAACAGCTTTCTTGTTATTCACACACAGTCCCAGCAACTTTGATCAAGGCTCAAAAACAACTAGAGTAGCCATTTTTAAAAAGACTTTCTGATCAACAGAGAACTAAGCAAGTCTTTAAATGCCAATAGTGTGAGCTGATTTCTGGATAGACTGAACATAATGTCTTAGAGCACATACACATGTGTTATTGGCTCGTCATCTGGGGAGGAGATGCAATTTGATCTCAAATACAATAAATAATCAATGAATCTCTCATGAATCCTGTTTAAAAGCCCTTCCTGGTCCACTGGACCTTAATATATACAGAACAGTCTCTAATTTTCCTTGCCTTCTGGACAAGATGATTGAGAAAGCAGTTGCCTTCCAAATCCACAGAGTCTTGTATAATACCCATTACATTGGCTTCAGAGCAGGCTGTGGAGTTCAGACTGCTATGATGGATGATCTCTGACTTAACACTGATGAGGGAGTGTGCTCTTGTTTGTACTTTTAGATCTCTCAGCAGATTTCAGTATGATTGAGCATGGTATCCTTCTGAAATGCCTGTGGGGTTTGAGAATTGGAGGCACTATTTCATTCCTCTCAGGCAGGTTCTAGATGGTGGTGCTTGGAAATAGCTGCTCCTCAAAAAGGGAGCTGTTGTGTGGCATTCCACAAGGAGTCAATCAGTCATCAATGCATTTTAACATTTATATGAAACCTCTGGGAGAAATCATCCCGAGGCACATGGCAGGGTACTATCAGTATAGTGATGACACTCAAATGTATTTATCCATCCCTTCAAAAGCAGCTTTAACTAAGGATAGAATAGCTCATCTAAATGAATGCACAGAGAAGATAATGGACTGGATGAAGAAAAACTGAAACTGAATCCAGACAAAACAGAGGTGTTTGCTACCAAAGTCCCTAACATAGCAATGGAGATGTGTCAATCAGCTCTGGATGGGGTTGCACTCTCCATGAAAAACTGTTCACAGCTTGGAAGTGCTCTCTGTAATATTCCTAGTCCATAATAAAGCCAAGAAAGCTGAGGTCCTTCTCTCATTTTGGAACCCATGTGCTAATTGTTCCTTAAAGTAAAGGTAAAGGTTGTCCCCTGACATTGTCCAGTCATGTCTGACTCTGGGGTGTGGTGCTCATCTCCATTTCTAAGCCGAAGAGCCGGCATTGTCCATAGACACCTCCAAGGCCATGTGACCGGCATGACTGCATGGAGCACCATTCCTTAGGAGAGTCTAAAATTCTAGCTAGCCCAGTGATTTTATACACTTGGTTTCTGTTGTAATAACCAATCAGTTGGGTGGAAGACAAACCCCTTTGTGTCCATGCACAGACCTGTGGCTGAAAACTTAAGTATGAGTCTACTAATATATTTAAAGAAGCTAGAAAATGATCAAATGATCCTTAAATACACTATATTTTGAAATTCAACTTCAAATGCATTTTAATATCAGGGGACTGATCCTTCTCTCTCTTTCCTTCTCTTCCACTGAAATGTTTACCCTTACCTACTACCACGGCCGAACATCCTCAAATCTAATTAAGGTAAGATACTAGAACAAAAGGACTTAGCTGTATTTGGCTTAAACACTCACTGAAAATATTCTGTAATTACTTCTTTAGTGAATGGCCATTGTGCTTATCTTAGATATGAACATTGGAGAGAAAAATTATTTCTTGCATTTCATAGCTTATGAGATTGTTTACATCCTGCCACCCAAAATTCATATAATTACATTTCTTTCTCTTTTTTTGAAATACTTTTTTATTGAAAACAACAGAATAACTTTTATATTTAGATAAAAATCCTGGTAACAAAGAAAAATGAGTTTAAAAGAGAGAGAGAAGAGAGGCAAAACAAGGTAAAGACTTTTGGTCTATGACTTCCATCTACTCCTCGGTGTTTGATTTTATCTTCATCCTCTTTGTTGTATTTCTTTGCAATCCCCAGTCTGTCCGTTGAATGTCTTGAAAACTTCTCCACATTTAAACATAAATAATCCAACTACGGCAAACACAGCTTCTCTGAGTAAAGTTAAAAGATATTGCATTTATAGTGTTGTGTATTTCATATACCTGAGGACGTGAGATCTAGTCCCATAAAAGCTTAGATTATAACAATTAGGTCTATATGGGCGCCAGAAAACACTGTAATTTGCTGACCTTATATTAAAAAATCCCAAATGGTCCAAAGTCACAGATTCCGATGATTTTATTCTTCATTAGAATTTAGATGTATGATACATGGAGAGATGGCTGATGAGGCCCTTCTAAATCTGAGGATAGAAAAGTGAATGTCAAAGACAAACAGAAAAAAAAAGGTTCACTGGAGCCTCCGGTGGTGCAATGGATTAAACCCTTATGCCAGCAGGACTGAAGACTGACAGGTCGGAGGTTTGAATCCGGGGAGAGCACAGATGAGCTCCCTCTGTCAGCCCCAGCTCCCCATGCGGGGACATGAGAGAATCCTTCATCAAGGATGATAAAACAACAAAATATCCAGGCCTCCCCCGGGAAATGTCCTTGCAGACGGCAAATTCTCTCATACCAGAAGTGACTTGCAGTTTCTCAAGTTGGTCCTGACATGAAAAAAGAAAACGAAAACAAAAACCTGGAGCATTGTGCCATAGCCATAATTTAAGCAGGAAAAGGGAAGGGATGGGACATTAGGAGCTCCTACACAATACAAACACATATCAACAGCTATGGAAAACTCAGTGCATCTTGGTATGTACTGTACCTTCCTTGGGGTAAAATAAAATTTGCAATGTTTCAGTAGAACATGATGACAGTGCATTGCAAGTTATATTCTTTTGCCCCTAGGGATGATATACACAAAAACAGAATTTCATATCTGTTGTTTAAGTTTCCTAAATCTTAGCGCTATCCTGAAACGTTGTCCTCCTCGGTTTGCCTTTTAGCCACATTTTGAGAATACAAGTGAAAGGCAACAGTCTGTAGTGTTTTAATTCCTAGCTGTCCTTTTGCCTGTGCATTACTGCCTTGTTTTTGCTGCTCACTAGAGGGCACTCAACTCCTTGCAGGAGCTGCTAAGAACAATTCTCTTCTTAAGGGTGAAATGAGTTTTTTTCAGTACAGTTCAGACACTGATTGGACATTGATATACACTAGGGCAGAACGCTTGGGTCACTGCTCATAATATCTGGAAGTCTGAATGCATGAGTGTTCACATTTGAAGGAGACAAGCCACAACTCTGGCAGAGAAGGTCTCACATTCAGACCACAGTTGACAAGACTCACAGCGTCTCTTGTCTGGGACATTAGAGAACTACTCTCTTGAAATACCAGGGCAAGTGAACAAAAGTTCTTGTGGAACTGGTATAGATTGACTAATAAACTGTGTCAAGAGTCCATTGAAACAGATGTATATACTAGGCTTGGGCGGTTTCGTTCGTTAATTTCGTAATTCGTTATTAATTCGTATTTAAATTAGCTTACGATCCAATATTGAGCCATGCAGGACTACTGTGAGGAGTAATTAAAAATCGAAACATTTTTTCCAATTTATTTTGTATTGTTTTGTAATTGTTTCAAAATTGTTTCGAAATTGTTTCATAATTGTTTCGTAATTATTTCCGTATGTCTGGTGCAAGTTTTATAGTTGTTGTTTGTTTTATCAATGATAAAAAAATAAATTATCACACCAACAGTCAACAACAGAGGGAGAGGGAAGCTTCAGAAGTTCCCCCTGTCCCATTTGGAGGGTTTTTTAGCATATTGTGCAATCGCGTCCGCCATTAACGAATCAATTCGTAATTTTACGAAATTTCGTATATTTCGAACTTTTTTAAAGGAAAATTTCAGAATTCTTTAAAAAAACAAAATGCAAGGGCCCCCCTAAAAACGAAACGAGTTTAGAACCAGATTTTTTTGTTGTTACCCAAGCCTAGTATATACATACAAAGGCACACTAATATCTGTATCCATGTTAAATTGGGGAAATGGCCTATAAAGTACTAAGTCTGACTTTTTGTCCATCTAGTTTAGTGCTATATATTGTATATTCAGTAGTTCTATGGTTTTTACATACCTCCACAATGGCTTCTGATCTGGCTTCTTTGGTTTTTAAGCTCTACCAAGTTTTTCTTTGGAAGTAGCTAGCAGAGGATTGTATAAACAAATTGATATAACACAATATTTCAGCTGACTTAATTTTCAATAGGATTATATTCAGGTAGGGGTCTGCAACAATATCCTTGTGACACCTTTTACCTGAGTACAAGTCCAATGTTTCTAATTTATTACGAAGTCTTATTTAAAATATATATTCTTTTGTATGTGTTTGCATGTCACCAATAAAACAAAATGAATGGAATATAAATAATGCAGAAGGAAGCACTCTGTGACCTCCAAATATCATCACATAGGAGGAGTAAGTTCTTATTTGCACTAGCCTAGACCACAACTATTCAGTATTTCACATAAGGTTTGTTAGGTCTATAAAGCAGAATTTTACTGCCATTGCAGTGCAGGCAGTTACACTGAAAAATGAATCTCTGCATGCTTTTGCAAATGTATAACCACTGGGGACTAAAAGAGATAACAAACATTCTAACAACTTTGTGTATTCTTTTCTTAATAAAGCACTGCTTGCAATTAAGATGAATTACACACACTGTGTGTCTAAAAGAATAAATAGGCGGTTATATACCAAAAGCATCTGCAGACAAAATGAACAATTATTTTCCCCACCTTATTTAGACTATAGTAACTGAGGAAGTAGTATCTTATTAAAATGATAATATAGCAAAGCATTCCTCTAGGGCAGCATTTCTTAAGCTATTTGATATGGGGACTGGCAGGGTATTTCCCAGTGTGCCAGAGACTGGGACCGTATTTGTTTCTATTGACTACAACTTTTTTTTATTTCCTGGTTACTCAAGTGAGATAATGGCTCACAATCCTTTTCAACAATTTGATCCGATGTCCTTAGTGAAGCTTTTAGGATACACAATGCTGAGCGCATCAGTCTTTTTATTGTTTGAAAAGACATTTTTTCCATCTTTTTACTGTTTACGTCTACATCTAAGACTGCATTGGCTGCTTGAATGGCACTTTGTTGGTGCTTTACAAGTAGTTGCTCTTGACTAATATCAGGTGCATGCTTTGAACCACCCACTGAATCAGCAACAGGATGACTCCAAGATGGCCAGGAGGGCTGCAGAGATAAAAAAAAAATGCTACTGATTTTGTGGCATTACTTTTATAGTGCTTTCAACCTGATGAGGAAAATGTTCAGAACTTTTCTGCTTTTTCTTTAAAGAACTTTTCTGCTCTTTCATGATTTTATTCTCAGTATGATGTGTTGCTGGGGCATTTGTGGCATCTTGTTCACAGTCTGTATTGGTCTGGGAGCACTACATTGAATAGCAATGCTTTATGTTATCTTGTCTTTCTGTACTAATCAGACATTAGAGCACTGTGCATTGTTCCAGGTTCAGAGAAGGGCAACAAGGAAGATAAGTGGCATGGAGAACAAAATATGTGAAGAAAGGTTGAAGGAGATAGGCTTATTCAGCTTGGTGACGAGAAGACTGGGGGTTGACATTATTGCACTCTTAAAATAGCTCAAGGGTTGCTATAAAGAGAAAGCTATATGCTTATTCTCTCCTGCCCCATAGAGTAGGATGAGGTGTAATAGTTTTAAGTTACAAGAGGGCAGATTTTGATTGATGGGGTCTATTTTTTTCCAAAATGTAGGATAATAGAACATTGAACATTAGAAGAGAGAGTTATTCAACAATGGAAATAATTACTTAGAGAAGTAATAGGAGCTCTTTCTCTAAATATCGTCAAAAAGATGCTACTGGGAATATTCTAGCTCAGTTGTTCTCAACCTGTGGGTCCCCAAATGTTTTGGACTTCAACTCCCAGAAATCCTAACAGCTGGCAAACTGGTTGGGATTTCTGGGAGTTGTAAACCAAAACATCTGGGGACCCACAGGTTGAAAGCCAGTGTTCTAGCTGATTTTCCTGAATTGATCCCCCCACATTGGACTTGATGGCTCATAGGCGCCTTCCAATGCTATAATTCCATGATTCTAGTCCTATTTTTCACTCATCTTATAAACATATTAAACCTATACAAATAGTTTCATAATAAAGAGTAAGGACTGAATAGATCATCATTAAGCACATACTGAATTTCAGTGTATTAGGTGCAATCATATGCCTAAATATCCTAAACATGTTTGGAAGCTAAGCATGGCCAATCCTGGACATGTACTTGAATGGGAGACTGTCAACCAATCCCAGGTGCTGTAGACTATCTATCAGAGGAAGGAAATAGCAAAGCTACCTCTTAGTCTTACTTGCCTGTGAAAACTCCAAGTAATTTATGGGGCTGCCATAAATCAGAGTTGACTTGGAGGCACAACTGCACACACAGATTCAATAGCAGAGCATATTTCCAAATGACAAACAACACACAGGTTTGAATGGTGATAATGCAGTTAGTATAGAGACATATCAGTTATGTCAACCCTGAACAGACGTAACTTTTTAAAATGAGATGGGGAGGGGAAGGAGGATATAAAAACAAACAAAAAGCTGTAATTTTGAAAAGGAAAGGGATTAAAATCCATGTGAAACATGAAATGGATTACTTTGTATAATGCAGGAGCTAGAGAATTAGTGGAAAAGGGAGGATAAAAGCATGGTTGTGGGAAATGGCCACTTTGTTATCAACCCTTGGCAAAGGAATATGTACCTGCACAAAGTGAACTTCATGATCCATTGGTTACAGTCATATATAATGTATGCTTTGAATGTGATTTTCCTGCTTCTTGGCAGGGGGTTGGACTGAATGGCCCACAAGGTCTCTTCCAACTCTATGATTCTATGTATATATTTATTCCAATTCCTTAGAACTGATTCACAAGTAGAAGATTTATATCAAGCATTCTTTAAACTGCAGGATCACTTAGAAAAATGAATGAGTAAATAGATAAACCGAAAGAAGTGCCAAGGAATGTTCTACTAAAGGAGTGGACCAACAGAAAATCTGAAAAAAATCACACCCAAACATGCACACATAAACATGTAATATTTAAATACAGAAAAAAATCAGATAATCCAAACTGCAATAAAAAGCATACATAATGATAAATACCATACATTGAATGTTATTATTTTATGAAAACCTTCACATTAATTACTAGCAACTGTTCAAAAGTCATACAAAAATAAATTTGTTATGGGATCAACAGAAGGGCCTTGGTATCTGCAGGGGTTTCATTTTAAAAAACCCGTGGTTACCAAAATGTATGGATGCTCAATTCCCATTATATATAATGGCATAGTAAAGTGGTGTTGCTTATGTAAAATTACAAAATCAAAGTCTGCTTTTTAGATTATTTTTTTTGGAAAAAATGCAGAATCTATAGTTATGGAAGATTGAATACTTCATCACACCAGAGAATGAATCTACTTTAAATCTGGTTTCTGCCTCCTGCTGAATTCTGGGGATTGTAGTTTAGTGAGGCTGTTAAAATCTCCTCCCTAACCTAAAACCCCCAGAATTCTGCAGGAGGCAGCAACTGGATTTAAAACGGATTCATTCTCTAATGTGATTAGGTCCTTAGTGCACTATATTGAAGAAGAAATCTTCATATAAAATAATTAAATTACATTCTTCATTTTAAATTCATATTTTCAAAATAAACACCAATCTTTCAGGTAATGAGTTATTCATCACTAGCAACATATCAATTTTTTTTTTAAAAAAAACACTTTTGTAAGTGGTACAGTCTTTCCCTGTATTAACAGGATTGGCAATTTTACAGCCAGATATGGCTTGGCAGTGACTCCCCCAAATGGCTTGGCAGTCTCCCTACCCATTGTTTTTGGTAAAAAGAAAAAAAAAGAAAGCAATTCTGAGGGCAAATAGGAGTGAGGAAACATGGTAAAATATTGTAGGGATGTACAGAGATGCTTTTTTTGGACACCTTGAAGCCAAACAGGCATCTCTAAAATGACTGAAAGGGTATGATTTGTTTGTTCTGATCATCCAGAGTGGTGGCTATGAGAGCAAAATTCTCCAGAGCTTGTTAGGAGCTGAAAATGGACTCAGTGTAACATCCATGTTTACTCCAATTTGTATCACGTTCGCCCCTATTATTCCTTTACAATAACACAATTTGAAATGCTTATGTATTTACTCTTCCAAATATTCCTTTTTGCATATTTTCAGAAGGGTGATACTTTAGCTATGTGCTTTATGTAGGATGGGTTCCAATATTTATTGATTGATTTTCCACCTTTCTAATTAAAAATTCCACTGAAAACAGATAACACTATCAAGAAAAAACTGCTGCTCTGTGTCTGAGACATTTCCAGCAGGGTAGTCTGCAGTGAAGTGTTTCTATTACCAATAGCTGAGTGGAATGAACCCCAAAAAACCTACTTTGGTATTATGGGGATCAGGCCCGTAGCCAGGATTTCGATTCGGGGGTGTGTGAGTTTTTTTCAGGGGGGGGGGGGCTGAGTCTGAGTGAAAGAGGGTCTTGATTGTAATGTGGTTATTAACACTTGAGTAGTTCTGAAACAACCATGGGCTGAGATCCTGCATCATCAGTTACAAGTACAATGATAGAGCTCCACAACTATATCTATGTACCTGAACCCTCTTGAATCTACCATATAAGCATGGTGCTTCTGTTTTCTGAAGTGCTAAGGAGTGGGGGATAGTGAGCAAAGAAACTTTCAGCTTCTCTAAGTATCAAGCCATTTTGCAACAGAAAAGTACTTTGGAGACTGTCACAGTTGCTGTCGTTGCTGAGAGGGGGTTGGATTCCTGTACCCTGCCATCTTCCGTATATTCTTTCTGTTGGCAGAGGTGCCAAGTTTATATGGGTTGCTTTGAAACAAGAAGCATAAATGTGAATTCCAGATAGATTTGCAGATTTGTAAATCTGTCTTACAAATGTATAAATGCTGAACAAGACACCAACTGGGATTTATAATATAATATAAGGAGGTATGTTCAGTTGAAATATAGTATGAAAAGATTATATTAGTGGATTAACAATACTATAAGGCCTAGTAGTTTACCCAATTGATCTCAATTTCTGAAAGAAAACCAGAGAAAATAAGAGAAATGCTGGTCTGATGACTTAATGTATCATGTAGATCTTGACTTACCAAGTTTCTGTGGATGCAATTGTTTTTCTCTTATTATAACCAGCAAATTGCATTCTTGCAAATAGCACATATCTGAATTCCTTTTGGTATCCTCAACAAGAATAACACATGTTTTGCCAAAGGCAAAATGTCCTTTGTGGAAGCCAAAAGCAATAAATAATAGTGATGATAATTCTAGAAAAAATGTGTTTACAAAACCAGGTGTAATAGTAAAAAACTAACCAAACACATTCTCCCCCTTCTGTTGCTATGATCCCCTTGAATCAGCAATGGGGATGACCCCAGGTGTTGACTGATTCTGCAACACAATCTCCACTGAGGTTCAACATAGACTGAGAGGTAGAGTTTTTTATACTTTCCATTCTGTTCATGTTCTAATTAATCCCACCTGTTTTGACCAGTGTTCTGACATGTCAAATATCTCCCCATAATTTTATAAGACAACAGAAGGGGAATGAAGGTCAGCCACCTGGACCAAGACCTCCTTCATTACAAGGCTATACCTTCCCAATTAGTTCTTAACAATGCAAAACAAAACAAGTTTTCTCTTAAAGGAAAACTTCACAATTTTAAAGCTTTTTGGGAGGCAAAGAAAGTAAAACGAGGCACCTATAGATACTACAATAGTCTTCTATTGAATCAATTGTTGACTGGTTGGTCAACCATTCCATTGGGTCTTTAGGTGGCCTCAGCCAGCATCACAATTGATCCAGTACTCCACTTGAATCTTACTTGAAAAGCATAAGGAATATACAGAAGATGACATGGTAGATGAATCTAGTTTATTTTCTAACTTGTAAGTTACATCTTCTATGATGAACATCATTAGACATGACTCTATATGACATTCTGACACTTTGTGTCCTGCTACTTATAACAAGCTGAAGGCTGACTGTGTGGTAGGATGAACTTACCATCAAACTCTTCATATAAAGTTATTTCACACACATTAGAAAATAGCAAGGGATTAATATTATCAGGATGATACTAAGATATTAAAATATATCACCAAAAATCCCAAATTGTCACTGAAATTGGCTACTGTGTTAAAATAGGTTACTGAAGAATTGTGTGGTAAGTTTTATCATGCTCATCAGCTTCAACATAGTGGCTGTGAATCGACAAGAAAGCAAAAGAAACTCTGCCACTGGCAACTGGAGGTCAGATGGTCCTTTTCAACAGCCATGTAAGGACCAATTATTTCTTCAGGTTCAATGGGGTTTGAGAGATTCTAACTCTTGGCAAGTGAGGAAACTTCATTTTCCTCTGATCTGCGGCGGCACAGCATGTACTCATCTATAACAAAAATGGCAATTACATCACTGAAATGAAATCGAGTGAGTCACTTGTGAGTTGGTCGCAAAGATAATTCTAGCTTTCCTTTCAAACCCTAAAGCCTGATAGTTAGGAGGAAAAGAAAGAACTAAAAAGCAGGTTGCTCTTTTGTTTTACTGTGTCCTGAATTATAGTTAATCTGATAGACTAAAGAAAGATCCAGTTAGAACATGAAAATAGTTCTAAAAACAGCTTGATAGGTAAGCAGGGAGGAATAATGTTATGTTTTGTCTTAGGTAAGTAAGTTTGCATGGTATCCATGTTTAATTTCCCCAAATTGTTTTGGATCTTAGTTTTTCATCCAATTGGAAGGATGAACAGTTCACACAGGTTATGCATAGATATATGATCTTCCTAATTTAGGTTTCTGCTTTGTCAAAATTTGAAGTTGAACCAAATTTGGAATACCAAATGTGAATATGCAAACTCAATGCAGCAATATAAATGTGTACAAAATTGAATTCAATTTCAGATGCTACTCTTTGTCATGACAGTGAACATATTATGCAGTGACAGCTGTCGTTTATTTTTGCACTATTTCTAAACCAGTCAGATAACTCTGCCTTCTCCATGGGCTGCAACTCCCAGGCTCTCTAGCCTGACTGGGAAAGAGGAAAGCATGTTGGGAGATAAATTCGGGGAAGTAGGTTGAACTATGAGTTTGGAGGACAGTTGAGCCCTTAGTCATGGGTGGGAATCATGCAGGTCTCTGGATATGGGTGGACTACAACTCCCATCACCCTTTACCATGGACCCTAGGCCCACCAATATTTTGACATAAGTCAGGAAGTTTACCAATCTTGGTTCAGATCCATCACCGCCTGTATTCAAATTGATCATGATGGATATGTCTACCAAGTTTGGTCCAGATTCACATGCCTCTATGAATGTGGGGGTAGTCTTCCTCTATCACACCCCTCCTCCTGGGGTCATAAACCTACCAGTATTTTAAGTTGGTCATGGTATGTTGCATGCTGCAGCTAAACATAAAAAAAACCCCAAGATTATGGCAACAAGAATGATTGACAACTGGAAAATAGAGGGAGAAAATGTGGAGGCCGTGACAGACTTTGTATTTCTAGGTGCAAAGATTACTGCAGATGCAGACCGTGGCCAGGAAATCAGAAGACACTTACTTCTTGGGAGGAGAGCAATGTCCAATCTCGATAAAATAGTAAAGAGTAGAGACATCAGACTGGCAACAAAGATCCGCCTAGTCAAAGCCATGGTATTCCCTGTAGTAACCTACGGATGTGAGAGCTGGACCTTAGGGAAGGCTGAGCAAAGGAAGATAGATACTTTTGAACTGTGGTGTTGGAGGAAAGTTCTGAGAGTTCCTTGGACTGCGAGAAGATCCAACCAGTCCATTCTCCGGGAAATAAAGCCCGACTGCTCATTGGAGGGAAGGATAGTAGAGACAAAGTTGAAGTACTTTGGCCACATCATGGGGAGACAGCAAAGTCTAGAGAAGACAATTATGCTGGGGAAAGTGGAAGGTAAAAGGAAGAGGGGCCGACCAAGGGCAAGATGGATGGATGGCATCCTTGAAGTGACTGGACTGACCTTGAAGGAGCTGGGGGTGGTGATGGCCGACAGGGAGCTCTGGCGTGGGCTGGTCCATGAGATAACAAAGAGTTGGAGACGACTGAACGAATGAACAACAACAACATGGTATGTATTTGTGCCAAATTTGATCCATATCCACCCAAGTGGCCATGACCTGGCTCTCCAGAGGTGGGTGCACTTTGACTCCTATAATCCTTTATCAACCCCCCCCCCAAAAAAAAACCCCCTAAAAGAATTAGAAGTTGACTTACATAAATATAAATGTGACTAATACAGTCAGCACTGCATATCCATGGATTCTGTATCCATGGATTCAACCAATCACATATTGAAAATATTTTTTTAATGAAGCAAACTATGATTTTGCCATTTTATATTAGGGATGTCATTTTCCTATAACATTGTATAGAATAGGACTTGTGTTTTAGTATCCAAGTCATGGTGGGGGATCATGGAACCAAAATACAGCAGATGCAAAAAGCCTACTGTAAGCTCACAATTTCTTAAAAGGATTGATCACTCATAATCTCAACAAAATCTCTCTTCTTGAACCTACCATTGGTACAAAAAGGAAATTGAAATTTTATTGTGACCTTGACATGGAGAAAAGATTTTATTCTCTGTGTTTTATTCTCTTTGTGTTAATTAACAACTTACTATTCCCTTTTAATGATATATTTAAACTGCAGTCATACATTGAATATACCTTGTGGCTTGGCCATTTGAAAAAAAAAATTGCCTTATTTCATAGCTTATTTCGAATTTAGCTGAAATACTAGCAGCAATGTTTCTGTTGTTATGCTTGACTTTACCAAAAACTCTTGGCATGCCAGAATCCAAACAATATGCAGCATTTCAGGCACCATCTGGTCTTTGTCCATTTATGCTTTGGGCTTCGTATCAACCTAACAACTTTTCAAAGGTTACTGAGCTTAGTGATGAAGGGATATTAAGATTTTGAGCAGCTTGCATAGATTATATAGTAGTATAGAGTGCACGACACAAGTGACTGACACTGGGCCAAATTTAATCTTGCTTTCTCCTTAATCTGTTATATTAAAGTAGAGCATGAAGCACAGTTACATTCCCAGATCTGTTATCCACACTCAACCTTATTGAATATATTTCTTCAAAGCACATTCCCAAACCAGTGCATATAGATCAACATTACACAGTTGAGTATTGAATTGGTGGGAGCTGAGCATCATCCTTTGCATGGTTTCATTTTATATGAGAAATTTAATATATGTACTTCTTGTCAATTATTGGATATCCAATTTAGAGGAGGGCATTTAGAATAGCCAGAGAGATATAATACTTTCCAAACTACACAGGGTTCCATAGGATATTGCCATTAACATTGAAGTTATTAATAGTGCCCAAATTGTGCAGTGTGAAAGCACTCCTGGAGTGTGTTTGGGAGTTAGTTTAATATAACCTCAGTTGAGATTATTAAGAAGACCATCTGAATATGCTCCTAACCTTGAGCAGCCCTCTGGAACTTCCTCCCTGAAGAACTGCTTCCTCTTTTCTCAGCTTTAGGAAGGGGGTCAAGACTTTCTTATTTAACAAGGCCTTTTATTCAGCCATGGCAGTAGTTGGGGATTTTATGACAGGGATGGAGGAGGGATACATGGGGAAAGAGGTTATGGTTTTAATTGAAATGTGGGATTTTATTGATTGTTGTTTTATCATGGTTTTACCAATTTGTTCCTGGTTGAAGGATTTTAATGTTTGTTTGTTTTGTTTTTTGTTTGTTTTGTTTTTTGCTGTTTGTAAGCAGCCTTTGTGGAGAAAGGGGGGAGGGGGATAGAAATATCTTAAATAAATAAATAAACAAACCCTTGGTTTCCTGCTCTGTTAAGGGTGATATTTTGCATTGTTAGACAGTAGCTTAACCTTTCCTAGAGTTATTTAAAAACAATTATAGGAACAAGGTGCTCACAACATTATTGACATTTTGTGCCAATACCTGATTTTGCATTACACTGATTTATCAAAAGATTTATTTCATATTTATTTATTTACTGTATTTATATACTGCTTTTCTCACCCCTGGAGGGACTCAAAGCAGTTTCCAACATATGCATCTGTATGGGTTGAGAGACAGTTTGTTACAAGAACTTAATAAGAAACATGACAGATTCTTTGCCAAGAAAATCCTTCCCTGGTTATACAAAATATGCTATCATTAATGGGAAAATAGCCCCTTTCACACAACAAAATGGATTTTCAGTTCACAAAAACCTTACAATCTACATAATAATAATAATAATAATAATAATAATAATAATAATAATAATAATAATCAACATCATCATCATCATCATCATCATCTCTGGGACTTCCGAATTCAGACTGACAGAGTTTTGGGGCACAATACTCTTGGCCTCACAATCGTGTTAAAAAACAGAGTGTGGATCATTGATGTTACAATCCCAGTTGACAGCAGGATTGAAGAGAAATAACTGGAAAAGCTGACATGATATGAGGATTTAAAGATTGAACTGCAAAGACTCTGGCACAAACCAGCAAAGGTGGTCCCAGTGGTGATCAGTACACTGGGTGCAGTGCCTAAAGACCTTGGCCTACACTTAAACACAATTGGCACTGACAAGATTACCATCTGCCAGCTGCAAAAGGCCACCCTACTGGGATCTGCACGCATTATTCACTGATACATCACACAGTCCTAGACACTTGGGATGTGTCTGACGTGTAATCTGATACAACAGCCAGCAGAGTGATCTTGTCTGCTGTGGACTCATCTTGTTGTGTTTCTAATAATAATAATAATAATCATCATCATCATCATCATCATCATCATCATCATCATCATCATTTATATCCCACCACCATCTCCCCAAAGGGACTTGGTGTGGCTTACAAGGCACTCCAGGGTGCACATATAACATACAACAGGTAAAAATGGTACAAAAGTATAAAAAGTCACATAAAATTATAACAACAACCTCCTTCAACACATGTAGCATAAAATGCAAACAATACATTTTTAAACAACACTAGATAACTAATTGCCATGAATTTGCAGGTGCCAAGCATCAGCTTCAAATGGGCCCATTCAGTCTTCTCAAGGTCAAAGGTTCCTGGTTCCATGGACCTGCTACTCATGGTTTCATTTCATCAAATTATAGCTTCTCTGGGCGTTTTCCAAATTATCCAGTATTTTTTGGTATTTTTGGGCTGGAACTCCTTCATTTCAACTGGGTTCACCATTATCCATAGGTTTACATAGCCATGTGATGTTTGGGAACATATTCCCCCAAGGATATGAGGGGTTGTACAGTACCTGTTATGTGTTTTGTGTATGCATTTATGGAGCACAGTTCCATAACATGATTTCCAGTGGCATGAAACAGGATCCATGCTACCATAATCAAGGATTGCTGCTTCAGTGTTGTGTACTAGGTTCCTTGTAATGCCTTCTGGTGTTGACCTTGTTCCTCCACACTCCAACTATGAAGGCATCCCAGCAGTGAACAATACTGTTTAAAGTTTTTCATAATGTCTTGCTGCAAAATTGCTTTGTACCAAGGCTGACAATTGAAAACAGTGAACAAGAAACAAGAAGCAAGAAACCAGGTTGAAGAGAACAAGCAGGTAGAGAAGGCAGACAGGATGCCCAGTCCATAGAAATACTAGATAGAATCCTAGTATTCATATTGGCAGATGTGACTTGTAAGAGGAGCAAGACAGGCATGTTTTTAAATGTATGCAAGATGGAATAAATGTAGTGGAGTCTTCTGTCCCTATTATAGGTACACCAACTGTACATGCTGGAAACGTGACTTCAGGTCTGAAAAGGGTTGATCTCTTACTGACAAGTCAAATACAGAAAAAACTTGAATGCTGGGTGTGTTGTCATTTTTAATAGCTCATGAAACATTTAAATGAATGCAGCAAGTGGGAGAATCAAATGTTTGCGTTTCTCATTTATGTCTTCATTGCAGCTTTATGATTTTACTATAGCTCACAGCCAGAAAAATGACAATGTTTTGCCTGGCCTTCTCACTTAGTTCTAGAAGGCATTCTTGATGATACTTTAGTGAAAAATGATGCATTGTTTTGACAGAATTCTGAAATGTCCTTGCTAAGCATGATAGCCTTTGCAATTTTTATGCCTTTGTTTTGTCTCTTCCATATTATTTAATGTAATATGTTTAATGGATTTTATGCCTGATATATTAGATGCTAGTACTCATTCTGGAAATTGAGTTTCCAGAGAGAGGGCTGCTTTATGTAGCACCATAGAGATACTCCAATAATCCTCTGGGGGGGGGGGGGTGCTCATTTGGATTCTGTCATTCAGACATCATTGGAACCTTAGTGTGCAGGCTCCACTATTTGGTGAATTATTTAGCCTCTTTATCAGCTGGCTCTATACCATTACCTCCAACAATAAACAAATATTCTGTAGCTACTGTGTAGACTCAGTTTGAGCTATTCTTGTTGATTTTCTCCCTAAAGGTCTTTGTACTTCTGCAAACTATGTTTTCTTTACCTTCATTTATTAATGCTCCCATTGTTCTATGAAGACTTCCTTGTATAAAAGTGATAGATTACAGATATCTCTACCTTGCTATATTAGTTCATTCTTATCAGTATAGGGAAGGCAGAAAGCAGGTGTGGCTTGCCAAGACATAATAAACAGTTGGGATAAAACGGTAACACATATGTCTCCAGTGCTTATTAAAGGTGTGTACGGTGCAGTTTTTCAAAGCAGTCTCTGGATGATCTGGCATTTTTGGGCACTGACTCAACTGTAACGGCATTGGTGGCGTGGCTCAATTTTTTTGGCTGGAACAAAACAAGTGGCAGTTGATAATGGCTACATGTGGGAGGTGGAGCGGCAGCTACGTGTGTGCACAGGGTTTCCCTGTGAGCACTGCTGCCTGAGCCAATCAGAAAAAAGTGTAGGGCTCATGGTGAACTTCTGTTCTTTCCTTTCAGTTTTTATGCTACTGTACCCTCAACCATAGGAGTGTGAGGCCTTTCCGAGATGTTCAAACTATGCTTTCCTTTTTACCCTCCCTTAACATAAGGTTACATGTGCTAGAACATTGCAATGTCCTAGCATAAATACCAGATATTACCATGAATTTCATGTTTTCTTAGGAAAAAAAATACTCAGAAGTGATTTTGTCAGTTCCCTACAGTACCTGTTATTCATTAGCATTATCCCATCATAATATTAATCAGAGCCGACTTAAGTCACGTATCTTCAAGTCATTTCTGTCATGTGGCAATTTGAAGGTGACCTTATCGCAGAGTTGGTTTTTTGTTTTGAAAGATTTGTTCAGAGGTATTTGACTCTGCCTTCCTCTGAGGCTGTGAGTGTAATTCACTCAAACTTACCTATTGGGTTTCTATTGGTGAGCATGCATTCAAATGCTTCTTCTCCATAGTGGTGGTCCATATACAACAAATACAGACCACTTGATTCTAATGCAGGATTTCTATATTAATATGAGCACTTTTGCACTCAGTAAACTAGGAAGCAGCTTTGCCATCACATCTTTATAAAAATCTATCACTGGAGCTACAGTGTCAGATGGTGCAGATGAATGCTTGGCAAAAGCACCAATTCATAAACCATGAGAAAATCATGTAACAACAAAGCTCGAGCTAAATTGTTAATATTCTGAGTTGACAGACCGTAGTGTGAAGTCCTGTATTACAATTATTCCAAGCAATTCTAATTCCATTTACTGCTTATTCACATTCAATTAATTGTGTCCTGACTCCTGGGAAATATGTTCATGCAATTCTAGACCCAGCATCCATATGGCACTGTCTACCAAATAACACAAGACTCAGAAGAATAATCTATATCGAGCCTTTTCTGTTCCTCAAGAATTACTACCATAAGGGAAAATTTATAATCTGTATCACATTCCCCAAGATCACTGACTTTCTGAAATGTCTACATAGTTGTTCATGTCTATCTACACTACAAATATTCCATTCAATCATTGCAAATCTAAGCAGTACTGTGTTCCATCTGCTTAGTTGTGGACCAGTAGTTGCCATCTGTGATCTGGAGATGTGGGTGGTCCCTGCAGTATTTTCTTGTTGTCCTTGGAGAATTGCCGATTCATCTGGCTTCTCTTTAGTTCCAGTTGCCAGGTCCCATATAAACATGAGCAATGTACAAAATCAAAATTTGCTCCAGGGATATTACTTAACATGACAGAAGCATACCCTAGTTTTTAAAGTTCAGGGGAAAAAATTGTCAATAACCGATCCCATTCTGAAGGTCAGATTCTAATCCAAGAATTTGAGGAAAAAATACAACAAACAATGTTATTGTCTATTGCCTGCTACTTGATTGCTTCCCAATGAGCAACTGAACCAAGGGAGAAAAACTGCAGGGAATGAAATGTTGCCCCTTTCTCCCTCAGCCCCCCTATGCTGCTCAGCTGAATCACAGGGAAAGAGAGGTCTTTTCCTGTCCTACTCCTCAATGAGTATCAAAATTTGCTTCCACCATTCCTCTTTCTTGGTGCTCTACATGTGAATTAATGTGTGTGAAAGAGGTTTGTGTTGGTGGGAGTATGCTAGACAGAATTGGGTGGTGTGTGGTGAGAGTTTTGGAATGATATGGAACAGTAGGAAGGCTTCAGCACCTGTACTTTGTTCCCTCTGTTACAAGCCACCGGTATCTGGTGGTTTCCATATCGCTGAGGTGGTGTAACTCCAGCATTTAATCTGTACTCTGAAGGAGCTATGCAAGGTGCCAATATTAGCAAAAGGGATTCAGTACCTTGGATAGTTACTTTCATGTTCAGATAAATCCCAGTGGAGATTAACTGACCCACTGACATGGAAGCCACCAGCCACAACTACTCCTAGCAATGACCCCATCCTCCTCTGTTTTGTGTCTTCTGAATACTTTCTCTTGAGGGAATGGATCCTTCACCTCAAGGATATTCCCATATTTTGAGCATGGGGACACATTCACTCTAGAATAAAAGACTAAAAGAGAAAGGCACATGACTTACTGCTCAGAACATAAACCACTGCCTTTAAGAATTTTTCTCACTCCTTATTTAGTCATCAAAGTTTAAAGCATTTTCATAGCCAGAGCAAAGCTGTCACAAGGAGATCTTTCATACCACACAATTATAGTGCTATGTTCACTTTTTACCACCATGGAAACTTGCAGTTTAGAGGAGGGCATTTTGAAATTTCATCAAGAGTGAGCTCATGTATCACTAGATTGCAAACCTCAGAATTCCATAGGAAATAGCAATACAGAGTGCATCTACACTTCAGAATTAGTGCAGTTTGACACCATTTTAACTGTGATGGCTCAATGCTATGGAATCCTGGGGGTTATATCTTTTTGATGAGGCACCAGCATACTTTGGCAAAAGAGGCTAAAAGCCTTGTAAAACTATAATGCCTATGATTCCATAACATTGTCATAGCAGTTAGTGGTGTCAAATAACATTAGTTCTACAGAGTAGATGCACAATTGGTGAAGTAGTATGTAAGAGTGCCAGGAGTGCTCCCGAATATACTTTTTTTCAGACATGTATCACCATTCACATAGACATACTTTTTGCTAGTCACACCCTTCTGTGCATTTCCTTTTACAGGCCTTGTCATCAGGATTAGACACTATTAGAACAGTAACTTTCGGAAAGTTGGTATTGTGGACCGTGAACACCTATGATCTTCTATAAAAGAGCAACATGGCCAGTAATGTCATTAAAAAGGCATTCTGCAAAGCTGTTTCAACAAGCATTCCACAGCAGATGTGAAACTGTTGTAAACTCTGCATTTTTAAAAAGACAGAGAAAGGAAAAATGTGCCAATTAACGGTTGCTAAATTATAATGGAACAAAATTTGCTTTTTAGCCCCATGAATACTAAGCAGGTTTGTTATGATTAGAGCTACAGTATTACAATAAGTTTAAAATGTTATTCATAATAATGGGTCACAATGGAAAGTGCTTATCACATGCACATTGCTTTAATTGTATATGGCAACCATAGTCAGAAATGAATGTTTACTTGAGAAGTCTTTTCCAATTGGGAAATAATAAAGCCCAGAAAAATTATAGGCAATGTGCTAATTCCAAATAACATGGCATTTTCAGTCTTTAAGGGAGTTTAACTTTCAAATGTTTTCTAGCAAGTTTTGATGAATGGATATTTTGTGTTCTGCTCCGCAGTCACAGTAGACATGAAGTAGGAGAAATAAATACATTTTTAAAAACATCATTAAAAATACATTGCTGTTTTGCTGGAGAAAGGGTTGATTGGTCGTAGAGAGTCGTTCAGATGAAATTACATTGGACAAATACTGGTTTACTGCGAATATGCAAATAGTGTTTCATCACCCACTGATTTTTCAGGACAGTCTGATTCTTATTCATCTGATTTTTGAATTCCTCCCTGGTGATCGTGCACCTGAGAAAATTTGAAATGCAAAGAAGTCAAAATGAAAGCCTAAAGCAGTGGTTCTCAACCTGTGGGTCCCCGGGTGTTCTGACCTACAACTCCCAGAAATCACAGCCAGTTTACCAGCTGTTAGGATTTCTGGGAGATGAAGGCCAAAACATCTGGGGACCCATAGGTTGAGAACCATTATCTTAAAGGAAACTAATTTATTGAGAACCTCAGAATTTAGTTCTTACTGTCCACTTCCTCTATTGTTTTTCAAGCAGAAAATTGAAATAGACAAAAATTAAATAAATGTGTTATGTTGGTCTCAGACAGTGTGGGAAGAAGGTAGGCATCATACCCCTTAGTTTTGAGATCCCCCATAGTTTAAATGGGATGGTTTACCCTTTAATCATTTTGTTTCTTAAGTAGCAGTATCGTGGTGCTAGGTCTAATGGGATCAGATAGCTAGGACTTTCTGATTAAAAGATTATTACATCATTTCACATGCACACACCAGTTTCCCTGTTTTCTGAAAATTTGAACACAGTCCTTACATTTTAACTATAGGTGTTTGGAGTGGGTGGGTGAGGCGACTTTACCCGAGAAAAATACATTGTTATGAACAACTCCTTTAATATTGACAGATATCAGGGCAATTAAGACTATTCTCCTGGTGGCAATGCAAACAGCAAGATCTGATTTGTTGATATTGCAGCTCCCTGCACTTTTATATTCATCTTAAAGCTATGGTAAGGAGACTGTCATATCTACAGTTCAGAATTATCATTACATCAGTAGGTAAAACACTTCAAAAAAAGAGATAAATCTGTTTTAATTTGTACTGTTCATTCATGTTCTGGGATGACACAAGGCCAACAAGCTGTTGATTTACTGGAATTTTCCTTCCTCTCTGTTCCATGGAGACCTGACCCTATTTTTCAGAATCTTCCATTTATTCCTTCCTCATCCCTTTGCAAATTGTATGCAGTCACATATCTCTGTTTTTCAGGGGTTTATTATTATTTGTTGTTGCATACTACAACCTGTACCATACTTTGTGGATGTGAACTTCGACATCATCAAAGCATATTTGCACTGTTTAAACTTTAAATATTTTATGAATACATAACACTGATTCTCTAGTCAAAACAGCATACATAGGTCATGTGTTTGCACCATCAAGCAATTTCAGAAACTAACAAAATTCAATCACTTTTTGGATTGTTCACATTGTTGTAAGCTGCTCTGAGTCCCCTCGGGTAGATGAGGCAGGATATAAATAAAGATTATTATTATTATTATTATTATTATTATTATTATTAGCAACAGCACTACATTCAAAATTTTAGAGAGCTCAATTTTTGCCATTTTATATTTCATATATTTATGAAATAATAATTAATAATTAGGGAAATGCAGTCTGTTGAGAAACTTTAATATATAACAGGTGTTAATAACCTCGCCGCAGCCATCAAATTATAACCAACACGAGTTATGAGTGTTCAAATACTACACCATGTCATCACAGAGCCATGGCTTTCAGGGAGAGGAAATGCCTCCTGAAAATCTCAAAGTCCACCCATGTTGAATTTGTTATTTGCATATGCATATCAGCCATTCTGATGTGACTGTGTAAGCACTGACTACTAATTGTCTCATAACACTTTCATATCATCTCAATGTAATATGTTGAAATCAAGACTGTATCTATATTGTCAAATTAATGCAGTTTGACTGCACTTTAACTTCCCTGGCTCAATGCTATGGAATCATGGGACTTGTAGTTTTACAAAGTATTTAGCCTTTTCTGCACATGAGAGCTGGTGCTTCAACAAACTATAACTCCCAGGATTCCATAGCATTGAGCCATAGCTATTAATGTAGTGTCAAACTGCATTAATTTGACAATGTAGATGCACTTCTATTTATGAGAGTATATGAAAAGATAAAAAAACTTCACTTGGTTTACTTTTCATTATAAACACCATACTGAATGCAAGCTATGCACATATAGCTAAACTCCTCTCGTTTTACCTTGTGCGTAGGAGTGCTTGTACTATTATTATTCTGTGCACTCCTATAAGTTACATCTGAAAAAAAGACCCTGTAGCTCCTTTTTAATGGAGCTAGAAATGTAGGTAAGTTATTAAAGATAGATGAATCTGGTAGCTTTGTGTAACTTTCACAGTACCATCTAGACAGCTTCTTTGCACTTCTGTTTTCTAGATAGGTGGTGTTCAGGAATGCAAGGTACGTCCATAGTTATATCATTAGTTGTAAAGAAAAGGAAATGCATGAAACTGAGGCTGGATGTACACTGCCCTATATCATAGGATCCAATCCCAGATTATCTGCTTTGAAATGGATTATACAAGTCTACACTGTCAGATAATCTGGGACCAGATCTTGGGATACAGAGTGGTCTAGATCCAGCCTCAGGCTGGAATCTTACAGCCAAGGCAGAGCTACAATATTGTAGCTATGCTCCATCACCTAATCCAAACTCTGAAGCCCACATTAAAAGACAATCAGCCATCCTGAGTTCCAGAGTTTTGCAGCACCAGAAGTGATGCTGCAGGATGATGTGATTGACCCCTTTGGTTTGTACCAGTGAGAAACAGTGCAAAAAAAAAAAAAGTTGAGACAGGCTCTTGCAGAGATCCTTTTCTTTACTCTTCAGATCATAGATTGGGTTGGGGATTTTGAATATGGATTTTGATGACATTTACAATCATGGTGATGACATCATGACTGTAAACACAAAGAGGAAAAAGGATCTTATTACAAAAGCCTATGGATTGTGGCAAAACTATGGGGTCCTGGCAGAGTGGGTGGAGAACCCATTGCTCCATGTACTGCATTGCCCAACTTATTCCTGCCCCCATCCCACAGGTGAAGCGTCACCACCCAGTTCCCCCCCCCCATTGCTCCAGACACAACATGGGAAGTTTCCAGTGTTGCCACAGCATCATAGTATGCTGCTTGCTCTCCCTTTTAATCATGGAGCCTGGCCAGATGTTGCTGTGTGTTGTGCAATTTAACAGGGCCTACAGAACAGTTTAACACCTGCAGCTATTATTTTGCTCAGACTAGATGAATAAATTATGCTTTGCACACTTTTATGACTATGCTGTGCCTTTTTCCTGATTTTTCTCATTTTTGTTCAGCCTGTGTACTGTACAGTACAAAAAACCTTGCAGCCACCTTTTTTTATTGTCCCCCAATGTCAGGAAGGACAGTTGGGAAAGATATTGGAAGTGGCTTTAAAGGAGCAAGGAGAGTGTGAGTGTCCTGGCTCACTCTGTTGAGGAACATTTTGAAGTTGAAAGTGGGATGTGGGTATATACTGTGGGTGAATGGGTTTGTTCCCCATGGCTCTAGGACAAGTATGGGCAAATTTCGGCTCTCCTGGTGTTTTGGACTTCAACTCCCACAATTCCTAACAGCTGGCAGGGCAGAAGTTTGCCTATGCCTGCTCTAGAAGTTGGGGGAGAATTGAGATGAGCCTGGCAAAAAAGGAGAGTGTAGAGACAATGGGTTTTATGTCTGTCTGTAAAAGGAAATAAACTGTTGAAAGATGAACTGGAAGGAAGGAGTCACTGAAAATGAGTCCCCCCTCTTCAATTGATCAATTCCTCTCAATAAGATGTTATCTGCTTATTCAACAGGTTAGGAACCAGAGCATTATAGGTTCTAGCTTTCAATTATTTCTCTTTTTGGTGACAAAATGGTTGAATGACTGGAGGGGATGCCTTTATACAGTTGTAAGCTTAACTTGTAGCACTGTGATTCACTAACAGAATGCCAGTTGGGAGCATTGGCTAGGTACTTGTTTTTACAGTATCCCCACAATTATCATCATTAGTATCTAGCCCAGTGGATCTCAACCTATGGGTCCCCAACTCCCAGAAATCCTAACAGCTGTAAACTGGCTGGCATCTCATGGAATTGTACGCCAAAACACCTGGGGACCCACAGGTTGAGAATTACTGATTCAGCCTATTAAAAAGTCTATGGTAAATTCTTTGCATGCCTACTCAAAAGTACTTATTGAGATCAATGAGCTTACTTCCAGGCAAATGCATATATGATTAATGCCTACACTTTCTATTGGTGTCAGGATTTCAAGAAAATCCTGAAAGACAAACATTATCTGAAGGTTAAAAGAGAAGGAGGATGGTAGTATCCACAAGATATTAGATCACTTGAGGATCCTGAATAATCATAATGAGTCTGAAGCCAGTGTGATTTTTGCTGATCCCTTAAGAGCATTTTAGCAGCAGGATAAAATAATGGTAAACCCTATTAAATCTAAGCAATCAGCCTCCCTTGGATGATCAGCAGCATGCATTCTCCAATGTCATAGATTGATTTGGCTGGTACTTCAGATACATGGATTTGCAGCCATACTAGCTACCAGAATAAATACTTTATATGCAAAAGGTCCCTGTATTCAGCCCCTTCATCTCTAGATATGAACAAATGGAGAGATGCAATTATTGTCTAAAACGGTGGAAACCTGATCCCAGTCATGGAACAACTAAGACCACTTCGACACTGCCGCATAATCGAGATTATCAAAGCAGATAATCCACATTATCTGATTTGACCTGGATTATATGAGTCTACACTGCCATATAATCTAGTTCAAAGCAGATAATCTGGATTTTATATGATAATGTAGATGCGGCCTAAGTTTTTCAACCTTTGGTCTGGATGTCACCTTTTGAAATCTGAAGCTACATGAAACATATATAGTGTATATGGATATGTAAGATAATTGTAGATATAGTGCCCCAGCAAAAACAATGCAGTTGCATAACATACACTTTTATATTCCAAAATAAGTCACATTTTAATTGAATTTTTAATACTAAGCTTAGTTTTTCGTAACAATTCAGAACAATCCTGGAAA
Organism: Anolis sagrei; assembly: GCF_037176765.1. Classification (NCBI taxonomy): domain Eukaryota; kingdom Metazoa; phylum Chordata; class Lepidosauria; order Squamata; family Anolidae; genus Anolis; species Anolis sagrei. The sequence goes on along the minus strand of NC_090024.1, from coordinate 49,264,062 downwards.
GAACCACTTCAGTCGTGATAATCTGAAGTGGATAAGTGATTGTTGAGCAGAAAAAATCCCTTAAACATTCTGAAAGATAAAGGGGTTCTGGTAAACATATTTGTTTGCATTGCAACCTCTCATTAAAAAACAAAACAAGGATATTAAAATAAGCTTAACTCAATTGTTCTTATTTCTCAGAGTAGCTGACATGCCAGTGTTTTGACTGGGAAGTTTTAACACCACAGGTCCTCTCTAGGGCCAGCTCTACTATTTGTTAGAATGAGCCCCCTTCAATATTGCCATATAATCCAGTTCAAACAGATAATCTGGATTTTATATAGCAGTGTTGAAGGGGACTGAGTTAAATGTTCCAGTCAGCAGAGGAAGGGTGTCATGAAGGCACAGAAAATTGCATTTAACTCATTATTAATGTATTTTTAGGATTTTCTGCCAAGCTGTGGGCAATATGCACGTTGACTTATGTGAGTGAGAGCCACCATTTGCTGTTGTTCATCAGTCAGCAAAAGTATGTAGTCATCCATTTATTCAGCATTTTCATCACTATCTCCTGTATCAATCAATCTATTTATTTATTTACAGAATTTATATACTGCTTTTCTCACCCTTAGGGGGACTCAAAGCAGTTTACAATAATTTTTTTTGGCAAAATTCAATGCCTTACATACGTAAACCAAATCATAAATCAACAGCATATAACTAAGCATAAATTCAATAGGACAATTCACCTATTGAGATAAGATAAGATTAAAGTAATTATTATATGTGATAGAAGTTTGTGTTGATATGCCATTCATGTGATATCTCAATTTCAAACCCATTCCATTTTTGTTTATTGAAAATGGACAATTTCAACACACCATTCAGCCATTGTTGTGAGAACTGAACTGTTCAGCTTTTCAAAAAACTCTGATATATAATATGTAAAAACCCATTAGTGCATCTTGTTTTGAACAGTGGCCATTCCAGCTCTTGGAAAAGTTAACTATGTAGTCCCACACCCCCCAACCAACATTGACCATATGGGCTGTGGAATTCTGGGTGTTGTAGCCAAACAAAAACTTTCCATTGCTTCCACATTGGATTAAATGGGAGGGTGAAGAGAAGAAGGGGGTATCCATTCTGATGCACAGAGAGATCCTATTGGATTCACCACCAGAACTGGGGAAGTCTAGATTAAATATTAGGATATTTGTTTGATGTGTGTCTGAAATTTTGAAAATGATCTTCTTCCATTACCATGTATTGTTGGCTATTCAATAATTCAGCTTAATACTTTTGTATTGCTAGACCAAGCATAAGAGTCCTCATTGTGTCAAGGAAGCAGACAAAAGGTACACAAAGGCAAGAACCTCATATGTTTCATAAAGAAACAGAGGAGGAAAGACACCTGGAAGTCTTTTCATTATAACAATGTCTTACCTACTGAGAAGCTAATAATCTATTCCCTCTGTTTTCTCTGTCTGAACATTAGTTTGAAGAACATCCATTATTTTTCTATGAGCAGAGCAGAAAACAAAATCTTTGCATCTGCTGTTGTGAAAAGCAAAGAAACAAATTGATCTGCCATAGCAGCCTGAAACAAACAATGCACACTTTTCAAGGATTCAGCTTTTATCATGTCACACATAATAAACTGTGATTATTTGAAAGCACGCTTAACTCTGTTTTTAAACAACTTTTCTGAGTCATGACAAAATGCAGTAGTTCAAATGCTGTTATTTAGACTTTAGTCTGTTTAAACTAATAGAAAAAGTGTGTTCCATCTGACATATGAAACCCGAACTCCTCTTTTATACCACCACATCCATATTTTTGGATGTATTGCCCTTGGCCCCTGAAACCCCCTTCACTAAGTGACCAGAATGGTTTCCTCTCTGTAGTCCTTCCAGCAGCAGGCCAAAGCACATAAAGTGCATAGGTTCAAGATGAAGCAAAACCCAAGAAAGAAGACAAGAATTCTTGGCTTTCTGCTTATCTGTGACATGTAGGGATAATATTTTACTTTTCGTTGAATGACATGATTGCAAAACATGATAATGAGGAGGGGAGGTAGAACTCCTCAAAGAAGGGCTTCCAAATGGCTTTGGTGCTGCACTCAAGAGAGAGCTTTTGCCCTCTCTCCCTCAGTTCCTGACACTTCTCTGGAAAGAAACAATGAAAAGGGCTGGATGAGGCAGTGGGTAAGATATGCAATAAGGTTCGGTCAAGGAAAGAAAGTAATCCTGATTGAATAGTGTTTGTAAAAACAATATTTATTTTTATTTACATTCTGCTTTATCTCACCATATAGTGACCCAAAGCTGCTCACAAATAAAAACATTACAACTTAAAATATACAAGTATACAATAATAAAACAGTATTATCATTATATATTATTAGGAGCCCACAGTGGCGCAGTGGGTTAAACCGCTGAGCTGCTGAACTTGCTGATCAAAAGGTCAGAAATTCAAATCTGGGGAGCAGCTTGAGTTCCCGCTGTTAGGCCCAGCTTCTGCCTAACTAGCAGTTTGAAAACATGTAAATGTGAGTAGATCAATAGGTACTGCTCCGCCAGAAAGGTAATGGCGCTTCATGCAGTCATGCCAGCCACATGACCTTGGTGCCTACGGATAATGCTGGCTCTTCGGCTTAGAAATGGAGATGAACAACAACCCCAACAATCTCCTTTCTATGGTGAGCATGTCTTCCCAGTTCCAGATGCCGGACATGACTGGACTTAATGTCAAGGGAAAACCTTTACTTACCTAAACCTATATGTTTTGAGCAGTATTGTATTTAATATATTAGAAGCGGGTTAAACCACTGAGCTGCTTGACTTGCTGACCAAATGTTTGGTGGTTTGGATCCGGTGAGTGGGGTGAGCTCCCACTGTTAGCCCCAGCTTCTGCCAACTTATCAGTTCGAAAACATGCAAATGTAAGAAGACCAATAGGTACCACTCCAGCAAGAAGGTAACAGCGTGTCATTCAGTCATGCTGGCCACATGACCTTGGAGGCATCTACGGACAACGCCAGCTCTTCGGCTTAGAAATTGAGATGAGTACCACCCTTCAGAGTCAGACATAGCTAGACTTAGTGTCAACAGGAAACTCTTAACTTTATATTAGTATTGTACATTATAATATACAGTGCAATTGTAGGAGGAGGGGGTTTATGCAATATATTTTTAAGTCTTTAAATATGTCCACAGAATGGTGCCAGTACACTGCAGAATAATTTGGGTGTCTAGCTACATTGAACATAACATATTTTCCTGTAGTCAATGGTTATAAATGGTTATAGTTTATAGTAGAACCCCCTTAAGAATAATACAGTCAAATGAGGCCTTGGTGAAGCCAAATAACTCCTGAACAGATGGCTATAAAAAGTATTCAAATGTCTCTATTTGAGTCTACTTTGCATTTTCAGTAGAAGTTGGTTATTATAACTATTAGGCCTCCTGTCAGAGGAACAGAGGACATAAATACACAAAATGTAATGCAATATTTTGAGAAAATTGGAAAAGTATATGGATTCCAGAAGTAAGTGAAATAAAGAGAAATAGCTTCACTATTTAAAAGTTATTGATAGTGCCCAACCGCCTTTTTACAGAATTCTAATTTCTTATTACTGAAAATGCCCAAGAAGCTGCAAAATGAATTGCTGCTATAATTCCCTGTTGGATAAAAAAAATCCTGCTAACAGCATTTAAGTATTCAGTAACAAATGCGTATTTTTGAGGCCATCACAATACATTTTTTGTTAAAAGAACCTTTTCAGAAAAAATATTTTCCAAGAAAGGGATTAACAACCCATCATACTGACACAAAATTCTGCATGACAACTGGGGCATCCTCCTTCTTTAATCCACTAATTTCTAAAGACAGATCCTTTCATTGAAGATGTTAGCACTTTTTCTTTGTCCGCATTTATTCTCCTTTCTATGGTGAGCATGTCTTCCCAGTTCCAGATGCCAACCACTGGTGCTTTCAATACTTTCTTCCATAAAACTCTCACTTCTTCAACTTGTATCCCTCCTGTCGTGCTTCTGAATCATGAGCACCCCACAAAGAATGAAGTCTAAACCTGAAATAGATTTTTTTCTTAGGGCCTTGACACCGCATCTATATAAATAAAAATGTAATGTTTGTGGGATTAACATAACTCAAAAACCACTGGATGAATTAACACCAAATTTGAACACAATACACTTCTCAGGCCAACAAGTCACCATCACTCATAAAACACTGAAAAACACAGTGGAAGAGACTTAAAAAGCCAAAAAACAAAAAATACATTACAATGCATGCGTAAAACCACATATATACACAAACACATACATATTTATTTATTTACTGTATTTGTATACTGCCTTTCTCAGCCCATAGGTGACTCCAGGTAGTTAACAGGGTAAAATTCAATGCTTACAATATCATAAATACAATTAAAAACATAACATATAATAAAAATTAGACATATCAATAAAATAAACATTCATAGTGTCTCATTGTCCGGTCTCATTGTCATCGTTCCATTTTCCTATGTCAGTTACTCTGCATTTGGAAACGCTTGTTCAAAAAACCACGTCTTGACATTTTTCCAGAATGTTAAAAGGGAAGTGGCTGATCTGATATCTCTAGTGAGGGCATTCCATATCCAAGGGGCCATCACCAAGAAGGCCCTGTCTCTCGTCTCCGCCAAACATACTTGTGACTAAGGTGGTAACGAAAGCAGGGCCTCCCCAGATGATCTAAAGGTCCTAGATAGTTCATAAGGGGAGATACGTTAGGACATGTAAGTTGGGTCAGAACATATGGACACATACACAAATATACATACACACATATATGCATATATATATATATATATATATATATATATATATATATATAAAATACACACACACACACAGATACACAGACTGGGCCACAGCAACGCATGGCAGGAAATGGCTAATTAATGATAATTTGATAACATTATGATTAAACATTATAAACACAGTAATAGTCTTAGTTTATTTATGATTATTAGTGCTATTTTATTTCTTTTTATGTATTTGTATCCTGGTTTATCTCTCTATGCGGAGATTCAAAGCAGCTCACAATTAAAAACATTATACTACACCTTCAAATGTGCAGTAATTATAATATATATATAGTACTACGTAATAGTGTGTGTGTGTGTGTGTGTGTATAATGATTTATATTGTATATATAATATGTATAATATTATAAAATATATTATGTTGGAAACAGCTTTGAGTCCCCCATTGAGTTGAGAAAAGTGGTATACAAGTGAAGTAAATAAATAAAGTTTATATATATATATATATATATATATATATATGTATATATATATAGTAAACTACAACGTATGTTATAACACAATATATTATATACTGATAGCATACTGGTGGTATATGTGTTGTGGTATAATAATATAGTACAATATAATATTACTAATATTGCAGTATAGTAAAATATAATTGTATAAATAAAAATATAATGTTAGTTTGTGGGATTAACATAACTCAAAAACCACTGGACGAATTGTTACCAAATTTGGACACAATACACCTATCAGGCCAACAAGTGACCATCACTCATAAAAACACTGAAAAACTCAGAGGAAGGGACTTAAAAAGCAAAAAGATGCTACTGTGCATGCACAAAAACCACTCCCCCTCACAAACAAAATACGCAATAGCATATCCACATTTTCTTCCAGAATACAGCTCCCAGCATCTCCTAGACCAGGCATTTTAAGAGAGGAGGATGGTCCAAATGTGCTGCTTCCAAGCTGCAAGCTTTCTTCTTCTTGGATTTTTTTAAGAGCGTCCAAATTCCTAGAATCATAGAACCATAGAGCTGGAAGAGACCTCATGGGCCATCCAGTCCAACCCCCTGCCAAGAAGCAGGAATATTGCATTCAAAGCACCCCTGACAGATGGCCATCCAGCCTCTGTTAAAAGCTTCCAAAGAGGGACCCTCCACCACACTCCGAAGCAGAGAGTTCCACTGCTGAACGGCTCTCACAGTCAGGAAGTTCTTCCTCATGTTGAAAAATGGAATCTCCTTTCTTGTAGTTTGAAGCCATTGTTCTGCTTCCTAGTCTCCAGGGAAGCAGAAAACAAGTTGCTCCCTCCTGCCTGTGACTTCATCTCACATATTTATACATGGCTATTATATCTCCTCTCAGCCTTCTCTTCTTCAGGCTAAACATGGCCAGCTCCTTAAGCTGCTCCTAATAGGGCTTGTTCTCCAGACCCTTGATTATTTTAGTCACCTTCCTCTGGACACATTCCAACTTGTCAATATCTCTCTTCAATTGTGGTGCCCAGAATTAGACACAATATTCCAGGTGTGGTCTAACCAAGGCAGAATATAGGGGTAGCATTACTTCCCTAGATCTAGACACTATGCTTCTAAAATCCCATTGGCTTTTTTTGCTGCCACATCACATTGTTGGCTCATGTTTGACTTGTTGTCCACAAGGACTCCAAGATCTTTTTCACATGTACTGCTCTCGAGCCAGGCGTCCCCCATTCTGTAGCTTACATTTCGTTTTTCCTGCATAAGTGGAGTATCTTGCATTTGTCCCTGTTGAACTTCATTTTGTTAGTTTTGGGCCATCTGTCTAATCTGTCAAGATCGTTTTGAATCCTACTCCTGTCCTCTGGAGTATTGGCTATCCCTCCCAATTTGGTGTTGTCTGCAAACTTGATGATCATGCCTTCTAACCCTTCATCTAAGTCAGTAATAAAGATGTTGAACAGGACTGGGCACAGGATGGAACCCTGCGGCACTCCGCTCGTCACTTCTTTCCAGGATGAAGAGGAAGCTTTGGTGAGCACCCTCTGGGTTCATCCATTTAACCAATTACACATCCACCTAACCATATATTCTGCATATTTCCAGTTTCCTATTCCTGGTCTGAAACTCCCAGCAATCCTCCAGATAGATAGATTAGATGGGAATAGGTAGGTAGATAGAATAAAATATGTGAATAAAACACGTAAGTTACATCTTAGTCAAATATTATTTATCTTCTAGATAATAAGGCTCTGTTCAAGTCTGGAATTACAAGCCCTTAAAGAGTTCCAAGTAAGTAGATTTATCTTTTAAAATTCCTAATAAAATATTATTAAAGCTAGTGGAACCCATCAAATGAGCAGGAACAATGATGTGCCAAGAAACCCTACTATCAATATGATGTTATTGCATAGTCCCGCTCTTACAGGTATGCATGGAAACAAATCAAATGCATATAGCTGGGGAAGGCATTGCATGAGCCCATTCTCTGTCTTATCTGAATCATGAGTACAGCACTATATTCAAAGGCCTCCTTGCCATAAGCTTTCACTCTATAGTCTTGAATGCTGATGGGCATGGGATTGTAGAATGATGCAACATGAGACCGGGTCTACCTGGTATAGCTCCATTGCTACATATTTTCATAGTGAGTTTCACGAGTCTGAAAAGGGTTTGAGTAGGTTCTATTCTTTGTACCCAAGTGATGAATTTAAAGGACACTTTTCCTTTCACATTTTCCCCTCCTGTCGTTTTTAAGTGATTGAAAAGACTGAGATATTCACTTGCTTAAGTAAAGGATGGACGAGTGTGCATTTTTTGCTGGAGATCTGAACTTCCTGCCCTTACTTCATCCAAGTCCACTGCCCAGAGTGGAGCCATGGAGCTGGGTGCTTAATAATATTTGGCCTTATCCTGAACTTTAAGAGGAAAGAGCTCAGTTCTTTAAAGATTCCATTTTGTGTCCCATCCCCAAATGCTCTCCTTTGACTCCCGACAGCAACCTCTAAATTCACAGCCATGATAATTACTCTGTAACTAAAATATTCTAATCCCTTGATGAGCTAATTAAAACAAATTGGTGATACATTTATTTAGTAATAATGGATTATGATGCTTTGCATTCATTTAGTAATTTAATGAGGATGAGTCCAATCAAAACAAAAACGAAGCCACAAAATAGCTCCTGGGCACAAATTAACTGTTCCAAACATATTTGTTTCTGTAGTAATTGTGATAGCTGATCCTTAAGGCATGAATCACAGTCACATTCCATCAATCTGCTGGACAGGCTTGCTTGTTGCCATTTACAAGCTAGTGGAGGGTGCATTTGCAACATCATTTCATTAATTCCCAAGCAAGCAATATTATATTATAATACATCAAGTGAGACCTGCAACAAAATATTATAGTAAATCCTTTTCTATACTATAAGAACTTAATGTAGCCTGGAAAAAGAACTTGTATACTTCTCCATTTTGTTGAGATGGGAGACACAGATGTAAAAAAGCTCTCAGTTAACATTTAATTATATTTTTTTCCAAACTGTTCCTTCTATCTTGTGCCAAAAGACTTTTCTCTCTCTTTCTTTCTGGAAATGTATTGATTTACAATTTGATGCATTTTCCCTTTAAACTTATTATCAAAAATCAGAACCTCCAAACATACCCAGAAACCCACAATTCCATAGATGTCCAACAATGGAGTCAGCAATAACCTTTTCTCCAGTTTCAGGTAACTTCCTAATGAACTCACTAAAATTGCATAAATACCACATATACACCTCAGGGAATGTCCCAATATTTGGTCAAGAAAAGACACAATCCCGTCACACTGCCCTGAGACACACATAATGGACTTAAAAGGGTTTTCCCAGATTTTATCTGACTCTATCCCTGTAAACATTTCCTCATCATGATAACCAGTTCAGACCCTCTTTCGACAGTCCCCACTGAGGCTGTGTCAACACCCCTGGCACCCATTGTATGACTAGCTGAAACCCATTGTTCTGTTCCGGAAGGGCTTAAACAGAGCCCTTCTGGAACAGAATCCCATGAACTCCAGCCGAGCCATATTACTTTCCTTCTGCACCCCTTCCATGGGTGGACCAAGAAGCTTCCACTGGACTTCAAATCAAGCAATGAGCATTTATTAATTTTCTCTCCACATTTACAAACTGATCAACAGCAATGACAGACGGTACTCCTAAACCAATCAGCAAGCAGATCCTGGTTGGCACCAATCTGGACCAAACAGCAACTGGTCTGACAAAATTTAATTGTTTTGAATAGCTGTCAAAATGCTATAAATGTTTGCAGTTGCGCTTATGTCAGTTTTTGGAGCACAGACTCTGCTGACATCTGCTTTAAACAAGATGAATAAATACCTCTGTTCTTTGCCTTCATCCCATCTGTGTTCTTTGGGAGCATGACACGCTGGGACCCCGAACCTGCAGTTCTTGCAGAGCTTGAAATAGCTTAACAAAATGAAGTATATTAGGGATATTTGTCCATTTGATACATTTTAGCAGTTCTATTTCACATTTTTCCTCAGCATGCTACACAGTAGTGTAGATGTGTTTTTTAATGTGACTAGGCTACTTTGTCTCACAACAAGCCTTGGGTAGTATAACATGGATACTTCTGTTGAGAATCATCTCCTCAATGACCTTGCCTCTTTCAAATGGATAGATGAGTTTCAAGGACAGGGAGGATAAAGGATACAAATCCTAAAACCAATTCTTCCTCTATTGTGCTATATTTTAATAAATAGCAGCCACTCAAAATCTTAGTATTTTAGCTATATAAAGATGGGCAGTTAAATAGATAGGAAAAGCATTTCTCCCCTCCTCATACTTCTTATGAGGTGATTGAGCAAATCATTTCAACTTGTCCACCCCCATCTCTTTCATACCAGACAATTATAGTTTTGCGATTTCACTTTAATTTTCATGCTTGCATCCTAGGAAATGCTGGTGATTGTAGCTTGGTGAGGTACTTGAGCTGTCTGGTTGAAATTTCTAATACCTCTCCCTAAATTTCTCCCTAAATGAAATCTCGGGATTTCATAGGATATTGCCATAGCAGTTAAAATGGAACCAGGGTGCTTTAATTGTGCACTACAAAAGCCATTTCTTCCCCTCTTTCCATTATCTCACTTGCCTTGTCCTGCCCACCACTGCCCTTTATTTCCCTTCTATTGTAGGCATACAAATACTTGGTATCACCCTTCAGGTGGGACTCCCAGATGAAGATTGTTCCAGGTGCTAAAATTTCAGGACCAATTCTGTGAATACAGATCTCCTGCCCTGAGAGTAAGGGGACAGTTAGTTTCTTATCTCCATGCAGACAGGTGATCTAGATGACAGAAGAAGAGCTTGAGAGTCTTCTTCCATCATCCAGAGCAGATTAATATCTCAGAAAACTATTTATTTATTGGAATATCTATATCCACTCTCCATCATAAGATTACAGGATAGTATAAAGCACATTCACTTAGAACAATTTAAAGCAATAATGAGAAATGTAAATGCTTTAAAATATTTTAATGTATCCAAAACAATTCAAAACATTTTAGTTTAAAACTGTTTTAGTTTAAAATAGAGCTTTGAAATGGAATGTCCTACTTGACAATTTTGCTGTCTTGAATTGAAAAGAGAATCTTTGTGAATACATTTTTTACTTTAGTGCTTTTTGATAGATAACACTATATAACACAATTTTGTTACTGTGTTATAAATGCCATTTCCTAATTGGTTCTATCATATAAACATGGAAAAAGTTTATTGAACTGCTAAAACTTTGTTTTTGTGCAACAACCAGCAGCACATTTTGCTATAATTTTTCAATGAATATCTCATAGAGTCTCAACCAATTCAACACAGTTTGTGGCAGCCACAAAATGAAGTTTCTGGAATAAATCAACGACTTTCAGTACCATACAATTAAACAGGAAATAACACTTTCAAACCAAGGACAGATTTTTCAAATTTTGTTACATAGTATAATCAAACATATCTGACAAAGTTTACATCTCTAAAACTAAGACAAGTTTTTAAATAGCTTTTTGCTTTCAAACCATGCCTATAGCTCTGATCAATAATAGGTATTTTCATACCCTTTTAGCCCTCCATTTGTTTATTTGTGAAACCCCAGAAACTGAGGATTTCTCTCATCATTGCCTTTTGTTCCTTATGGTCTAAACTAAGAACCAAACGTTAGGCACCTATTCTGTCTTAGTTACATTCTAATAATGTTCCAGACAATATTTTTTATCTCCTGTGTGTTATTGACTTGAAAAAAAACTCACAATATTTATCTTTTTTCATCCTAACAGTAGTGAAAATGTGGGCAAGGTTTATCATTGTTATAGTGGTTGATTGCTCCAGGGATGCTTTTATCTCATTATAGTATTGTTTTTTTTTAATTCAATGTATTTGAAATGCGTTAATTTTTTTTAAAAAAAATCAAGATCTATATGGTGTAAATAAGTACTTTTATATTGTACTTATTTATTTTGTAAGGTAATGGTCTATGAGTTAAGCATTACTGAATTACAAATGTACACTGGGAAGATTTTCTTGACTGAGAGCTTTTTGATTATGAACTAGATTGGCTTTAATGGTGATGGAATCTTCTTCTAAGATTCTAACACGAGTAAACCATAAGGAAATAAAACAAGCAGTCTGGTTTTCAGATATCACCCTCAAAAAGCAAGTTATAAATACATTGATTAATCAATCAATTAATGTTGACAGCTCACTTGGACAGGTTCTCATGAAAGCACAGAGGTGATAAAATAAAAAGATGGATTACTGCCAGTATTTTGGTTGCTAGGTAGCATCCTTTTGAATACATGAAATGAAACACTTCCAATGTAACTTTGGTTGTCTAGAGTGCATGACTACTTATGAGCAAAAATGGTCCTATGTTAAATTGAGCAGAACCAAAACTTTCCCTCTCCATCTCCCTTCCCTGAAACATAGCTTGCTTCTTGTTCATTTCAAGATTTCTTTCTATATAACATTACGCTATGTTTTCTTTGGGGATATTTCTTTAATGTAGCTGGAAAACAATCATTTCAACAGTTAGACAGAAGCAATATCTACAGACCCAACTGTGAGACCATCACAAAACAAAGGAGGATTCCTGGCTGCACATATATCTATGAGAGAAAAACACTTATAGAAATGCAATCTGTTTGAGTTGGATTTAATAAGGTAAATGCCTAATCAGATTTTAGTTCTCTGTTATTGTGAAAGGGTCAAGGAAGAATCTTTTGTACCCAAGCTTATGGAAATATTAGGCCTTACTATCCTCAATATATCCATGTTTATTATACAAATAATTGCTAGTAATCCAAAAGTTTTCCCCTAGTTATACATACACATACATCCTGAACTGCAGAGCATAACAGAAGAAGGTCAAAATGAAAGTTCAAACCAAGTGTTATGAATTTTTTTTTTATTCTAGCAGTATCTTGTCTCATGGTTTTTTAAATGCATTCTGTAGCCACTTCAATTAATGAAACCAAGTTATTCACCAAGCTGAAACACAAAGCAGTACTTTCCTTGTCCCTCAAGTACTGACCACATCCTGCTGATTTCAGTCTCCATCCCAATACTTGTGGTTGATTCTGAGCATTCCCATCTGGTCAGGTGCAACTCCCATCAATTCAAGGTCTGATCAGAAACTCCTATGAGCCCCATATCTGGCCAGCTGTCATTCCCATCATTCCCAGTTTGCCCAAGCTTCCATCACCCCCAGATCTGGCTGGGCTGCAATTTGCAGTTGTCCTCCTAACTAATCAGACAGCTCAGCCTTCTCACTATCTCCAGCCTGCCTAGCAAAGCGATAAGGATGTGTGGAGATACAATCAGGCAAGTAGGCTGAGTCATCTGACTGGTTTAGAGGAGAGTCATGTCTTTGGTTGTGGATGGGAATAACATGGCTCTCCAGATGTGGCTGATCTCTTAATTCTATTAACAGAATTGCAGTTTATCTGCAGTTACCACTCAGTATCAAACTTATAGCTGCCATATCTTGCATAACCATCCAAGTGCATGTGAACCTCAGTAGTTCGCCTTATAATGCTTTCTAAATCCTACTAGGATACCTAGTTTAAAAAAAAGATAATGCTAACTATCAGAATACTTAGAACTATTTTAATGATAGTCAAAACACTATTGTTCAATCAAATGTTAAATGCATGAGTATGACCAAAATATCATTTGCTGCTGGGAAATAAACTGACATGTAATCCAGAAAACAGACGCAAAAGTGAGGAGCTAGTGAAAGAAGGTGGGAATCAGTATGAAACCACAATCGACATATATGACCACATTTGGAAGAAAATGTGTTGTTGTTGTTCATTCGTTCAGTCGTCTCCGACTCTTCATGACCTCATGGACCAGTTCATGCCAGAGCTCCCTGTCGGCCGTCACCACCCCCAGTTCCTTCAAGGTCAGTCCAGTCACTTCAAGGATGCCATCCATCCATCTTGCCCTTGGTCAGCCCCTCTTCCTTTTGCCTTCCACTTTCCCCAGCATAATTGTCTTCTCTAGGCTTTGCTGTCTCCTCATGATGTGGCCAAAGTACTTCAACTTTGTCTCTAGTATCCTTCCCTCCAGTGAGCAGCCGGGCTTTATTTCCTGGAGGATGGACTGGTTGGATCTTCTCGCAGTCCAAGGCACTCTCAGAACTTTCCTCCAACACCACAGCTCAAAAGCATCGATCTTACTTCGCTCAGCCTTCCCTAAGGTCCAGCTCTCACATCCGTAGGTTACTACAGGAAATACCATGGCTTGGACTAGGCGGATCTTTGTTGCCAATCGGATGTCTCTACTCTTTACTATTTTATCGAGACTGGACATTGCTCTCCTCCCAAGAAGTAAGCGTCTTCTGATTTCCTGGCTACAGTCTGCATCTGCAGTAATCTTTGCGCCTAGAAATACAAAGTCTGTCACGGCCTCCACGTTTTCTCCCTCTATTTCCCAGTTGTCAATCATTCTTGTTGCCATAATCTTGGTTTTTTTGATGTTTAGCTGCAACCCAGCTTTTGCGCTTTCTTCTTTCACCTTGATTAGAAGGCTCCTCAGCTCCTCGCTTTCGGCCATCAGAGTGGTGTCATCTGCATATCTGAGGTTGTTAATGTTTCTTCCAGCAATTTTTACCCCAGCTTTGCATTCCTCAAGCCCCGCACATCGCATGATGTGTTCTGCATACAAGTTAAAAAGGTTGGGTGAGAGTATGCAGCCTTGCCGTACGCCTTTCCCAATCTTGAACCAGTCTGTTGTTCCGTGGTCAGTTCTTACTGTTGCTACTTGGTCCTTGTACAGATTCCTCAGGAGAGAGACAAGGTGGCTTGGTATGCCCATCCCACCAAGAACTTGCCACAATTTATTATGATCCACACAGTCAAAGGCTTTAGAATAGTCAATGAAGCAGAAATAGATGTTTTTCTGAAACTCCCTGCCTTTCTCCATTATCCAGCGGATATTGGCAATCTGGTCTCTCGTTCCTCTGCCTTTTCTAAACCCAGCTTGAACGTCTGGCAACTTTCGCTCCATGTATTGCTGTAGTCTTCCTTGCAGGATCTTGAGCATTACCTTACTGGCATGAGAAATAAGGGCCACTGTATGGAAGTTGGAGCAGTCTTTCGCATTTCCCTTTTTTGGTATGGGGATATAAGTTGATTTTTTCCAGTCTGATGGCCATTCTTGTGTTTTCCATATTTGCTGGCATATGGCATGCATCACCTTGACAGCATCATCTTTTAAGATTTTAAACAGTTCAGCTGGGATCCTGTCGTCTCCTGCTGCCTTGTTGTTAGCAATGTTTCTTAAGGCTCATTCAACCTCACTCCTCAGGATGTCTGGTTCTAATTCATTCACCACACCATCAAAACTATCCTCAATATTATTATCCTTCCTATACAGATCTTCTGTATAATCTTGCCACCTTCTCTTGATCTCTTCAGCTTCTGTTAGGTCCCTGCCATCTTTGTTTCTTATTATACCAATTTTTGCCTAAAATTTACCTCCAATGTTTCTAATTTTTTGGAAGAGGTCTCTTGTCCTTCCTATTCTGTTGTCTTCTTCCACTTCCATGCATTGCTTGTTTAAAATAGTTCCTTATCTCTTCTGGCTAACCTCTGGAATTGCGCATTTAACTGGGCATATCTCCCCTTATCCCTGTTTCCTTTTGCTTTCCTCCTTTCTTGGGCTACTTCCAGTGTCTCAGCAGACAACCATTTTGCCTTCTTGGTTTTCTTTTTCTTTGGGACGTACTTTGTTGCCGCTTCCTGAACAATGTCTCGGACTTCTGTCCATAGTTCTTCTGGGACTCTGTTTAGTAAATCTAGTCCTTCAAATCTGTTCTTCACTTCCACTGTATATTCGCTAGGAATGTTAGTGAGATCATATCTAACTGGTCTGTGTGTTTTCCCTGATCTCTTTAGTTTTATTCTAAACCGAGCAATAAGAAGTTCGTGATCTGAGCTACAGTCAGCCCCAGGTCTTGTTTTCACGAACTGGATGGATGTCCGCCACCTTTGGCTGCAAAGGATGTAGTCAATCTGATTTCGGTGCTGACCATCTGGTGAAGTCCATGTGTAAAACCGTCTTTTAGGTTGTTGGAAGAGAGTGTTTGTTATACACAGCGAGTTTTCCTGGCAAAATTCTATCAGCCTGTGTCCCGCTTCATTTTGTTCGCCCAGACCATGCTTGCCTGTGATTCCAGTTGTCATTTGACTTCCCACCTTGGCATTCCTGTCTCCTGTAATGAAAATAATATCTCTTTTTGGTGTATTATCCAGTAGGTCCTGCAGATCCTCATAGAACTGATCTACTTCTGCTTCTTCAGCAGCTGTGGTTGGGACGTATATTTGGATCACTGTGATGTTGAAAGGCTTTCCTTGCACTCAAATTGAGATCATTCTGTCATTTTTTGGGTTGTATCCAAGCACTTCTTTAGCAAATTTCTTATTAATTATGAAGGCTATTCCATTTCTTCTATGTTCCTCTTGTCCACAGTAGTAGATCTGGTGGTCATCTGATGTGAAGTGGCCCATTCCAGTCCATTTCAGTTCGCTGACCTCCAGAATGTCTATCTTTAGTCTTGACATCTCACCAAAAACAACTTCCAATTTGCCCTGGCTCATAGATCTTACCAGGCATGTAGCCGGGGGGGGGGGGGGGGGGGGGCTCGGGGGGCTTCAGGCCCCCCCCCGAAATTTTCATGGTGATTCGCGAAAAGGCCTTATTGGTGCATTATTTAAACTGTTATGTTTATTCATATCCTGATCTGATCACCATACTCAATATATCCCATATGCATGGGGATATTGGGGTAATGATACAAAAGGTTTGCTAGGCTAGACCCTCTATCACTCAGACTCAGCCCCCCCCCAGAAACTCAACCCCCCCGAAACCTCCCCTGAAAAAAAATTCACCCCCCCCCCGAAACAAAATCCTGGCTACGGGCCTGGATCTTACATTCCAGGTTCCTATGGTGTGTTGATCTTTAGAGCATCGGATTTGTCGTTCACCTCCAGTACTGTCGGCCGCTAGCCTTCCTTTCGGCTTTGAGCTAGCTGCGTCATCACATCTGGGGCTAGATGAACTTATCCTCTGCTCCTCCCCAGTAGCATTTTGGCCATCTTCTGACCTGGGGGTCCCATCTTCCAATGGCATACCGACATATCTCTGATTGTACTGGTCCATTTAGTTTTCTTGGCAAGAATACTGGGTTGGTTTGCCATTGCCTTCCCCAGGGATCACGCTTGATCTGACCTCTCTGCCATGACCGTCCCGTCTTGGGTGACCCTTCACGGTTTCGCTCATGACATCATTAAGGTGCTCAAGCTCCAGCGCCACAACAAGGTGGTGATCCTTTGCTGGAGAGAAAATGTGTACGTTAATGTAATTACAGGTATATTGGTGAGCCTGATATGCGGCAAAGATTCAGAGATTGAAGCCACAAATGAAATGACCCAAAGCATTAGATGTACTAGCCTCTTTACCAAAAGCAGGAAACAGCAACAGAGATAGCAAGAGCAAACTGCATAAGTACACTGAATGGATTTCTGACAGTTAGGGGTAATGCCTTCACCCCTAGAGTTCATTAAGAGAACTATCCCTGGGAATTATAAATACTCAATTTTCCAAAGACCAGATCATGCTTCATGCCTCACCACTATAAGGGGCTGCAAAGTGACCCTTCCCAACAATCCTATTAAAGTTGCAACAATCATTAAATTAAAAAACTCAAAAATTACAACAGCAAAACAACAGAGGGGAAACAAACAGGCACATAAAATCATTCTCAACAAAAGATTCCCCCCAGGCACTTCCAAGCCATTGAATGCTAATCAAGGTGATCGGCTGAAACATTCACACCTAGCCCCAGCAGACAAAAGTCCTTTGTCTCACCCTGGTCATTCCACAGATATATAAACCCACTTTTCCTACTTCCAACAGACCTCACTACCTCTGAGGATGCTTGCCGTAGATGCAGGCGAAACGTCAGGAGAAAAATTGCCTCCAGAACATGGCCATATAGCCCGGAAAAACCTACAACAACCCAAACATCAAATTGTGTACTATATCCCTTATAGTCAGGTAAGACAGTTAAATTCAAAATCCTTGCAAAGCTGAACAGTTTTAAATCCATATAAACCAGGGAAATTTGAGTGAAGTGTGCTGATTTAACATCTAGCACTTGGTTACATCCCACTGCCAATTATCCGATTGGCTGCTTCTTCCCACACCTTTAAAAATGCAAAGGAGATCAAGAAGAGAAAACTCAATGATGGCATCTCAGTGCCACAACCTTCAATCTATCTTCCAGGAAAATCTGAGGGGGTGGGAGTCTGCATCTGTAAAACAATATGGAGGATTCTCTGTTATAGGAGTAGAATGAAGAATAAAAATTCCAAAACTCCAAGTTCACATTCATACAGTATTGCTAGATGTTTTTGCATTAATCATTTTGTTAACCCTTCTGTCTCTTGCCAACCAAAAAGATAAAAACATTTTTTTTCTTCTACCATTATTGAGGCATCAAATTCCAACCTGATTACAAAACCAAAGTCCAAAACAATCGGGGTTGAGCTTTAAAGGTGAGGGGGAAATATAGAAAAAAGAAATGTAAAATGAGTTGAACTCCTCTAGTCCAGTATAAATTTCAAATTCAAGAGAAGTCATCTATCCTTTCAAAAATGGCATTATTACAATTCTTGCTTATAAAATGGAATTTAAAGTTAAGCAAATACTTTTCTAACTGGACTTGGATACAAAACTGATCAAAGTGTCCTCACACCCACAACCCCCCCCCCACTCATCCATTTTTAATTTCTCCCTTCATCAAATACATTATAAGTATAAAAGCATAAGTACCACTAATCATCTGGAACATGTTTGATCTTTAATCACACTGACAGAAGTCTTCCTAGGTCTGTTAGCTTGATTATATAATCATACTCTTACAAAGAAAGAATAAAAGAGTGGGTCGTTTGAAATTTGGTTTCCCATTTTGTCAAATGGTCTGAAGTATCTCTGGTATCTTGAGAAATTATTTTTTCTAACTGGAATTTTCTTTTGCTTTATTCCATTTCTTTCCATCTCTCTTCTTTATTTCAGAGATTTATTTACTCTTGTAAGCAGGGAATATAAAGGGATGTGAGTGGGTAGAACCTTCAACGATTTCAATTCCCCACTTGCCCCCTTCTGAATATTGTTGTGACCTTGGCTTCTTTCATCAGTGGTTATGAGTAATCAGGGATCTGCCACATGCATGTTCATAGCTATTCATGAGTTGGCTTAACTGGAATCAGAGTCCACTCATCTTGAGAAAGGTGGATGCAAAAGAGTGGTTCAAATGGCAGGTATAGATTTTCAGAGCAAGGTAATTTGTCACATGCTTAGCCCAGAACTTTGTTTCCAATAACAAAAATGGAAGGATCACCTACCAATCAACTTGACTCTGTCCTGCAATAAAACTTCATAAATAGAGATATGAGAAACACAAATGTATGAACTGAATGGAAAGAAAGACTGAAAGAACAGTATTGAGTAACTGCACATGGCTGGTGAAAGCACTGGCTCACTTTCTCTTCTAAGATCTGCTGTTTGCTGCATAAATGCTTGCCTGCTCCCCTCAGCATTAGGAAGATTGAGAAACATCTGTGTTATGCAGATATCTAAATAATGCAGATGTTACAAAGAATCATCAGCTTTTTAAATTCAGGGAAAACTAAACCCAGTGGCATTACTCTTTGAACTTTACACAGATCAGAAGGGAGCAAGTATGTATCACTAATTTCTGGGATTTAATGGCATTTGTAGATAGATCACTGATTTCAGGTGCTTTTTTAAAAAAAAACAAACAACAAGCAATTTATATATTTGCCATAATCCAAATAACAATACAGAACTTTTACTGATGATCTCATGCTTCTTCATTTTGAATTATCACCTTAAAACAGTTTTCCTCAACCTGGAGGTTGGGACCTGTTTGGGGGGGGGGGGTTCACAAGGGGCTGTCAGAAGGGTTGCCAAAGACTATAAGAAAAAACACACTTCAGAAAGCCAGGTGATGCTCCACTAATATTAATCATGACAACTTCTTGCCAGCAGAAAATAGCATAGACTTGAAATAACTACTTGAAAGTTAAAGGGGAAAGTTCAAAAACAGGGTTAAAGGTGAATATTAAGAAAGCAAATATAACATAACTTTAAAGTAGGTGATGAAGACTTTGAAATAAAGATTTATTTTCCTCCAATGTCTATTAAATAGGACACTGTAGTCAAGTAATCAGTAAAAGATAAAGACTTTGAATGCCAGCCAGCTATGAAAAAAATGAAACCAGATCCACAAGTGCAAAGATGTATCATACCAAAATAGGAATAATCTATAACACAGTACTTTAAATTTATATACATGGTTGGGACAATGTAGAAAGCTCAGAGGAGAAGAACTGACTCATTTGAAATGTGCTGCTGGAGGAGAGTGCTACAGATATTTGTATTGCCAAAATGACAAATGAGCCCTAGAAGCCAAGATGACTAAACTGAAGCTGCAAAGTTTTGGACATACCATGACATGAAAGCACATGACACATTGGGAAAGACAATGTTTGGTTAAGTGGCTGGTATAAGAAAAATATGAAGAACACATGAAAGATGGATTGAGCCACTCAAGAAAGTCACAGCTCTGGCTCTGCAAGACCTGAATAGAACTGCTGATGGCTCTTGTACATCATGCATAGGACTGCAAGAGGTTGAAGTTGACTTGAGAGCAATAGCTAATACAAATACTTCAGTGTCAGCATCACCATTATAAATTATGAATCAAAACTAGCTTTTAACTTATTCAGTAGATTATTCAACTTCTAGTAGCGAAGTTGCTGTACAACACCTTTGTAGAGGAAAAGCCCATTAATGTAAATATATTAGATTTTCCAGTAGAATATTAGGCAAATTAGTCACCATTTAGAAAATGGACTGCAGCAAATTTAGATGTAAATGACAAGAATGTCCAACAATGTATGCCATGACCTATTTTGTGAGGCCTTATATATAATGGGTGTGGCGTTTTATGTTACTTTATTATTTTCCTGCAATTTATTTATACAGCACATGTCTTCTGGTTTGGACTTCCCACTGGATTTAGTTCAGTCCCTTATCTTTCTCCAGTCTCAAAGGCTTATCTTCAACCAAATCAGTACCCTTCTTGTGTTTGAGCAGTGCACTCAAATTTTATTTTCATATTGGATTCAGGGAAACTAATTTGTATTCGATTTTCTCCTGAGATGTTTCTGATGTAAATAGTTGCAGGAATCACTGAATGAAAAGCCATCTGATAAAGCAAAACAAATAGGTGTCCTCTTTTCAAGTACAAGGTCCCCCTCCTCATTTTCTTTTATTGTCAACCAATTGTTTGGAGTCTTGTTGCTGCTGAGTGCCTTCAGATGGATTCCAAATTTTGATTACCCTAAGGTGAACCTATCACAGGGCTTTTTTTGGCAAGATTTATTTAGAGCAGGCATCCTCAAACTGTGGCCCTCCAGCTGTTTGGACCTTCAACCCCCAGAATTCCTGATAATTGAACAAGCTTGTTAGGGCTTCTGGGAGTTGGATGCCCAAACAGCTGGAGGCCGCAGTTTGTGAATGCCTGATTTGGAGGGTTACTTTTGTTTCCTTCTGAGACTGAGGGCCCTTCCAGACAAGCCTTATATCCCAGGATCTGATCCCAGGTTTTCTGCTTTCAACTGGATAATATGAGGGCCCTTTCACACAATCCTATATCCCAGAATATCAATGCAGAAAATCCCACATTGTCTGAGTGTGGACTCAGATAACCCAGTTCAAAGCAGATATTGTGGGATTTTTTGCCTTGATATTCTGGGATATAGGGCTGCGTGGAACAGCCCTAAGTTCACATTCAGATAATATGGGATTTTCTGCCTTGATATTCTGGAATATAGGGCTGTGTGGGAGGACTGACTGTGGGTTATGGGTCTGTGTAGATCTGCCCATACTCCAATTCTAAAACCATTACACCACCCTACTAGCTAGGCTGATTGGAAAGAACCAGAGTCACAGACATTCAATTTACACAGCATGTTATTCTAAACCTTCGAATACATGGTAACTGGTCAAATCCTTAGAATGTAGTGTGTCCATTAAGTATGACTCTTATCACTTCCAGCATTAGAGGCTGATAGAAGAGGCAAATAATCAGTCTAACGGAAGAGGTATCACAGGGTATGTTGATTTAGTCGGAAAGATTCTCAATAGTAAACTCATCAGTCTGCTAAAGTGTTATATGTTATATAATTAGATAATTGGATATTCTTAATGTCTATTCCTACTGCCATTTTCCTCTAGAATTAATAAAGACTTGTGTAATTTTTCTTCTGATTTAAAGCATTCAGTTTTTATTTCCTTGTAGGATTAAGGGAAGCTAATTAGTACTTGATTTCTCTCTGAGAATTTGATATTCAGATGGTGTACCAAAATTCCCAGAAGTCCTGGAAAGAGTTCTGTGGAATTATTACAATTTTACATTTTCATTTTACAACTATTGCATATACTGACAGTAGTGGTTGACTAGATGTGGTCTACTGTGTGTTGTTGTTATTCAACAAAAGCTGCATGTCAGGACAAAATGACCTGAAATGGAGCTAAAATGACCTGTGGTGAAGCAGGCTTATGACTAACCACAAAACAACCACTAGCAGCGGCTTAATCATTAGTCATTAAAAAAGCAATCATTTTTTTGTCAAAAGAGGGTACAGCCAACTCAGCTGGCTCCATTTTCCAGTTTCTAGCCATTGGATTTAAACAGCTGTGTACTGCTGCCATGTTTTTCTATGGTCCTTCCCATTTCAGAAATTCATGGTAGGTATGGTGCCTTCTCTGTCCCAACATAATTTGTTGTTTATTCATTCAGTCACTTCCAACTCTTTGTGACCTCATGGACCAGCTCATGTCAGAGCTCCCTGTTGGATGTGACCACCTCCACTTCCTTCAAAGTCAAGGCAGTCACTTCAAGGATACCATCCATCCATCTTGCCCTTGGTCGGCCCCTATTCCTTTTTCCTCCCATTTTCCCCAGCATCATTGTCTTCTCCAAGCTTTCCTGTCTTCTCATTATGTGGCCAAAGTACTTCATCTTTGCCTCTAATATCCTTCCCTCCAGTGAGCAATTCGGCTTTATTTCCTGGAGGATGGACTGATTTGATCTTCTTGTGGTCCAATGCACTCTCAGAATTTTCCTCTAGCACTACAGTTAGATTGATGCATAATTTGTCCCAACATTAGACTGTTGCATAATTTGTCATTCCCTAAATAAAAGTCATTGTTTCAGGTGAGTTTTGTTCTATTTAGAGAGGTTAGAGGAACTATTCTTATCCTTGTTTTATTCTATTTTATCTTTTGCAGATTGCATTGTTCTCAACATATTTGTAATACCAGGTTACCATTGATGATATTAATCAATGACATTTTGACTCCTGACTCCTTCCCTTGAAAGATCAGTATCACAGTTTCCCAGGTGTTCTGCTGAGCCTTTTCCCCAGTTCAAGAAGCTACTGATTTTGCTTGGATCAAATGGTGGTAGCCCCACTCTGCCCTGGGAATGCTGTATAATGTATCAACCCTTTATTTTCTCCATAAAGGAGCTAGTTTCCAGATATGCTACTGATTTAGGATTGACATGAATCTTCTTTCATGCTATGTGATTGATAGAAGATTGGCATACATTTCTTCTTTATTTTTGAAAGAATAAAAAGTAAACAGTAAAGATTAAGAACTATAATCTCCCACTTTGTGCATTTTGCTCTTTTGTTTGTGTGACATTTGGTTCAGCAGGTTTTCCTCATCACTGCCTTTTTGTATAATCATATCTAAAAAGATGTTTAAAGGAGCAATTGAAAGCTTGCTTTTGCTAGAAATCACCTTAATGCACAACCAGTCGAAAATTCACTTTCATTCTCAACTGTCAGCATTATGAAACAGAGTTAGCTTCAAAAAATCATCATAAAGCTTTAAGAAGTGATGTTAGTACAATAAAAGGGGAGAATGTACACTTTGTACAGTGTCATACAAATTCTAATTTCAGTTGTTTATCACCTTTGAGATCAAGTACTCAAACTGCCTCCCTTACCATACATATGTTGTGTATAAGTCAACCTCATATGTAGCAACTGAAGACAGATTTGGGGCCAAAATCATGTTTCCATCCATGAATCAGCCAAGAGCATAATCAAGGAGCATGTAACAAATAAGTATTTTCATCTCCTTTTAAAAATGCATAGAGGGAATGTGCTTCAGAAGAGCTAGCAGTGGTTCTCAACCTGGGGTCCCCAGATGTTTTTGGCCTACAACTCCCAGAAATCCCAGCCAGTTTACCAGCTGTTATGATTTCTGTGAGATGAAGGCCAAAGACATCTGGGGACCCCAGGTTGAGCACCACTGAGCTAAAGGATGTGAGGGTGATATGGCTGTGACATCTGTCACCCCATTGATTGCGTGGGTTGATTCGGCAGAAGAGCTAAAGAGGAGGGGAAATGTTTATTTGGTGCTGTGTGTAAATTATATATTTCTGAATTCAAAATGGCTATATTTAAATTCACATAGGAAAAATAATATAAATGAGAGAAAAGAATGAAAATGTATCCTGAAAAAAAAATCCAGAGTGGAGAGAAGAACAAGGAAAGCAACCTACCTCTATTAGGGACTAGTGGAAAGGAATGACAAGAAGCAGAGGCTAGAAGGAAGCCTCCAAACCATTATCCTTCCCTTACCCAACGCTGGAGAAAGAAATTCCACTCAGTCCAAACAAGAAAGAGCAAAAGGAGAGAAGGCTGCTTTTCTTCTCCTTCTGATCTGAGCAAAGGTAATGTGCTGGGAGTGCTTCTTTCCTGTGCATCTTTTCACTGTTTTGATTTTGGGTCTCTGTTTTTGCATTGGGTCTCTATTTTTGGATCTGAAGCACAATTGTGGTTCATGGCCCAACTTAAAATACTGGTGAGGCTAGGGGATGTCTGATAGAAGATGATGGTAGTTTGAGTCCAGCAACATCTGAAGAGCTGCATCACTCTCATTCATTACTGAGGGTGTGACTCTCCTCCAAACTAGTCAGACAGCTCAACCTGTTTGCCAGGCTGCATATCTCAACTTTCTTATTCCTTCACAATGCAAGCTGGGGGTGATGGGAATTGCAGCCCAACAAGAAGGCTGAGTCATCTGACTACTTAGGAGGACAGCTGCAAATTGTAGCCCAACCAGATATGGTGCTGATGGGAGTTGAAGCTGGCCAGATCTGGGACTGATGGGAGTTGCAGCCAGCCAAGTTTGGGCTAATGGAATTTACAGCTGACCAGATCTGGAGCTAATGGGATTGCAGTTGGCCAGATGTGGAACTGATGGGAGTGGTCAGAAACAAGAAAGCAGGAAAGCATTGCCACGGAGACCTATATCAGCCAAGTGTGGTCAGTATCTGAGGGGCAAACAAACTATTGCTTAGTACAGTGTTTCTCAAACTGTGCTCTTCCAGGTGTTTTGGATTTCAGCTCCCAGAAATCCCAGCCAGTTTCCAGCTGTTAAGAATTTTGGGAGCTGAAGTCCAAAACATCTGGAGGAACACAGTTTGAGAAGCTCTGGCTTAGTGTATCGGTGTGATCCCTAAAACTGTAAAACTAATAGTCAATCTAATAAATAGCCTTACAAAACACAAACCCAGGCAATACCGGGTACACATACATTAGTCCTCTATATTCTACAAGAAAGCATCAAATCTAGTTCCTGATATTGAATTGCTAATTCTGAAATATGGTTGCCCCATCCCCTCTCCCCATTCTCCTGACACATCATGTCAAGGCACATTTACAAATTGCCTCTATCCTCTGTGGCCAGAAAACAATCTCCCATATCTCCGGATTTTAAGGCAGGCTTGCACAACCTGTGCCCTCCATATGCATGAGACTCCACCTCCCAGAACCTCTGCCCATCTTAGCCAATGATCAAGATTTCTGGCAGGTGAAGTTCAAAACATCTGGAGCGCCACCAGTTGTGCAGACCTGCTCTTACTTCATCACACTAGAAAAAAAATCCACTTAAAATCCAGTTTCTGCCTTCTGCAGAATTCTGGGGTTTGTAGTTTAGGGAAGAGTCTTTAACAGCCTAACTAAACTACAGTACAGGAGGCAGAAACCGGATTTTAAGTGGATTTTCTCTCTCTAGTGTGATGAAGTGGCAAACTGAATAAGCTCATGTGAGTTGGTATCATGTGGTATCATGTGCTGATTAATCATTCATCCATCTATTGTTGAGTATTCACAAAACAGTGCAATTTAATTAAGATGCATCTCAATCTTTCTCCTTTTTCACACTGGATGACTGATTCAGTCACTTTGTTGACCTGTAAAATGCATAATTTAGTTATGACCATTCTTGATGGCAATGATTAGAATAAGAAGTGGACTTGTGGAAACTATCATTTTAACCATAGCAAGGTTAAATATTGCACCTGACATTCTTCTACTTGAGATTTTACTTTACTATATTGCTCCATAATTTTAAACACACTTTCTTTCTTTCTTTCTTTCTTTTGGTAGACTCATGTCTCACCAATGCTTATGGCAACCTAAATACTTCTAATGAATTGTGTGTTCTTCTTGTTTTTTTAAAAGTTGTGTATATTAATGATTTTGGCTTTTATTGGGACTTTCGTTATTCTTTTATTTTCTCTACACATTTTTGGCATCTTTTAACCATAATTAATCAATCTATTATAACAGTGGTTCTCAGCCTGTGGGTCCCCTGATATTTTGGCCTGTTAAACTGGCTGGGATTTCTGGGAGTTGTAGGCCTGGGAACCCACAGGTTGAGAACCACTACATTATAACTAGGGCTACTAGTTCAAATATAACTTTTATTTTTGTGCCTTTGATCACGTTTGATTACTTATCGCTGTGACGAGAGCTTTGAAACATAATATAAAAAGAGAGCTGACAAACAGCTCCCCCACCTTTCATTTGCTGGAGATTATGTGATTTGTGTTCATTGCTCAAAATAAATGCCTTTGGAGCCATAAGGATTATAGAATAGAAATTTCTGCCCATAATGATGAATGCTGATTGCTTAATGCTGTAACCACATTGCTGAAGACCTCACTCCTGGAACATTTTTCTAACGTGAAAAAATGCATGGAGTCCCACTGGTGGCATTTCAGTTCAGTGCAAGGTAACACACCAACTAAAACATGAACACAAGTAAGGGCAACCTGCAGCCCTCTACGTAGTTGCATGTGCCTTTCAAGCTAAAAGCTAATTTTAAAAGCCCTTGACATGTTTAATATCATTTATTTATTAACATATTTATTGCCCATCCAAATCAAATATCACAGAAAGCTTTATAAGTATCATTAAAACAGGAATTTTTTTTTAAAAAAAAACTAAAAACACCAGAAATCTCTAGAATGAGAAACAATGCTGCTTTGGCTAACTCATCAAACATTAATGCCACAGTAGATGAAAATCAACCATATAGTTCAAAAACCATAATGAACAGTATGAAGAAAATGTGTATGCTATTAATTCTTGCAAAAAACAAGACTGACAAAGGACCTCTCTATGAGTAAATGAGTTCTATGGACAGAAGGTAAACTATGCTAGTCAGTTTAGATATTTCAGTCCTGTTTTTCCAGTCTTCTGGATTTTGGATAACTCACTGGACTTTGCTGTAGAATCAGCATTTTAAAATATCTATATGAGTTAAGGTATAGCTTGTTTCTTTTATTGAAAATAGGACAGTTCATTCCTGTTGCATTTTGGTATTCAAGTCCAAGGCGCTGCCAAAAGCTCTATTTGAACATCTATTTTCAGTTTCTCTCCAGCCAATTTTCAGTTCTCTTCAGCCAGGAAAATGGCTGGAGAGAAAACTTCCATTTTTGTGGCAACTATTCCTTGTGCCAAACCACATGCTATTAGCATTTTTAAAACTTGAGGTTGGTTTTTCTTCAGTGGAACATTTTGCTAGCTGTTGGGCATGAAGATTCTAGATAAAACTTTTTAAAATGTAAAATATGAATCATGTCATGGACGTCACCACATGTTTGCTTACTATCCCAAGCCATTTCTGTGCTGCCAGACAGTGGCAACTTACCATCATGGTGATGGGTAGCTTTGCACCACTTCTGGCATCATGTGATTCACATGCCTCAGCTTTGTGAAGTTGTATTTCTGGGTGGGCAACGTAACTATACCCTCTCCCTGTGCCACTTCCCCTTCTTTTGTTCCTAATCTCAAGGTCCTTCCCAGTGTGCCTATTCCAATTTATTCCAATGAAGATGCGCAGGAAAGATGCCAGGGGAATTCTTCCAGATGTGACATTCCTTTCCTTTTCTGAAATTGACTTTCTATAGATATTTGATAAGAATAGACATTCTGTGACTGGTGTACAGTTTGGTGGGGAACTTAATAATGCCTTTTATTGAAAGAATTCTTCACTCTGCCTTTTGTATCCATGCTACCCCTTTCCGCCCAGGAGAGTTCATTAATATAAGATGTGATTATTTCAGGGGAGGCAATGTTTCCTAATGGTTATCAGGGCTGGGAAGGGGAAGACCACTTGACCGGTGAGCCTATGAATGTGAGATATTCAGGACATCTTCTTATGAGGATCCCTACTCAGATCTTCCAAGTCAGTTTCTGTGTCTTCCCAGATTGAGTAAATTCACCAATAATATGGTTTTCTTCTTTCCTACTTACATATTTAAAACACACACATGCTTTATTTCTATCTCATCCTGAGTTTTTATCATAGTATCTTGCACATGTGGCCCGCTCATTGTGATTGTGTCTGATCTTTTATTGTATTACTTTGAAGTGTTTATTGCATTTCATGCTTGATTTATTTTATTGCGATGTTGTTCTATGTTTTTTATGTTATTGTATTGTACTTTACACTACTGGGTTGGCCTCATGTAAGCCACCCCGAGTTCCCTTTGGGGAGATGGTGGTGGGGTATAAATAATAATAATAATAACAACAACAACAACAACAACAACAACAATAACTGCCTTCCACTTTGCTGAGCATTGCTGTCTTTCATAATGGATCACATTATAGGTCAAAGTACAGTGGCCTCAGTTTTATCCTTTTAGCTTTAAGGGCAATGGTTCTCAACCTGTGGGTCCCCAGTTTGAGGACCCACAGGTCTACACCTCCCAGAAATCCCAGCGAGTTTACCAGCTGTTAGGATTTCTGGGAGTTGATGGCCAAAACATCTGAAGATCCACAGGTTGAGAACCACTGTTTTAGGGAGTGTTCAGACTTTATTGGTCCAGGATTTGACTTCTTTGGAATTCTTCATTTGAAGCATATTTAAAATAAATCAGTTATGAGGTTGTTGTCTGGCATTTGAACATACAGGTACAAAATCCAGGAAAAAAATGTGATCAAGAGAGACAAATTGTTGCTTTCATACCAAATTTTATTACTCACCATAAATCAACACACTTCCAAATTCATGGTTTGAGCAATTGGATTCATAGATAGCTATTAATAACATTTGAAATTAATTAATATACTTAATTCAGTCTGGAGCATATAATTTAGAGGTTTGCACTTAATTTTAAGAAGGTTCTTCGCAGTGGCTATGATCTATTGTGCTGCTTGTATTTATTTGTTGCCTGATTTTGGAATGAGTTTATTATAAAGGCTTCCTGGTGCCATCTGTCATGAGAGATGTGGCTTTCTCATAAATGGGCTATTTCTTTGGAAGTACATGCAGTTATCCAAAGATATTGCTCATTTGGGATGTATGAATTCTACAAGAGAGAGGGTCTAAAGCTGAGTTAATTACAGAAATGCATGCAAAGCGTTCAGAATTTTTTATAACAAGTTATATAAATGATAAACAGTATTAAGCTTGTATTCACATATTCCCAAAATGATTGTTTCTTCTGTGATACAGTACACTAACATTTGGGGATCCTTGATTAAGGCTTATTTAGAGGTCATTATGACTTGCTGAATCCTGCTGGTACATTTAACTACATTGGATCCACTGAATCAAGTGTTTAAAAATGAGTCAACATATGTGAGAATCCCATTGATTCAATGGGTACCTGGTTAGTACTTGCTAATAAGATTTCAGCCACAGTAGTATTCCACTAGTAACAATGTATAAGTATTAGAGCAGATGATGTTTACATGTCACTGGGGTAGTGAATCCACTCCAGGATTTATTTTGAACTTTAAAGAAGCTTAAAATAAGTTTACCACCTTGGATAGCTTCTTTAAAGTTTGATTTACAATGCAAAGCAGATTTACAGAGCTGTTCTGATTTACATTGACATTCCATATGAGAGTGTGTGACTTGTCAAAATCACCTACTATACCACATTGGTTCCCATAGCTTTAGGGAGTAATAAATACAATTATTACTCCCTAAAGTAAACTTATTGAAGTAGTGGGATTTACACAAGGGTTAATTTATAATTTTGCAATTGATTCTTGATAGGACTAATGACTGAATTTAGAACATAATACCCTGCTTCATAGCTCAACAGAACTGTAAAAACCACTTAATAATTCGAAAAAGAAGTATAAGAATCTTTTGAGTGCTCATTACTCCCAATCAAATGAGATTTTTGAGTAAATGAGTATTTGGTTAATGTTATCTAGATATCTGTCAAAATCAAGTGCTGAAAACCTTCTGGTATATTTTGTATAATTGGATAATAAAATATCACTGGTTCAAGTCTGAAATGGACAAGCCACTCATTTCATAGGAACCTACAAATGAAGTTCTTATTCAAAGCCATCACTCAAGGAAAAAGCTGAGGGAAATTGAAGCAAAATGCTATTTTGATTACAAATGCATGCAGTGCTCTTTTCATTATTTCATCTCAACCACGATCTCATTAAAGAGCAAGCCACTAGACTTTTAACCTCAATCTCAACCTTTTCTCCACATTGGATATTATATGTGCCTACTTTATTTCATTATAAAGATTGATAAGACAATGCATCTAAAGCAATTTGAACATATCATTGCAAATATACCATGTATAAAATATACTTAGATTCCCATAAGAATAGTATGCATCTTTGATGAAAAGTTAGAATTTGCTGCCATTGGACTCAAAACAAAAGAGAATCAAACCTACATTAACGCTTCATTGTCCTTTTTCATGTATGTAATTTGAAATGTAACAAATAAGCAGTAACAACCCCATACATTCAAAAGAGGACTGATTCTCACCAGAAATATAGATTTTCTCATCCTTACTTCCTGCACTAGCCCAAATTGATAATCTCTGGTATGTATAAAGCAAGGGTGGACAAAGACTAGAAAACAGTTCCCTTTCGGGTCCACTATGGGTTGCATCCCTACATAACAAAACGAAATCTCAATTTTCCTCTGCACTCTTTCTCGAAATGTTGAAAAGAATTGACATTGTGTTACTTTCTCCTGTCAGTTTGAGATGGATGGTAGAGGAAAAGAAATATTTTGAGTTTGTATAAACGGGTTAGAGTGTCATGGATAAAAGATGAGTGATTTGAATGAAATTGTATGCAAGTTGCATGGTTGGGGCCTGGAGATGCCATCCTAAGATTGAAACCTGAAAAACTACAAAAGGAGAATTCATGAACTATAATTAAAAGTTGCTGAACTGCAACTGAAATGTCCAGAGACAAATGAATAACTCTTGGTGGAAAACAATGTGTTTCCATTGGCAGAGACAATGACTTTTTCAAGTTAAGGTAAGTTAAGTCAACACAGAGGTTCCTTACATTAAGAAGGAAAACCAACATCACTTAAGACAAAAAGCCAACATATATCAGGAACTGCTGGAGTCAGGATGTCTTCCCTAGAACAACACCTGCCATTTATTTATAACTTTCAGAACAACATCAGCAGAAATAATATGCTATATAAGAGACACTTTATTAGTCCAAAAATTGTGGCAGACAGGAGGATTCTGGTCCACCTGCTATCTTCTTAAAGGGATGGAGAGAGATGGTGTATTCGTGGAATGGCAGATTTGCTGGGAAAACAATCTGTCTTATGTTTGGGCTCTCTTTTACAGGAGAAGGAAGAAGGGATGGTAATGTATGAATGATGATGAGTGAATGTTTATATCTGTGTGAATGTTGAGCAAAATGTAATTCCCTTTGTTTGTGTACCCACACAGACTATAGCTATATAGTCTGTATGTGTCTACCTTCTTTCTCTGTAAAGTGCCTAACACTCTGTCTCACTAAGAACAAAATAAAAGAAAATTTTAATGCCTTTTTAAAGTTTAAAAGTATTTATGGCAAGGGTATTATTATGTTTTTATGCATTTGGAAGTCTTCCTATGTAATCTGGAAGCAAAAATGATCTGAAAATTGCACCATTAAAAATGGAATGATTGGGGAAGTTAATAGACTCTTGAAAGCTGGGGTGCCATAAAGTTGGGTCCAATTGCCACATGTAGCCACAGTATTGCCACCCTTGGAATAAATGTATAGGTACAACAAGTGTAAATTAAGTATACATTCAAATTAGTGTAGGATATGATGAATTTCACCTCAGGCTTTAGTAACCCTTGGATACGGCAAGGCCAAATCAACCATTAAGTAACATATTTGGGATGTGGAACTGCAAGGGTGTTTGGGAGAAGTGGGCAGGTACTCAGAAATTAAAAATAGCACCAGGTTGTTTATTCCAGTGAATAACTTATCCAAGTTAGACATTTCCAAATTCATGGAATCCTTCACCCTGGCCAGATTTAATGTGTTGCTATCAGCACTACTGCAAGGTAGGTTTGCAGGTATCCCTTACCATGAGTGAGTATGCCCATGCAGTTTGGAGGAAGTGGAAGCTGCCAGGAAGTTGCCACATCTATGGGGACATTCAATCTGCTTTTATTACTGTTATTGTGCAGAGGATCCCTGGCAAAAATGCAAAATATTATTTAAATATCTAACAGAGGATAGGGAGTCATCGATCACTTTTTGAGTGGCTAAGTGTTTTTGCTGCATCAATAAAATTAAAGAGGCAGATGATTTTAGTGGATAATGTTTTAACATACTAATTTTAATATCTATATCCACAGATTTTAATTAAGTGTCATATATGAAGCTGATTATGATTGTGCATATCCTGGACTTTCTGCTTTTAATATTTTAAACTTCTGGTTTTAATATTTTTTAAACCCTCCGATTTTAATGTTTTAAACTCCCGTTCAGTGACTGTAATAAAATTAATTAATTCAATGAATTTCCAGGGTCACATTTTTTTCATATCTTTACACAAAGCAAAGTGAAATATCACACTAACATCTCTCAAACTTGACATTTCTTCTTCATGACTTTTTCTGGTTGTATCTTATGTTATCTTATGTCTAACCTGGAGTTCCATAACATTTTTTCAGCTCCTGGGTTTCTTGCCTTCATTTCCCCTTGACTTAAATTGTTATCTGAATGCATAACAATACATTCTGTAAAGTTTTTGCATCTGTTTACATGCAACTGTATGTATTATAATATATATGTATTATAATATATGGAGTGTCAGTGTAGTAGTTTGAGTATGGGATTATAACTCTAGAGACAAAGATTCAAATCCACATGTGGCCAAAAAAAAATCTACTGTTCAACTCTCTCACATCCTAAGAAGAAGGCAACATTAACCATCACCCTCTTTCCCCTTCCTGCAATGAAGGGTTCCTCCTCCCCGTCCTATTCCTTCCTTATTTCTTACCCCCTAATCTTATTTCTTCCCTTATTCCTGGTGGTGAAGTGGGGTGCAGGATGCCGGGATTGCCCTGTCGATTTGTCATTGAGGCTGGCGAATTGGCATAGGGGACCTCATTAATGTGGGGTTCTTAATCTTAAATAGATAATAGGTCAAATAAAGTGGCTCTTATTTCATCCAACATCACATGCCTGACTTGATATTTCAGGAATCTAAACACAGAATGAATAGATAAGCCAGTGTCCTGGAGAAGGCAGACTCTTTTGGAACTAACTTTCCAAATCCTCACTTCTTTCACTTAGTTGAGTTTGTCAGTAATAAAAGAAGTTATGACCCAAATGTTTGTTTATTCTTGTATTCAAAGAGTTTTTCCATTTCAGAAGAGCTCATCTGGATCCAGCCCAAAGATTGTAAAATGCAAGCCTGCTTTCTCACACTGAGAGTGCTATTTCATGCTATGAGTCCATCCTCTATCTTGTGTGGTAAAGTAATTAGTACACTATAGTGAGCACAGAAATCTAGGACTAGGTATAGCCACAGGCTATTTAGGAAATAGGATAGCAAGAGCTGTATGTTGCCTGCCATGGTTATAGAGTACATTAGATCTATACCGAAACTCTTCAGAGGCCAAATAATCTTCTTAGGAGCTTCTGCAAGGACTGCAAATTGATTGCCTAGTTAGACTGCCTGTGAGTTTTATTTCATTCCATAATAACTTTACAGTTCTTTTTGAAGTTTTTTTTTGGCCTGATGTGATTCCATCTTTAAACCTGCACTGACTTTATAACAATTCTTTTAGTTGAATGACATGTTGTTGATTGCACTAGGATTTATGACAGACATTCAAAAAATTAGTATTGCAGTGAAATGGTCTGGTACTCTTGGGGATAAAAATCTGGATCCAAATACTTTTAACAAGTTTATTAGATTTCTTTGTACACTGAGTCATAATTTCTTATTTGTTATTGTAGATTCTCTTGTTCTCCTAGGCACCTTCCACACTGCCCTATATCCCAGGATTCAATCCCAGATTATCTCCTTATCCCAGATTATCTGGCAGTGGACACTCATATAATCCTGTTCAAAGAAGATAATCACTATCCGAGGTCCAGATCTCACTATCCACAAACAGCTCTAAATTGCTTGATATCATCAAGAATGATTTCCCTGTAATTGGAAAGTAATACAAATCTAGGATATGATATTACACAGACAGTAAAATGAGGAAGAAGGAGAAGAAGAGTTGTATTATGATAAGAAAGTTAGACTTCTTCAGTCTCCAGGCAATGGCTCACATTTACGAAAGAGAAACATTTTATGTAGGTAAACAAAAAAGTGCAATTGCTAGCTTCCTAGATTAGAAGCATTATTTTGTATACTAATTTATCTTAAAAACACGAGGTGATTATTTTTAATATGGAAATCAACAGTTTTATTTTCTCTTTCTCTTCAATGAGCAGTAATATATTTTATAACCACAGAATTCAATAACCTCCTTCTTATGAGAATGTAGACGAAATGTGGACATTGAGGTTTCTTACAGTCCAACTGTTACTATATGGGGAGGGTAAGGTATGAAGCAAGTCTGGTGAATTTGGAATGCTTCATCTAGTTGTTGAAATCCAGCTCTAATTAGGGTGGCAACTTGAAGTACTAATTCATTATTATCATATGGAGGCTCAAAGCTGTAAAAGTCTTACAAACTGGTGGAAGCACTGGCCATTGGGGGAGGGGGGAACAGGTGTAATTCTGAAACATTGATCTTGTGGATCTGCTCCAAATTCAACTCAGAATGTGTGTTCCCTTAGCCTAAAAAAGTGGTTTATTAAGTCAAGAACAAATGGCAGCTAACAAGGTCAGACCCAGGTTGGGAACTGGAGGTCTTCCCCACTCCCAAGTGGCCATTCTTAACCGATATTTTCCAGTTTTGACTTACAGTTGTCCTATGAATAAGAGGACAACTGTAAGTCACTTTAATAACAATCAGTCTTGTTTTGGTTCTTACAGATTCAGGGATGTCTATGACTTGACATGTCAAGCTGTTGACTGCCATCAAAATGATTTTGATTTCTAGTGACCCTGTGAATGAAAGACTTCCAAGGTATCCCACTATCAACAGCTCTGTTCAGTCTTGCAGATTTAGGGCAATGACTTTTTTTGATTGGGTATTCATTATATCCAACTGTAAATAACTGTCCCTCTTTTCCTGCTATCTTCTACTTTAGCAAGTATGATTGTTTATTTTCTTTAATGAATCATGTCTTCTCATGATATTTCCAAAGTACAACAGTCTTTGGAAGGAGGCTTGATATTCTCTATTTATACAATAATTTAAAAAGGGATAATCTTTATTCCTCTTGTGGTGTAACTGTTGCTTTTATAGCTATGTCAGTGTGGCCTTGCTAAATGAGAGGAATATTATACGGTTCAAGTGTTGTCTTGTGCTTTTCACTCAGAATATATTGTGGATGCTTAAACAAAAATGAGTTAGACACAAGAGAGTGTTTTGAACCACAATCACTATTTTATTTGCTTTGAGAAATGGACAAGCAGAGAGTTACTTTAAAAGTTATCTGTGGCCCTGCGGCCATTGGGGTAATTCAAGCATGTTGACTCCTAGCACTAGAGCAATGGTGATCCTAATAACCCCATAAAATATTTTCACCTTTGTAGCACTCATTTTACAAGCCTTATTTTTAAAAAGCAAGATGTACAGTCCCATCTGAATCTCTTAAAATAAAATCTCTTGGGTTGTTGTGAGTTTTTTGTGCAAACTTTTGGAACCTCATTGTAACCAGGTAAACTCAGTATTGTGAACGAATATGGAACAGCTTAATGATGCAAATGGACATGGATTTAAACCCTGAAGTAATTGATTTTTATAGTTTTTAATTGTTTTATATGAATTTTATTATGTGATTTAACCTGTTTTAAACGATGTATTTATGTGTGTTCAGCATCTAATTGTTGCCAATCTGTATCCCTCCCTGAGCCACCTGCAGGCTGAAAAGGGTGGAATAAAAGTGTAGTAAATAAATAAATAAATAAATAAAATCTTTTTGGGGGAGCTGCATGGCCATGTTCCAGAAGCATTCTCTCCTGACATTTTCCCTGCATCTATGACAAGCATTTTCAAACCTCACAACCTCTGAGGATGCCTGCCATTGATGCAGGCGAAACGTCAAGAGAGAATACTTCTGGAACATGGCAATACACCCCAAAAAACTCACAACAACCCAGTGATTCCAGCCATGAAAGCCTTCGACAGTACATTAAAATCTCTTGTCTAAAATGTCACAGTGACATCCTCATTCTATATATTTTTTTGGTAAAAGTAATGTTAACTAATGTGGAGATGGGTGCTTCTTTGAATGGCGGTTAGTAAAAAACCCCCAAAGAAATAGAAAAGTTTTAACACCCTTATAATGATTTTTAATTGAATGGGTAGCTTTTAAAAGCTTTTTACTCAACACTATTTGACCTTCTGAGAGATTGACCATTCTCTAATGGTGGTACAATCCCATTTTAATTGAATTGTGCTGAAACAAATCAATATATTAAAATAATTCAGTGTCAATAATTCACATTCATGATTGTAAAGGGAAGGATCTTTGTCAGGAATGCTCACTAAATCTGAATTGTATGTTAGCTAGAGCATAGCAAATCATGTCAAAAGACAAGGGGCCCTGACCTAGCCCTGACACTGTCTGTTGTGATGAATGTAAAAGCCAATGGCATTATTGAGCTACTTTATTCCTGATTCAGGAATAATTTTATCACACCATGTGTGTGTATTTAGTGTCAGCTGCTGTTCTGCTCTTTGAGGCCAATACCAGGATTTTTTTAAAAAGTAACTGGGCAAAGCATTTTTATACAGCCCTTGTATTCACAGGCATATATTTCTGGACTTCGTGTGGACATACAAAACTATGGGATAGTAGCTAATCCTAACGAAATGATGGACGTCTGGCTGAAGAATACAATAGAGTCATGCTGAAGGAGCTAGCAAAATGCCAAAAGAGAGCATATTTTGTTGGAAGTGGATAAGTGAAACTATGAATATGTAAATTGTACAGAAGGGATTTTTTTTGTTTCATTTTTTTATTTTAATCCAGATTGCAGTCACAAGCAAAGTGTTAACTGAGACTAGTCACAAACACTGTCCAATTCCCTTAACTACAACAGTTCCATACTTGCTAGTTTGCTTCCTGGCCCAAGTGGTGGTTATGACAAACAAAGTTGTATATTTCTTTTGATTAGAACTTACAAAATCATAAAATGCAAATCTGGGAGATATCAAAACTGACCCATGTGCCCATCTCCTAAGGAGGGATGCATGTTTTGTTGGCTTTGATTTTACTACACCAATAAATACAAATTTTGAGTATAGAAAGAAACCAAAGTAATTTGCACATCTTAGATAAAGATTACAACTGAGCAACTAAGATTAATAACATTTAGACTCTGTCCACATATTTGTTTGACATTTGTCTGAAAACATACATATACTCATTGATCAAGATGTGAAGTGCATGACTCCATTAACCCCACAGTCTGTATGGACCACATATTATGGCAGTGTTCTCAGTCACTTGGGAAAATGAAATGGGAAGGACTACGACTAGAACACAGATGTCAGAAAACTTGACTTTTATGCAACAAGCTACGGTATGGAGGGCACCTCTGCTCCTATAAGTGCAGTGAAGAAAGCTTCTTCTCTGCATGCACTGCATCTGCAGAGTCATGTCCAGCTGAGCTGTTCAGAGTGGTGAGAGTTTTAACTCAGGTACCCTCCCCTCCAAACCCATTGTTAGAACCTTCAGTAGTTTACTGTGATGCTTTTAACAACCATTTTGCAAATAAATTTTTTTCACATAAGAGCTGATTTAAATGGTGCCATTAAAGCAGAAGCCAGCAATGAGGTGTCCAGCAACTATGAGTGAGATTACACTGGATCAGTTTCAATTGGTGAGAACTGCTGATGTGGACAAGCTGCTGGAGCAGGTAAGGAGGACAACCTGCATTCTTGGTCCCTGTCCAAGAGGCTGGTCATCCAGGGAGAAGATGCAATTCAACCTCAAATACAAGAAATTATTAATGTATTGGGCTGGAGAGATGATTTCAATGCCAAGCAAGCTCATATGGGAGAATAGAGACCCGAGCTGTACCATGTTGGCAGAAGAATTTACAGACAGCAAATACATGGTTAATTTATGGATTCTACTGTCATATCTGACATGCCATGTCTGACTGTAAATACAGATCTGGGAGTCAGATAATTAAAAGGATTGAACAAAAGGTAAGTTGCTCAAATAAAGTACATTTTTCAGCCACTTTTTTAATGACAAGTTGTGCGCAACTGTGATTGCTATTTTACACCTAACACTCAATGGCACCACAAGGGGCCAGTCTTTAGATAACAGGTTTTGCCCTAGAAATCACATAGCCTGGAATCATCCTGAATCAAATGAGTGGAGAAACACAGCTTATATTACACATTACAATTTATGGCAATAATTTAAACTCATACGTAGGCATTTCAAATTATGGACATTGTCCATTTTTAATAAGGACCTTTAAATGTTGTTCAGCCATTAATAAGGACCTTTCAATATTATTCAGCCATTAATAATCTAAGAAAGATATTTCAAAGGGGGATAAATAGAGATAAGATGACTAAACGAGGAAGGAAAGTGAAAGGGAATTAATTGCTACAAGGTCCCCTGTAAGAGGCTTTCTGTCTTTTCCTGATCCTTGCTCCAAAGGAAATTGCTGCTAATCTACATTGCACTCATACAGATTTCAGAAAAGGTCGTCATTTTTTTTTAAAAAGTAGTCACTATTGAAGTGGCACAGCTGAGGAGCAGTGTAACAGGAGGCTATAGAGCAGGCATGGGGAAACCTTGGCCCTCCAGGTGTTCTGGACTTCAACTCCCAGAAATCCCAACCAGCTTACCAGCTGTTAGGAATGGTGAGAGTTGAAGTCTAAGAAACCTGGAGAGCTTAAGTTGGCCCATGCCTGCTATAGAGATTGGGTAAATTCTGGGAACCAGAGATGTTTTAGATTTCACTTTTCTTTTGGAATACCTGTATTCTCTTTATCTACATGTAATGCGATGTCTAGCAGAAGGAACCCAAATCTAAACAAAACATCCATCTTGAGTTCCTATATGGGAGGAAAAGTGAAATAAAAAAGTAAATAAATATATGGATTATATGCACCTTATATACTTGGAATGAAGATAATTTTATATGATATTTTACATAAGTTTGTGCATGAAACAAAGTTTGTGTGCACTGAACCACCAGAAAGCAAAGGTATTATAATCTCAGCCACCCATGTGGGCCATTCTGGATTTTGAAGTATTTTGGAACTCCAGGTAAGGAATGATCAACATCTATTTAAAAGTAGAATTTATAAGAAAATACTCAAGCAAGACTTGACTTTGCTGTGAAAGAAGTAACATTAACAAACACATGCACTTTGTTAACTGCGGTATACTTCTATACCCAGAGGGTGAGGCACAATGATGCCAGCAGAGTAGGTGTGAATCCAGCTATACCCTGCCAACTACCATAATTAAAGATGCAAAACTGTACTTACTTCAAAAATTGAATAATTTCAGAACAATAATTTGAAAATATTTCTCCCCAGTGGGTACAATTATAAAGATACTGATGATTTTAAAAACATTTTAATGTAGTGATCTATCTGTATTTTCTTTATATGTGTTCACACATCAAGGAAATATTATTGATACTGAGTTTTTGTGCGTCTTCTGGGCTGTATGGCCATGTTCCAGAAGCATTCTCTCCTGATGTTTTGCCTGCATCTATGACAGGCATCTTAGGAGGTTGTGAGGTCCTCAGACCTCTGAGGATGCCTATCATAGATGAAGGTGAAACATCAGGAGAGAATGCTTCTGGAACATGGCCATAGAGTCTAGAAGACACACAACAACCCAGTGATTCCAGCCATGAAAGTCTTTGACAATCATTAACACTATTGAAATCTTATAATATAGCTGGGCAAAAAGGAAAAGTTTCTTATGGGTCCTAGGGGGTATAGCTTCTGTATGCCATGTATATGTGGTATCTTCTAAAAGGGAAAAAATACTACTACTTCTGCTTTCTGAGAAATCTTATGTGCAGAAAGAATGGCTTGGAAGACAAATTTCTACATTACCCTCACTTTCCTTAATTTGATGGCAACAAAATATAATGGAGAGAAATCTCAAAAGAATCACTGTTCAGTGCCTCTCTGATGAGAACTATTATTCATGAATTTAGGATAGCTTTTTGAGTCTCTCTGGCATGCTGAAAAGTAGGCCAAAGCAATTTCTCTCCCCCCCCCCCTTTTTGCAGCTTTTTGGCTAACATAATTGAGGGCTGTGAACTATTTTATGCTTCCCATGAAAGACACTTTGTGAAAATGGGATAGGCTTCTTTTGTACTACCTTTGAGGGCTTTTAACTGTAAATGCTCTCCTCGTGATACAGAGTACTATCTTAATTACTTAACACATTCTTCAGCAAGCCCTGGATATTTGAATAAAATAAGTGTGTGTGATGTATACTTTATCTTGCTATACTTTCTCTAATGTTTATGGATGCTTTTTGGAGGATTACTACATTTCAGATTTTTATCTGTTTCTTTAATATATGAATGCATTATCTTTATCACACACATGCACACACTTATATATAAAGGATTTTCATTCATAAGTGCCACCTAATCCATGAAGTTCTTCAGCTTGCTTATGTGATATGTGAAGCAATGTGGAGCTGTGAACATTCTTGGAAACTTTGCTCCGTGTCTTATCCTCTCACCTCTATGGGTTTCCCATGTTGAATAAACAGGCTTGAACATGTTCAGAACCTGTGTCACACAGAGTTTCTGAACAAACATAAATGTTCTGCCTCACATCAGAGTAAAGGAACTGAAGTATCAGGTCTAAACCAAAGGTGGTTTAGGACATAGTGTTGGATGGATAGTACTGTGGGTACTGAGCCACAGATTTGGATTGGATATACTATCGTAGCCATAATTGTTGCTACTAAGAGTTTGCAATGTACTTTTCCTAAGTTTTGGAAAGGATCAAGGCTGTTTCAGCTGACACAGTTAATTGATGGGTTAATTGAGTGGATTGTTATCTCATGTATGTAGTAAGCTACTGTGTGTTGGTACTTGAGCATTGTGTTCTATGCTTTGCTTGAGGGCTCATTCTGAGCTGAAAAGCCTTTGGTTGGTGCCAGAGCAGCGTCCTGAAGAGAAATTTTTGTTTATACAAGACAAGGTCAGTCTACTGACAACAAAGGAAGAAGGGCTCTATATTGTTTCCTGTTACTTTCCTGCATTTTGCTGTCGAATGAAGACAACTCACCAAAGATATTGTTTTGTGTTACATTTTGGTGAGAGCAATTCTTCTGTTTTGTTTTTGTATACTGTGAATACAACTTCATTTTCTTTTCTACTTAAAGCGAAAGACTCGTGTGTTGTCTTTTATGAGTTACTTTATCACACTTAAAGTTACAATGGCTGGAGTCATTCTGCGGGCTACTTATGCTAAACGCTGACAATAGTTTCATGTAGAGGACTAATTACCCCATCACTGACCGGATTTGTCCATCTCAGTTCAGTCACCTACATTTTTGAAAGCCTAGAGCTTGTAGCCACTGAATTCATTGGTGTGTGAGACAAATCTGAGACTGAACATCTTGTCAAGGAATCATGCCCATGGCTTTTCCTCCTGCTTAAGGAGTCTGAGATCTAATCCTCAGAGACGGAAAGCATCAATGCTTACTCAAGATTGAATGTATGGATTCAAGGTAGAAAAGTCAAAGTGGACATACTAGTAATCTGATTTCTCCACTGTATTGTTTCTACTGCTAGACAATTTAGCCTCTTAGGGCCCTTCCAAACAGCCATATAACCCAGAATATCAAGGCAGACAATCCCACGATATATGCTTTGAACTGGGTTAGCTGAGTCCACATGGCCATATCTTCTAGTTCAAAGCAGATAATGTGGGATTTTATTCCGCTGTGTGGAAGGGGCCTGAGAGATCTTGGTCCAGGTTTATGACAATGGACTTTGCCTCATGTTCTTGCTTTTTAGTATGTATTTGGCTGATGGGAACATGGTGTGTAGAGTGTGAGTGTATCCCACATGCCCTTCTAGCATTTAGAGTGTGTATGGTCAGGTTGTTTGCCTGGTAAGCACAATAAGAACTATGTGTTGTGCTTATGAGATGATTCACTCCAAGGATTAAAATCAATTACTCCACAGTCATCTAAATGTCTTTTATACTTGAAGTAAGACTTCTATTTGTTCCTCTAAGGAAATAGAATAGATTAGTTCTGTATATATCAGATCTTGAAAAAGTGAGAATTGAGAGTGGAAAGAAACAAGAGAGACTAATTTATCACAGTTTAGCAAACAAACATTAAGCTCTTTAGTATAAAACAAATTAGGATTGGTGCAGAAACTTAAATAATAAGCTAGTCTAAGAAAGCCATTCAGCAATGCTGGCAAGGATGAATTTCCAGAGAAAGAAAGTATATTAGTAATTCTGAGCTATCAGGGGAACAATATTTTGTGAAATACAGACAAATGCTGCATTTCTTCTGGGGAAAAAAATGCTAGGTTTTTGGGGAAAATATATTTCCTCTATGCTGTAGCAATTCCATGTCACATGTCACACTACTTGTGATATGTTGATATCCTCCTTTGGGGATTGCCTGTCTTTATATAAACTGTAAATATAAGATTGTCAAACTAAGTTCAAAGGGTACGTTTAACCCTTTACCTATCTTCCATTTATATGCTCTAGAAAGGTAGGGGAAAAGATACAATGTCCCTTTCTCCTCTGTGTGAAGTTTCATAGGGATATCTTTATGAGAAAAAATGAGTAGATAAATGGAATGGGAAGAGGGAAAGCAAAGATGTCCCTTCCACTGCCCATTGAATTGATAGCACCTGGTCTGGTTTACTTTTATAAAAACAGCATCACAGGGGTGCAAAGAGCACAGAAATTGAGAAATAAAAAATTGGTACGAATACTTAGCAGATATATGCTTCAATATTATATTATGGAGAAGAGAATTAAATATTTGAACAGATAGTCTAAGGAGAGCTGGGGCTCAAAATGGAAAGAGCTGATAGCCAGATTAAAAGGAAAGGGAAACTGTAAGGAACTGAATCAGACCATCTTCATGATTGAACAAATAAAATAAAAGAGAAGTACAACTGCTCCTGGAGGGAGGGGAGTGATAGCGGGGGCAGAAACAGATAGATATAAGTAGTAGACAATAATATAAATTGAAAGGCTAGGGATACATGTCAGAGCAGAATAATATGAGTGAATATGTGGGGGGAAATTATTTGTCTTTTTTCTTTTTTTGTAATGTGAATTAGGGTTGTGCTTTTGGGGTGAACCTTGCACTGTTTTGTGCCCTGGCTTTCATTGAGGAGCCTCCCAAATCTTTTTGGGAGGCTCCCAAATTTTTTGAGGGCCCTGAAAATCAGACCACTATTGGGGGGGGGGGGTTACCCACTGGCTCCCCTTCTTGGCATGCACTTCTGTTCTTCTTACCTGGCACTTGCTGTTTCTACTCTAGAGTAAGAGGTGCTCAGTTGCAGACACACTGCCTACATGCCCCACTCTCTGAGAATGCGTGCGTGGCAGGGTATGAATGCAGGCCCGAAAAGTGCACATGCCTGCCAGTTCCTGCAGCCAAGCACCTCTTACTCAGCTCCAAGTGTACTCCATTCCAAGACAAAGAGGCAATTTTGGCTGCAGGCAAAAGCAGGTTTTTGTGTAAGCAGATTTTTGTATGGGGAGGGGGCTTCCTGTTTCGTGCTCCCGAAGATACGGAAGACACTAAAGAAATTATGCGCACAACTCTAATGTGAACGTGTAATGTTATACTCTACTTATATAATCTAATAAAAATTTTAAAAAATTAAAAAAAAATTAAAAAAGCCTGCGGGATTGTCCCATGTATGCTCACATGGACACATTGGAAGAAGAGGAAAGGGAAGAACAATAAATAAAGTCTTTCCAAACATGATATATTTATAATGAAAACAGAAAGAGGATTTGCTTATGGCTGCAATCCAGAAATTGCTAACAAACCGGAGCCTATTGATTTCTGTGAGATATATGAACTCATATAGAACTAAAGGAATTTCAGGCTGTTGCACAACTGAGTTAAGGTGAAGTACATAGATCTAATGTGATTAATGCCATAGAATTGATGGAGACAACCTGGCCTTGGTTCAGTTATTTCAGTTTAACCAAAAGGTAAATTAGCCTATAACTTTACTTAGATATAACAATGGACAGATGACATTTGGACTCATTCAAAATGGGCTCACTAAACTAAATCTTCCCAATGCCTTGCAAGGAAAAACAATTCATCCCCTTCAAGCCTAATTTACACATGTTAAAATAGTGCAGTGAAGGGAAAACATGGACTTGTACCTATGAAAGTGTGG
Source organism: Anolis sagrei (assembly GCF_037176765.1). Classification (NCBI taxonomy): domain Eukaryota; kingdom Metazoa; phylum Chordata; class Lepidosauria; order Squamata; family Anolidae; genus Anolis; species Anolis sagrei. The sequence continues at coordinate 49,219,517 of NC_090024.1, read as the reverse complement.
TTGCTTCTCAGACTCTAGACTGAGAAATTTGGTTCCTCCAGATGGGGCAAATGAATAAGGGGATTTATTGTAGTTCTCGTGTATTTTCAAATACATATATCCACATAATGTTTCTGTTGTCAGAAACTCCTGATATTTTCTGGTAATTCTCAGTACAATGTTTTATTCCCATCCATCAGTGGGAGTTTGTTTTTCATTCTGAAACACAGCAGAACAAACATCTTCACTCCTTTCTTTTTTATTTTCTCAATTATAGTGATTCAATGAAATTACATAAAAACACAACTATATTTTTGGGAAAAAAATCATTCAAGATAAAATTTGCTCTTCATAGAACCATCTCTTCAACCCCTGAAAACATTTTAGAAGAGCACAAGGGCAAATCCAAGAAATTGGTACAAGCAGTCCTCCAAGAGAATGAGACAAATGGATGCAGAAAAGATGACTACTGCCAAAAGCCACAGAACTATCTTGTGAGAAATTATACTTTGTTGGAGCAATCTTGAAGAGGCTTTCATTGTGGGCTATGTGTGGAAGCCGATGCTTCAAATAAGTGGGAAAGACAATTCTAAAGCAAAATAAAAGTTGTTGACAAAAGTTGTTGACTACACATAGAAATAGATTTTTTAAGATGGGGATGTCTTGCTGCATATAGGATGATAGAAATAGCTAAGAAGTGTAGTGTGTGAAGTAAATTACAAGTGAGAAAGAGACTGATTAGAGATGGGAATATACTGGCCGGTGACTATAGCTAGCTATCTGTCCCTATCACAATTGCACCAATTTCATTTCTAAAATTTCTAAGGAGGAGCACAATCTTTTTCCTTGTAGCAAAGATACCAGAGAATATACCATCTTTCACATTTGTGTACTATACCAATTTCAATTTCATTCAATTTTTAAACATATATAGCCTATATAGATAGGTGACTGTGGAGTGTATAATTCTCCAGATAGCACCTCTAAGGTAGTGAGTTATTTGAAGCAGGTCATAAAATCCATAGACACAAAGTTAAGTTGAGCACTTTTGAGTTTCATTTATTTCTTGAGGTGTTGTGGATGGGGAACGCAGATACTGTCCAGTTCACAGCAAGAGCAGGGAAGATCTGCCTGTGTTATAGCGTAATTGATAGATCCTTCCTGTCCTGCCGCAGGAA